>NC_141480.1:4773489-5145179 GCF_009769465.1 Tauraco erythrolophus | reverse complement strand
TTATTCACTCTTTTTTCCCCAGCTGTTTGCACTTTTGCAGTGGTATCATTTGTGTGTCATGCACTGCAGGCCTGTGGTGAAGTTAGTCAGAAATAGCTTTCTGCTGGAAACAGTTACCTCTTTTGCAAAAAAGTTAAAAAAATACATTAACAGGTGGCAAGGAACGCTGAATGTTTAGAAGAAAAAAATAGTGCATCGTTGGCTACCTTATCTGTGCAACCTGAAGCTTTTCTTAAAGGTAAATGCTGCTGAAGGTGTTTCAGCAAAAGAACGCTTTGTAATTTGTCACGGAGGGACTTGCCATGGGAAGCATGCCATAGCAGCAGCCGTTGGGACCATAAAGTGCTATCTTACCGGGAAGTGAGGACTATTTCTAACCTAGACGAAACCAGAGTGGTTCTCCTTCAAGGACTGGTGGGTGGATTAGCAGTCAGGCCTCTGAGGAACAGGCTAAAAGCCTCTGTGTCCATGGCGGTGGGGACACAGTTGGAATTAAGGAGGAAGACTAGCACGTCCAAATGTTTTTCTAAGGACTTCTGTTGGTTTTTACCATTAGACCTTTTCTGGTTTTAGTTAGTTGTCTTGAGAATCCATGTCTTTCAGCAAGCAGAGTGTGTGTCTTCTCTGGTACATCAGAAAATAAGGATATGCCTTTGGTCCATCGCAGGATCAGCTACGCAGCAATGAGATGGGTGAGCTGGAGATTTCATGTCCCACTGGTCGCTGCCTGTCTCTAGTAGCCGAGTGCTCGTGGAGAAGCCCCTCGATCATTAGATAGCCACCGAACGATGATTGATGGATCCTTTGCTCAACAGAGCAGAGGACAATGCTGGCCTAAACCAGGGGAGCAGACCTGCCATCATGGCTCTTCCCCGCTTCTCTTCCCAGACATCTGCTACCACGGTGACAAACTACTGCCAAAACATATCTCCTGCATGGCCTGTTTCTCTGGTGAGTCTCCTTGTACCCCGTAAGCTCCCACCTGCTTGTCTCAGAGTGCTTCCCTGTGTTTTGGTTTCATTTTTCCAGCCTTTGGGCCTTAATTTTTTTTTCCCGTCACCATGTGGCTGTGAAAAAGAAGAATTTTGGGAGTGAAGAGGCACTCCCAAGATAAAACCTGCTTATTGTTCAAAACTCAGGCCAGGGTGGCATTTGTTCCAGAGAGTACTACCTGAAGGACAAGTCTGTTATTCCATGACTCCTTAGTTGATATGTTTTCCCAAAAGTTGGTAATCTCCAAGGAAGAAACATCCTGTCTGGGAAAATAAATCAAGACAGGTAGATTGCTTTAATGGGTTGCTCTAATACATTTATGTCTCCTTAAAAGGAAGCTACACTGCGTGCACAAGATGATAGATGAGTTTATTTTCACATGTGGATTTAATAGCCTACCAAGATGTAACTGCGTTTCTAGTGCTAGAAAAAGCCTCCAGGAAAACAGTTCCCTGCGGTGAGGTCAGTGTCCGCTTACAGCCAAATTTCAAGGGAATGAGTTGAAGAGTTTTTGTCAGCGGTTAGCTTAGTTACCAGGCAGGCAGTTAATACCATACTGAACAAATCAGTGGAAATTAATTATTTCTCCATGGAACAGAGAGAGTAGAAGTGCCCCAAAGACCATCTGGGGCTTAAAGCTCAAAGCAGTTGGAAGGAGCTGATTGCCACTCTTGGTTCTCTTCATAGCGGTATCTGTTACTCTTCCCAAATATTTACTTGATCATAGCTGTAATTAAATTTGTGCTGAAAACGTACAAAGCACCCCATACTTAGTTTCATGTGAAATCTGAGATCCTCTTCACTGAAGCAGAATGGTGGCGAATCCTTGGCCGGCGCAGTCCCCTCTGGAAAGCGAGATAATCTAAAATGATCTAAACAAGACTGCCCCACCGATACAGCACTTGCTGGCTTAAAACACAGGAAATTGTGAATTTTGGGCTCCATCCTGTTTGACCGTTTTCATTATCTCCTTATCAACATACCTGGCCTGGCTCTGGGAGATTGGATGGTGTCTGGATACGAGAGGTACAATTTAGTGTTCCCAAATCACTTGAAAGGGACCGGGGGGTGATTTGTGACCTCTCTGGCGATGGGTAAGATAAAGCTCTGCAGTGGGGATGTCCTCTGCCCTGCCACTAATCCTGGCCAGAGCCAGCCCAGGCTCCCCGTGCACACCTTGGAGCTGGAACCGGAGCTGAGCAAAGCCTGTGACCCAAATCATGGGCTGTCCCAAATCCAGATTCAAGTCTTGCAAGCCTGTAGTAGATCAGAGGATGGAGGGGGGGTGGAAAAGAATGTGCTGCTGTCAAAAGCATACAGATGTTTTACAGGGAATTTAAATAGTAGGCTGTTTGGCAAAACAGAAGCTGGGACTGCTGCCTCAGGTGACAGCCCCGGCACCCCGCAGGGGGAAAGCCCGTGGAACAAGAATCAGAGGGTAGAGTAGTCCAAACTGGGAAGTACAACTGTGTTTGCCCTGGGATAAGGCTTATTAAATTAAGCACATTAAAGTGTAAATGTAGCTGTTTTACTCCTGGACCCGAGCTGGCTTGAGCAAAGCCATCGTGAGAGCCTCTTCCCAGCGCTCCTGTCCAGGATCGGCTGCCGCCGGTGCTCCCACGCCAGCAGAGATGTCCCCGGGAGCCGCATTTGCAGCCGGCCACCAACTGGAATTACCTGATCTCCAGACACCTGCGGTGCCACTGCAGTACTGGGAACGCTCGGCACCTCAGGAGGCATTCGGGACTGAGTTAATTTAATTATTCTCTTGCTTATTGCCTTCGAAATCCACTTAGTGATAGGGAGGAGGTGCCTTGTCTCTATCATAGCTGATGGCAGGTGGCCAGCAGAAGTCTCTGCCTGGCAGGAGTGGGAATGGAGAGCTGTGTCAGAGTGGGTTTAGCTTCAAGGCACTGAGCAAAAGGGAGAAATTACTGTGTTTAAAGCTGTCAGCTGTATTCTTGATGGATGAGCCCCTAGAAGTGTCACGCCAGGAGCTGTTGTGTCGTGAGTTAGAAAAGTCTGTGGAATTGGGAAGAAACATGAGAATTGTTGTCTTCATCCTTGTCTGACTCCGACTGAACTGACAGGCTTGATCTGAATCAACGACGAGAGTCCCACCAACTTCACAACCCAACATTTCAGACCAAATAACTCAACCCAGCAGAGTTTGAGCACTGGCAGCCAGGCCCTATGGTGGGACGTGGAGTGCAGCCACTGTCTCAAGCAGAAGAACTTGCAACCAGCAAACTCGGTCCATGCATGGCCCGAGTTTGAGCCCAAGTGAGGTAACGCTTGTGCCTCTCCCCACTGTTTTACAGTCTTCTCTCTGACCTCGTCATTATCATCTTTTATGGCATCCCATGAGCTATTGAAAGCAGCAGAGGAGGAAATTAAGGGCCGTATACTGTCCAGGCTCTGTGGTCGTATGTCCCCTGATGAGCTATTCTCTCCTGGACGTGCCCACAAGTAGCTTCGATGAATGTTGCATGGGACACTGAAGAAAGGCTATAGAGAAAGAAAAGAAAAGCTAAAATACTACTCGAGATCTCCCTCTCTATTTCCCATCATGTTCTTCTGCTTGTAAACCTCCATGCTCCCCTTCTACACCAGATTTATACTTATTGTCTTTCATTTTCTGGCCCTGTTCCACTCTGTCCCACACGATTGCTACCCTACTTCCTAACTGCTTTTGGTGAATGTTTCCCAGCTGTGGTCATCAGTCTCTGCCCCTCACGGTGCATGGAGTTACCTTCCACTCTCTCTCCCTTCCTCTCTGTGTTTCAGACCCTCTGGAAGGGATGAGTTCAGGCCCGAGAAGTGATACGGGCTTTAGACAGAGTCTTTTCTAAACCCCAGAAGTGTTTGGACTGAGTCCACTCTGGCTGGGAGGGCTCTCGTGTGAAGTTGTCCCAGCAGTCACCTCTGAACCCAAAAAATAGTTTAGTTAGGGAACACGTGACCTTTCTTGTTCATAAATTATGGGTCACTGCGTGTGCTTGGAGGAAAGGAGAGTGGGATGGGAGAGGAAAAGAGGAGGAAGGAATTAATTTTGAAAGTACGTTGCAAGTTACATTTATTTGATGGTCTCTAATCTGTCAGTCCTCTGTTATATTGCTCATCTCCTCGGGGCTTGTTTGAAAAGGGGGAATTTACTGCACTGTAAGCCAGGGCCGTGATTTGCAAAGTGGGGGGCATGGGATGTAACCTAGGAGAGAGCAGGGAACCAGAAAAAGAGCTGGGGGAGCTTGTGAGTCCCTCCACAGAGGTGTAAATCTGCTGTACGCTACCAGCTCCCTACTCATGGTGAACATGGACTTGTCCTTTCAAGCCAGGGAGAGCAGATGGCGATGCCTCCCTGAAGACAGTTACTGTAGGTGTTCTCCCCAGCTGAGAAATGTTTGGGAAACACTTGTAATGCTTTTTCTCAGGTGTTGCAAAGAGGATTTGTTTTGTAAATAGTGAAGCTGTTAATTGCCTTGACTTTATTAAGAGGGAGCTGAAAAGGTGTTAACAAGTTTCTGTTGCTGTGCTGGAGATGAGCCACCATAGAAGGAAGGTGGCAAAGTTGCTGTGAAGGTACCTGTGCTCTCCAGAGAAGAAAAAAAAAAATTAGGCACCAGTTTAGCCAAAGACTTGGGATAGTGTGTGAATTTCATAGGAGGGATTTAACTTGAATGGCCACATATTTCAGCTCTAGGGGATTCCCTTTCTGTCGAGCAACGTGGACTGGAGCATCCTCACTGCAGCACAGCCATGAAGGTCCAAGATGGAAGGGCTTTTAAGGGTTGTGTTCTCCTGCTTCTCTCAAGAAGCAGGTAGAGGGAAGCTCCTGCTTCCTGACATGCTCTGTCTTACATGAAAAACCTCCTGGTTTTTCCTGGTTTGAAAACCAGGCTGGCGGGGTTCAGGGGTCTAACTTTAAGCACCTCACTTAGAAAAAGTGTTGCTTAAGATCAGAGTTGAGGTTTCAAAGACATTAACTGGTCACAAAAATCCTTCCTATGCACTCCAGCAAGGCAGACACCCAATTTCCCCATCTTTCCCTGAAAATCTCTGTCAATAAATCCTGCAGAAGGCATCGCCCAGATGCTTTTTCATCCTTCTCTACAGGACTGGCATTAGCAGGGGCTAACCAGGGGCTGATTAAGGCCCTTTAACTTTGTCATGCTAAGGGTTGGTTTTGCAAGTCGAAAAGGACCTGTGACTTGTTTTTTAAGACTTTAGGGAATTGCTGGCACTCACTGGCTTCACTGCACCAGATGCAGCGTGACCGGGAACCTACGCTGCATATGAAAAGGTCACTTACCCGGTTCAAGAGAGGAGATTCTAACACTTGTCAGCTTGAGTGATGGAGACTCCGCATTGAGAGCCATAATATTCATGTCAGAGAATTGCCAAGCCCCTGCGGAAGCGTTGAAGATGGATGGCTGGGGGATGTCCTCCTGACACTTTAATATGGGGGGAGTATACAGCACAAACATCTCATACGGAATTATAATCCATGAAAGGGCACTGGTGGTGTAAATTAAAGGGAATCTGCCAGGCAAGGAGTTTAACGGCTGAAGCAGAGCAGGCTGGGGTGAAGGAGGGCTGATGGTGGGGCTGCTGGGGTGGGAAGGAGCAGCGTTAGGCCAAAATCTGTCCCCTTCCAAACTGCTTTGCAAAGCCCATCTGTGCATGTGGCTCGTCTGCAGGCAGCCTTCCCGGCTCCGCTCCTCTCTCAGGCTTGTCGCTACATCAAGCAGATGCTGTCCTGCTCCCCTGCAGTTAACAGCAAAGCACTTCGTCAATTACATAAGCTCAATTATAAAATCATGGAATGGTTTGGGTTGGAAGGGACCTCAAAGATCATCTAGTTCCAACCCCCCACTACACCAGGTTGCTCAAAGCCTCATCCAACCTGGCCTTGAACACTTCTAAGGATGGGGCATCCACAGCTTCTCTGGGCAACCTGTTCCAGTGCTTCACCACCCTCAGAGTCAAGAATTTCTTCCTCAGATCTAATCGAAATCTCCCCTCCTTCAGTTTAAAGCCATTGCCCCGTGTCCTATCACTATATACCCCTGTAAAAAGTCCTTTTCCAGCTCTCTTGTAGACCCCCTTCAGATACTGGAAGACTCATCTTGCTGATGGTCACCGTACAGCAACGTGACCGTCGACCAGAGGGAGACTGGGGCAGGTATTTCTCACCGCAGTCCCTCACCCTCCAAGCACAAACGGCCGTGCCAGCCTGCCGGGAGAGACTGATGAGGCAGGTGGCTGATGAGCACGGTGGGAATTTTCCATCAGGGCTGTCCCTGCACTTTCTTCTGAGAGAGGGAGCAAAAGCAACAGCATGGATCCAATTTCTGCACCGGGTGACCTCCTCAGCTCATACTGGTGGCCCCGCGGTCTGCGCTGCCGCTGCCTGCGTGAGCGTGGGCCCCACTTGCCTCCGTGTGCTGGGGCTGCCCCGAGGACGCGCGATCCCTCCCCATCAACAGCGCCCGGGCACCACGCACGCCTCAACTCCACCGCGAAGGCGACCCTAGCCAACGCCGTCCTTCATCCTGCCTGGAGGGGAATCAGGGCATTTCCACCCACGGGGAAGAAGAAACAAGAAGAAAAGCTGGCGACTGCCGCTCCCAACAAGGGTGCCGGGACGGGCGCCTGGTCGGCAGCACGGCACAGCCAAGAGACAACAGACGAAAGGGTGACAGTGGTGATCCTGGGTTAGATGGGAAGGACTGGGAAAGCTTGCGGGCTCAACCTGGGCTGTTATGGTACAAATACCCCAACACTGATTTTCTGAAACCGTATTAGCTGAGCAGCACCTCTGACACACACCTGCCCTGGTCTGGGGTAACTCTGAAGCTGAACTTTATTAGTTCTTTATTTAGAAGATGTTTCCCTTTCTCGTTAAAAACAGAATATAAACCAGTCATTTTCCACAATAAAGGCACAAATACACTGCTGAGACAGTGGTGGCAAACCCCTACAAAGCCAATGGTGATTTCAGGTGGATTTGGCCACCGTCCCCCAGGTCTCTTATCACAAAGCTTACTCCTCCATGGCAATGGCTGTGCCCCTTCAGCGCAGTTCTGGAGAAGCCTGTTCAAACATGAAGGTGCAGCTCCAGGACCATCCAAGCAGCCCCACAACCCTGCCCATAGTGTCCCCTTGGATGACTTGGTGGGGTGCACCCGCTCCAGGGCATCCCTGGCACCCCCGCAGTGCCCCAGCACCACGGCCCTGATGGGGAGGAGCCATGCCAACGGCTCTTCAGGGACAGGCAGCAAGATTTTTGGTTTGAGTTCATGCAGCATCTGGCCCAGATAAAATTTTTACTTTTCCATTGTAATTAGGATCATTTCTATGGCTGCAGTCAGGTTCCTCATCAAGGATTTGCAGGACAGTCCATCCCTTCCTCCAAGCGTGCAGTGAATTACAGGTGGTCGGGATCAGGGTCCTCAATTGGATCTGCCGTTGGGAAATCATGAGTAAATACATTCAGGTTTGAAGACATCATCAATCCCTTCAAATGCTCTTTGGCTCTGGTTAGAGAATGAGCTTTTTCCAAACCAGCAGGTGGCAAAACTTTGTTCTACAGTTATTTATTTTGAAAACTGCTATGCAAGAGTTTGCTGCTCAGGTAAAATCACCACTAAAATGAAGGAATCAGCCCTCTGGGTTGAGTCCTGCAGGCTTGGGATGTGTTACCCTGTGCCACCCTTTGCACAGGACATTTCTGTGTGTGTTGTTATTGGAAGCGAGTAGCAGTGGGCAGGGGTGTTGGGGTCCCTGACAGCGCTGTGATGGATTAAGATGATCCTGAATTTCAATTGTTTTGTAGTGAATGTGGTGAGAATTGATGACACTTGTAGCCAAGCAACAACGGGGAGGCTGAGACAACTTCAGCTTCTCCAGGACTGTAATATCTCTGGCAAGGTGCAGCTCTAAGCCATAGAGTTGTCTTTGTATTTGTTCAGACTTGGTATTATTTCTGTGAGCTATAAAAAGGGAATGGAAATTTGTATCATGGGATGGCACGTAACTTTCTATTGAGTTTGCTTCAATTTGCATTTGATCTCTGGCTTTTGCATAAAACATGCATGTTGTCTTAGATAATCTGGATGCCAAGAATGTAAATGGATTTAAAAAAGCAATTAGACAAATTCAAGGAAGAAAGTTCATGTCCAGCATTTAGATGCAGCACAGCAGATGTGAATGCTGGCTGGGCAAGCCCCTGGCTGCATGTCGGTGGGAATGGGAGGGTTTGGAGGGGGAAGGATTGGTCTCTGCTGTGGTATCTCTGCTCCTCTCTGCAGCCCCTTTTTCCCGGATGGGACCTGTGCGGAGCATCTTTTTGGTCTGGTGCTGTGGGCACCTGTAAACCTGTCACTTCTTCTTTTCTGCAGTAGCATTAGTTTGAAAAAATGCTGCAGAGAGACATGTAAGACAGAGCATGTCATGAACATACCTGCTCATGGGGAGCCCTCATCTCCCAAGATTAACCTGTGCGGTTTATTAGCCCTGCTATTGATGTACAGCAAGATGTTTTTTTATGGGTGCTTGGGAGTTATCCTGGTGAAATACTGTTTTTCTCCTCCGAGCGCCCATCGGTAACACCTGTCCTGCGCTTTGTGTAACCTCACTTGGTGGCTTTATGGGATTTTGGCAGTGTGCTGTGCCCGGGGCTGCCCCGGCGTGGGGCAGCTTGGTGGAGCAGCAGCAGTCAGGACAACCACAGCTGATACTGCAACAGCAGAGCCCGTGTCTCTGTGCAGATGAGCCAGCCAGTGCACAAGATGCAGAAAAAGGGGTTTATTTGTGTGGTTTTATAATTTTTTTTTAGTACAGCCTGAATTTTGGTGGGTTGTAAGTGCTGTTGTGGCAACACTGCAAAAAAAAACCTTGTGGGGTTTTTTTTTTCTTTGGTGGTGTGGCCTATTAGTTATAGAAATCTTAGAAGCAGCTGCTCTGAAGGCAGCAAACAAGCCCCTCGAAAGTTGTGCTTCCCGTGTTGTGCATTTTACACCCTGAGCTTCCTGATCCGGCTGGAGTGCGTGTCGAGGCTGTGTTTGTGCAGGAACCGTAGGGATACCCGGATACAACAGCATCAAAGCATTTGTAGTGTGGGCGCAATATGCCAGCAGAGCTGTGGGTTTGGGGTTTTTTACTTGTCTCTCCTCCTCCCTCCCTGGCTGGGAAGCCAACCTGGCAGAGCATCCTTTGCCCTGCATCATGGGTGCGGGTGGTGGCACAGCCCCTGCTCCTCTTCAGAGCAACACTGTGACTCTCAGGAGCAATCCAGGCTGAAGGACGGCCCTGGAGAGGCCAGGAGAAGAGCAAGAGATGGCATCAGCTAGCCTGAGTCCCCTCCTGCCATCCCCACCGTGGCGTGGGGCTGTTTGCCCCTGGAGCAGCAGGGAACCAGCAGACACATTCACAACTGTCCCCAAATTTTCTCTCCTACCTCCAGTTCAAAGGGTTCCTCTTGTGCCTCGAAGAATTTGGCAGTGAGTGCCAATGCTTTCCACATCAAAGCGGGGCAGCCTCGCATTGTCTGGGGGATGTCGGGCCTGGGCAAATTAAAGAGGCATCGGGAGCTTCAAAATTGGCTTTAGCCAGGCAGTGCCTGCGTACTCAGCACTTGAAAAAGGTTAGATACTACGGTGATAGGTACTAAAGCCAACCCTCCAGGGATTGAAGGCTGCAGCCAACTTTTATTGAGGTCTAGGAGAACAACCTTTTCGTTGGCTTCAGTGGCTTTTGGATTAATGATGTGAAATCTTGGGAGTGCTGGGTTTACACAGAAATTTTGCGCCCAAAGTCCTTCTGCTAGGAAGCCAGAAAGGAGAAAGCCAATCCTTTTCATTGTGGTGTTTATTGCAAAATACAGTCCAAAATCTACCTCTTTAGGGATACCTTCAAAATATATAGAGAAAACAGATTGTGCTAAGCAATAATACAACTTAGTAATAAACAACATCAGGCATAAAGAATTCTGAATTCTTATTTGCTAATTAAAGAAATAAAAAAGTATAGGAATTGTCAGCTGCTTAATTTCATCCAGTACGAATACATGAAGCTACTGTCTATTGGGGGCAGGGGTTCTGGTATCAAAATACAAGATTTAAAAAAGAGGGGGAAAAACGAAAAGGAGGAGTGGGGAGAAATCTGTAAACACTGACTGTAAACTTATCAAAGCCCTCAGAAGGCTGCAGTCTCGTAATACACACCCTGACACTGCAAAACCTCCTCTCACATCAGAAAGTGCATAAGTTTTCCGCTAGAAACGCTGCCGAGCAGCTGCTGTGCGTGAACCAAGGGGCCAGGGCTGCTGGGATGGAGCCACCCAGCAGGACCCACTTTTGGCCACAGCACCCGTCCCCCACCACACTTGCAGTGGGGCTGAGACCCACCGCTGGCCTTGGCTGACCTGCTGGTGGTGGCACAAGGGGTTGAGCCCACCTCAAAAGTGAAATTCTTCCCTCTGTCCAATACGCAGATAAAGTGACTCTCAACAAGAAAGAAGATACTGGTAAATATTGAGGAAAAACCACAGAAGCAAGAAGGACCGCGGTCCCTCGGCGCCTGCGCCTCGTGCTTCCGAATCTCACAGCATCTGTCTGCAGGAGGACTCATCGCCTCGCGTTGTGCCCCGCTCAGCCCTCCGGACCCCGGGGAGGGGACGCTCCTTCCCACCCCAGCTCCGCCGACATGGGGACACCCAAGCGTCCTCCTCATGCGCCACGGCTGCCCTCTATCTCTTGTGACCTTTGTTCCTCCGCTTGATGTGGTTGGGGGCGGCGGCGGTGTCGCGGCGGGCGCAGAAGTGCTTGGCCACCAGCTGCCGGCACTGCTCGCACCGCACCGTGCAGCACCAGTGGAACTTGCAGTTGCAGCTGGCCACCACCTCCGTCCTCCTCTCCTCCACGCGGAGACCGCACTCGGTGCACAGCCGCCGGCAGCTCCTCTTCTCCCACTGCGAGAGGTTCTTGCCGGTCTGCAGGCACTCGCGGCCCTCGGTGCCGTGGTGGCCCAGGCTGGCGTTCCTCGTGCAATAGTCGGGAGAGTCCTCCAGGAAGACGAGCTCCGTGGCGTGGACGTGGTGGAAGGCGTCTGCCGTGGCCCCGCGGCTGTCGGCGCTGTTGCCGGCCCTTATCCGCCTCTTGTCCATCTCCAGCTTGTGGGCTTGGTCGTATTTTATCTTCAGGTAGTTCCCGATCTCACGAAACTCAGCGAGCTGGAGCCAGCAGGTCTGGATGCTGCAGCTGCCCGACACCCCGTGGCACTTGCAGGCTCGCTTCATCGTGGCTTTCACGGCCTCGGTGGAAAAGGTGGAGAAATCAGGAGCAGCAAGGCATCATCACTTAAATCCCCAAATCAGGCTCTATGGCACTTCTGATTCGGGGGACAGTGGGTCAGAAGCAGCCTGTGCTCGGTATGACTTCAGGTCCTTCCAAGACATGAGCTGATGCTCTTAATTCCTGGAGAACATCTGTCTCCCTTCACTAATTTAAAGGGCAGAGATAACGAGTGGGCACAAACTACTGTCTCCAGC
Source organism: Tauraco erythrolophus (assembly GCF_009769465.1). Classification (NCBI taxonomy): domain Eukaryota; kingdom Metazoa; phylum Chordata; class Aves; order Musophagiformes; family Musophagidae; genus Tauraco; species Tauraco erythrolophus. The sequence continues at coordinate 5,133,637 of NC_141480.1, read as the reverse complement.
CCTTACAGGAGCTGTTTCTTTGGGCCAGGAGAAAAGCCCCTTTGTCGGGTCATGCCCTTCTGGTGCTGCTCACCTCGCTCATCGCACCCATCATCCCTCTCAGAGGTTTCATTCAAACTGTGTGAAACTGCTTCTTCAGAATAATCATACCCAGCCTCTCTGCATCTCCTCCAGGCCAAGCACTTCACAGATATTATCTACCTATCTCCCTCTGGTATTTATAAGGTCCCAATCACTGGTATCTATGTGAGATTAAGCCCTGACACACCCTATGAGATAGGTATGTTAAGTGTTGCCGTCCTTGTTTTTACAGACAAGGAGGTTTGGCGAGATGCTGAGAGCCCCAGCTGGCCCAGGCAGGAGTGGGGGGTGAGTCTGGCAGCCAGCTTGTGAGCAGGGCCAGCTCACACCTGGCTCCCTCAGCCAAATACCTTGGAAATGCATGTTGCAAGAAAATAAGGTGGTTCTTGCTTTGTTCTACAGACCAGGCAAGTGCTAAGGGAGTATAAAACCTGTGCATTTCTGAAAAAGTGGTGCGTGCCAGTAGTTCACTGCATTACACACAGCTGCAGAAGCTGGAAGCGGTCACAACTCTTACTGCAGTTCCTTAAGTTCAGGTTTAGGGCCAGATTCTGGCTCTATATTTTTTTTCTCCCATGCACATACTAGATTGTCACAGAAAGCCAGAGACAGGGACCTGAACATCCTGCCAGATCCTCAGATTTTGTTTTCAATACAGACATTATTATTGTTATTATTATTATTACTACTATATATTTATAGCAATTATTATATATTTGACTTACAAGTCTCCCCACTTCATTGTTGTGCAGGTTAATCAGCGCGCGGGTATCATGTCCTGTTTCCAAAGCATCCACAAAGAGCTTGGAAATCCTCTCCCCAAACTCCACGTTGTCGCTGCATCCTCCCCAGACCCAGCCTCGGCCACCTGCAAGACAGACGCACGCTGAGCGCAGAGCCACCCCGGCGGGCCCAATCCTGCCCTGAAATCCCGGGGGCTGTGTGCAGGGATGGGGAGATGCTGTCGGCCCGTCTCGAGACGGCAGCTCACCGACGCGGCCGTTCCGGGAGTCGTCGCAGCCGCAGCTCTCGAAGTCGCCCATGCTGCAGTTCCTGGTGAGGGTGTACATGACGCCGGCCGAGCTGATGGCGTGTACGAAGGATGTTTCCCGGGTGGCTGCGGGAGAGGAGGAAAAAAAAAAAAAGCTGTCACAAGGAAACATAGACATTGGTCTTGGTTTGTTGGGAATGGAGCTCTCCTGTGCTGCAAAAGTGCAAGAAGGCAAAAAAAAAACAAAACCAGTTTGTGCCAGAGGTAAGATGCTACAGCAATCAAACGCTCATGACCGGAGTCTCTTCAGGCTTCAGCATCAAGGGTTTCAGCAATTTGACACAATATTATGCAGGTGTCCATGCACAGGAGGGAGTTCCTTGGCAAGAGCAGGATCTCAAAGCAATGCTCCAGTCCTGCTCTGGCCAAGGGTGGTTATCGCTGCCTTCACCTGGCACTCGGTTCATCTCTGTCCTTTCCTGCTTGGGGGGGGTTTGTTCCTGCTTTGATCTTGGCTGCTGGGGAAAATCGCCATTGATCTTGTTTCAGTCGGCGGTTGAACCTGTGCTAACAGCTGTCTGCACCTACACTTCTAATTTGGTTCCTTTTTTGCTTTTCCTAACAGACTCAAACCGAGATGCTGCTCTGGGGAAAAGAAGAGATTTCTGCTTGTTGAAGTAGATGGTATTGAAATACATCCACGACTTTCTTATGAAGGGGGTTTCTTAGTGCACGGCTCTGGTTTCTCCCTTCTTTTCTCCTGCACTTCTCCCCTTTGCAAGCTCAGGTGCCTTTAGCAATGCATTCCCTGGGATGCTGCGCACAAAGCGGCAGGAGCAAGCCCACGGAGCAGCCCTGCGGGAAGGACCGAGCTCTGGCCCTGCACGGGCACAGATCCCAAGAGATCCTGGGGTTCCTAGCAAGATGTTAGTGCTATTTATCACACCAATTAATACAGAGAGAGAAAAACAACCAGGATTTTGGGGACACCCAAGCCTTTCTCCATCGATCGGTTTAATTAGCAGCCCCAGCTCTCTCCAGGGCGTATCCTGGCTTGTACCCAAAGGCATCCCAGGACGAGGATGCTGGTGCTGGCAGGTAAAGGCACACTCACCGCTGCGGAGCCGGTTGTGGGTGGAGAGCTGCAGGGCACTCTCGGGGCAGTTCCAGCGCTCCCATCCAAATTGGAACTTGCACTCCTCCATCCCGCTGTGTGCCCCGGCCGCCACGCTGCTGGAGTAGGTCAGGTAGGCCTGGCATGGGAAACAGTGGGGTTAAAATCCGCCGTGTTTTGCCATTTATCAATGAAAACAGACACACACAGGTTGTGAGTCCTTTCCTTCTTTACTCAGCAGGACTTGGAGCCGACATCCTGCGGGAAATCTGGTTCCTTGGGAAACTCCTGCTTCCTATTTGCAAACCAAAATTGCTCTACTTAAATCCCTGACAGTCCGTGTGTTATTTACCTTAGGTCCTGTCATCAGAAAGTTATTCACAGACCTGAAACAAAGAAAAGAAAATGAATCACACAGCTTACCGCAGGCTGAACAGCATCCCTAAAAAAACGCCCTTTCCATTGGGTTGGACCCTACCATGCTGCTGCGTGGAGAACGGCACCGTAGACTCCTGCGATGGAGAGGATGAGGAAGGTGCTTCTCTTCATGGCTGTCACAAGGAGCGGGGCTGGATCCCTTTCGCTGAGCCGTAGCTCTCCGCACTCCGAGCGATCAGGGCCGCCTCCCTCCGCTCCTTCCCAAGGTGAGCTATCGGGATGGAAGAAAGCTGCAGGAACTGACAACCCTGATATTTATAAGGTGAAGTTGTGAATAGTCAAAAACCCCCCATTCATTTGCTACCCGATGACTTAATGTGGTAAAAAAGCTCCCGCTCCAATGGGTGACAAGGAACCGCCTAAGGTCGCACTTCAAAAGGCGGCGGGATGTCCCTGGGAGCGGGATGGTCCTTAGGAGAGCAAACTTCCCTAACAATGGGACACTTTTAACTCTCTTCCCCACCGCCAGCCATCCCTTTCTCTTGGCCTCAGGTCCGCTTGCCTTCTCCTTTTCATCCTCGGCTTGCCAGCCGAGGCTCAGTCCCGGCGTCCCTCCGAAATAACAAGCTGATGCATTTCTATAGTTCCCCTGCTATCTGCCCCGCTCCCTCCTACCAGAACTCCCCGAGGAGTTTTAACAACCCTTCTGTAAAGATCTATAGGGGATAGACCTCCCAGGTCTTCTCGATTTGAAGAGGCGCGTTTAACGGCGGGGCTTTTTTCCCCTCCTCGCCTCTTTATGATGAAAGTTTCTGCATTTCCATCCTGATACCAGCGTGCGCGGCTCGGGAGCCTTTGGAAATCTCTCTAATTGAGGCGGCTGCAGCTTGGGAACGCTGTGTGAATCATTTATGTGGTTTGCTCCATGCTCCAACGCTGTAATCAGAGGAGCAGTTTTCCGGGGTTAGCAATTTCCCTACGGCGAAGGCTGCCGCAGCGAAAGCGCGGCTGCTCTCGCTGGCTCCGCAGGCAGGAGCTCTGCCTGCACCCCCTGCACGGAGCGAGGGGCTTCTGCTGCTGCCAAGCCGTGGGCTGTGCTCAGGAAAGGAAAATCCTTATCAGAGGAAATCCAAAAAAGCCTCTTAATAGCTACAGCCAATATCATTAAGGGGAGCTGTGATGCTGCGGATGGAGCAATAATGAGATGGTGTTCGTGGAAATATCTTGGTCTGTTTTCCTGTGGCTGAATGGTCCCAGCTGGGGGCTGGCTCACTCCAGGTTGAGATGGTCAGTGTGGGTGCTTAGCCTGGAAGCAGTGCTGTGCTGTGCAGTGCCAGCTGTGCCAAGCAGCCCCTGGTTCTGCCAGGCACTGCCCCATGGCACAGGGGTGCAGCACCTGCATGGCAGGGCAGAGGTGCTGCCCTCCTCCTCCTCCTCTCAGCTCCCTGGGTGACCCCTGGATACCCCTGTCTGTGGGCATTAACAGCTGCTACTGCCGGGTGCCTCAGGAAGGGGCTGCGAATGTGGGGTTCAAGGGAACGGGACGGCGTGTGGCACCGGGGAGGGCTGTGCCACGAGAAAACGGGGCCACAGGGATAAACCCTGTCTTTGCAGCCCTGGCCAGTGGCACTACGGTCGGGCAGGAGGTGCATGTTAAACACTAAATGCTTTGCTGTCTCGCTGTGAAATGCACGAGAGCATCGCAAAGCTGGTACCTGCCCCATGGCTTTGCACATCGCGGCGCTGGGTGCCCGCAGCGCGGGTCCATCGGCTCGGGTCCCAGGCTGCTGGGGGGTGTCGCCCTTCTCCGTCCTTCCCGGGCACAGGCAGATGAGCTCCTCAGCGGGAGCAGAACCCCCTCGCTCCAGACCCTGAGGAAGGGAAACCTGGAGTCAGTTGGGCAAAGCCGCAAACAACTGTTTGCAGCTGGAGGATTAAAATTGCAGATTGGTTGAAAAGCAGGGATGCAAAATACCTTCCAAGTGAGCACAAAGCTGGTGTAGTCCTGCCAGCACTTCCAAACCCTCTGTGAGTCAGCATTTTAATCGTTACCATCCCGAACAGATCCTACTTGTTAGAGCTGTCAAAGGACAATAACTGGGAATAAAATGTTTCCCATGTATCGGTGAAGTTCATTGATTAAAGCCCACGCATGCGATTTGGAAATCTGCAGTGCATTTTCTATGTGCACCCAGGTATTTTTTGGGCTTGTGTCTGGCTGTCCCCAGGGGCATATTGATGTGTTTTTGTTTTTTTTTCTTGTCTGAGAGAGCTTGTAGAGCTAAAAAACCATTGGTGTGTCTGCTATGTCAGTTCACACACGATATTCCTATCACATGCCAGAAGAATAATAGCGTCCCTGGGCGTGAAGCTCTGCCGCGAGCCGTCGCTGCGGTTGGCAGGATCACACGGCTGTTTGCCTGGGCTATTAAAAATGTCCCCTCCAATTAGAGTCACAGGGATCTTAAAAGTCACTGGCAACGTTGTCACTTACGCTAGTTGTCAGCAAACAAAGCAGCATGCTGGGACAAGCCTTCCCACACTGCTGCAGGTTTTTTCCACATCTACAGCTCGATCCTGGCGAGTGGGAGCCAGTGCTTCTGTGGGGTCATCCCATCCTGCTGGACTTTCCCACCTTATGCAAAAGCAGACTTTGGTCTTGCCATCTTGATCAATTTTGCATTTATAGAGTGCTTTTTGCAATGTCCTCGCAGTGAAAGAGATTAAATATAGCTGTCTCTATTTCACAGTTGGGTAAACTGAGGCACAGAGCCAGGTGGTCTTGAGATCTCAGGGTAAATCAGTGGCAGAGCTGGACGGGGCATAGCTGTTCAGAAGCTGATTTTGATGCTTTGCTCCATACATCACAGGGTGCATGTGGGTGAAGCCTGGATGGGCTCAGGAGAGCTGCAGCGGGGCTGGGTGCTCCTCTGTCACCCGTGGGAAGAGCCCGCCTGTCATAGCCTGGGTTGCGTGACCCATAGGCCCCATCTGTGCAATGACACCAACGGGTTTTCTCTTTGGTTCTCCCACTGCCTAGAAACTTGGATGGAGGGGAAAAAAATCTGAAAGGAAAATTCTGTCGAATTTACCTGGTTATGCAGAAAACTGAGTTGTTCTTGGCAGCCTCAGAGCTCAAAGTGAGCCGTGAGCTGCCCAGCACGGTGGCACCATGGGAGTTTGCCTTGGCTACACATGAAGGCTGTTTGGAAAGTGATGTCCTGAGCGTCAGCTGGAGCCCCTTAGCTTTACTGATAAAATATTGAGGCTTTGTTCCTTATTTTCTTGCAACATGCCCAAACAGCCAGTGCTAATCATGGGATGATCAGCATCCTAAAATATGTGGGTATCTGCTGCAAGTCATGAGACAGTAAGAGCATATACAGCCCCATACACCCCTAAAACCCTCTTCACATCAGAATACGGGTTTTAAGAGAAGACAGACGTGAGATAAATCAATTTATACAAGTGCCACACACTCTGCCAGGCAGCGAGTCCCGCAGGGATGGGCTCTCGGCTTTCGGGGCAGCGAGCGCGGCGGCTGTGGACAACAGGGAAATAAAGCACAGACCACTTGCTAAATTGCCCTCGGCAGGTGACACATTCAGACCCCTACCGTCAAATCCTGCATTGCTGGCTTCGTCACAATAAAACCCCACCTGGGTAATCGCTCACTGGCGAGGTGGAGGATGTTTTATGGTGCTCTCCCACACCGCTCGCCCCAGGAAGCTGCCCGAGCCTCCGTGGGCCATGCCATGTCCTTGGTCCGTAGGCAGCCAGCTGCTCAGCAAAGGGGACGTGTCACTTTGCTTCAAAATACTCCATCGTGGAGGACTGCAGCTGTGGGGCAATCCTCCTGCACGCTCAGTTCCATATAGAAATTGTTGGGGTTTTTTCAGTCTTCTCAATTCTTTACCATCCTATATTGGGGAAAACATGTCCTCACTGGTCTGCCTGCTGTGTGGTCCCTCGTGGGTGGCTGTGGTTCCCAGCAGGAGCAACCACCAGCAGGACCCCAGCCCTGGACCTGGCAGCGCTGGTGGGAGTTTTGCCTGTACAACAAATACGTTTTGATTAGTGAATGGTAACTGAGGACGGAGGTGAAACTGAAATCAGGTTTTGTGCCACACCTATTCCACAGGCTCAGTCTGCTTCATTCCTATTTTGGCACATAGAAGTGGCCCGAAGTTCACTGAAAATAAGGTTAAAATGTCCAACTGTGACGGTTTAGGTGTGCTTTCCTTGTGACAGAATTATCTCAAGAAGATCCTGTCTCCTGCCTGCTTGCAGCAGTTTGTCCCCCCTCAGTTGTACCAATGCAACCAGTTTTTCTGTCTTATTTTTAATCCTGATTCCCAACACAGCCTCATGTGCGGCATGACGAGGCGAGCAGCGGACCTCAGCAGAGAAGCCAGGAACAAGCAAGTCCAAGGTAAGCGGCTCTGCTGTTGAAGGAAATACATCCTGGAATAGAATACGGGACCGTCAGGATGCCAAAAAAACAGGACCACAGAAGGTCGCAGAGTTCGGGCTTTACATCTTGGTGATGCCCGGATTCCCAGGTGATGCTGCCCATGGAGCGAGTGGCTGGTGGGGCTGGGATGGCTGCTTGCCCGCACAGGGCGAGCTGGGAAGGCTGCATCCCTCGGCCAAGCTGCCTGGGGAGGCTGCGGGTGCTGCTGTGCGGGAGGCGCGGGCGAGCTGCGTGCTCACGGAAGGAGAAGCTCAGACGAGCCTGCGAGACAGAGACAAAAACCTCAGCCCAGGAGCCGAGCTGGGATGTTGCTCACAGGCAGAACAAGGCTATTTCACTTGCAAGCAGATAAAGGGCATTTCTTCCCTTTCCTCCCTCCTGGTTTTGCATTGTGTGTACTTTTCCACTATCTTCTCACTCCAGTGACTTCTCCACTCCCTTTTCCAAGCCTCTGTCTCCCTGTCCTCACCCATTTCCAGGCTCCTCAAAGCAGTTCCCTTGCTCTCCCAGCATGGGGGCAATGAGCCTGCAGAGTCAAACGTCTCGATAGCAGCTCTGGCGCGTCCCTGTGTGGACACACCTCCCGGCCCTTCCAGTGGAGCAAAGCTTTTCCTTGCTGAGCATCCACCCCTGCGAAAGGGCTGTTGTGGGGCTGTTGGTCCATCCTGGCTGAGTTCCCTAAATCCCAACGGCCGCTCTGTGCCTCTGTCTCCACGGCTTCCAAAAACGATGCAAAGCTACTTGTGGGCAATGACGTGTCTGAACTTGGTCCTGCTGTGTCTCGAGCTGTCCCAAAAAGTGGGGCAGAGTAAAACACCCACGTTTAGATCAACCTCCAGATCTCAGCGACACTCCAGAGGGCTCAGCTGCTGGGTTGGCCCCGGGAGAGGCATCTCGGTGACCTGATCAGCCTCCCCTCACCTGCATCCTTTAGGTGTGTCCTTCAAAGACTATGGGGCTGTTTACACGATGGCGTTATAAAGTGGGGACAAGCATTTTGTTTTTCTCTCCTTCTTTAAAGGAAGTGTCATGCAAAACGGTGTTAGTGCAGCAGATAGGTTACTGCCTGGGCACCGACAGATCTCTGTCCTGGCAATGTGTCACCTCGGCAGATAAAAGCCTGTCCAGGAAGAGATTGGGCACTTGATACGAAGGAAAATTATCACCTCCTTCTTAATCGTTCCCAGCCAAACTCGAGTTAAATTAACTGATTAGAACCCGGCTCACGTGGTGCTCCCCGGCCTTTCTCAGCGGGGTTCCTCGCACTTTGCGGCCGTGGCTCTGTCACCCCTCCTGCCCCCCACCCACTTTGTGTCACAGAGAACAGATTAAGTCCAAAAATATTAATTTCTGAGCTGGGGACACATGTGTTGGCACTGGCTGTGTCTGGCACAGCGAGTGTGGGAGGTTTTGAGGCTCCGAAGAAAACGGTGATTTGAGCTATGAATATTTTCCTAAATCTCACCTTTATTTCTTTGAACTGAGGCAATTCTGAGTGCACAAAGCTAAGACTTCCTCTGGGATCCTGGGCCAAAAACTAACTTTGAAAGCACTTTTAGTCTTTCTGGGAAAAACAAAGTGAGGAGAAAACTTGCTTTTGGAACCTCCTTTGCCCCAAGAAGGCGGTGGGGTCCCTGCGCGGTGTGGGGGCTCACTCCCCCCATGGTGCCTGCTGTGGCTCTGGCACTTTGCTCTTCTCCTCCTCCAAGGAAGCTCTTCTTGTCCTGCCTGTCTTTTCACGGGTGTTGAGCTGCATATTCCATTTCTTAATGGAGCGGGGCATTGATGTCATGTTCATTTATACGCTTTAATCAGCCTGCGGATGAAGGCAGTGCCAGGCATTTATTAATCTTTGAGATGGGAGGAGATGTCTCCTGTGTTGCCTGATTTCAGAGTGAGGTGACAGCTTGTGGCAAGGTCTCTGGCTTTACTAAACCAGTTTTAAGCTTTTACTGTTTGGTTTCAAGTTGATCTGATGGGAAGGGTAAGATGGAGATCTGGCTCACCGGTCCGGCTTGTCAGCATCCTCCAGGCATGGAGACCTATTAGGACCCTCTGTAGGCTGAATTTTTCCCAGTGACACCCTTTGAAAACAGATTTCCTTGATCATATTACCCCACTGAAAACCTCAGTTGTGGTAGTTTTGGAGGGAGCTTTGCCCAGTCCCTTGGGGGATGAAAACAACCCGTTTTGCACCCGTTAATTCAGAGGAGGTGGAAATGGAGCAAAACCTTCAGTGCCAGGATCAAACACGATGGTGCAGGGTAGCACAAGCAGAGGGTGCAGTGGCCGGTGGGGATGGCCATGGCCATGGCTGTGTCCCCAGCAGTGTCCCCACAGGCTGGTGCCGAGGCTCCCTCCTGTGGGACATCCTCGCACCGCACACCTGTCCCAGCCTGTCCCGGCCACACGTGCACCCACCCATGTCCAGCAGTGCTTGGGTGGCTGGTAGACACATATGGATGGGACAGGCTTGCAAAGTCCCCTCCCATCCGAGGAGCTCAAGTGGCAGCTGGGATAAAAGTCACCCAGTGATCCCTCCTGATGGAAAAACTTGGTGATTTTTTGATGCTCATTGCTCTGGTTGGCTGGTCCACCCCTGGGTTTTTCAGGCTGTACAGATAATACAAAATACCTACATTGCAGCCCTGTGGTTCATCTGGTCAGGCTTGGCACGAGGAGAAGCTGTATTTTAGCAAAATGTCCTTTCAGGGGCAGGAAAGCCTGTCTGCACACAACTGCTGGGAAACAGGAGAGGCTGTATTTGGGGACTCTGTGTTGCACGAGACTTTGCTGCTTGCAGGAACAGGCGCGAGGCTGCCCAGGTGTCTGTGGCACATGAAGGCGGCCGGTATCACCGCTCCCGGTTCACACGTGGTGGAACCGAAGCGTAATGAGACAGTGAGACTTGCTCAAGAGGAGAGGTCCGGAGGGCAGGTTTCCTAAATCCTGTCTGGCTCACCTCCCTGGCAGCCCACCTCGCTGAAATCCCCCTCGGTGTGGTTGGTGTTCTTAAGGTATATTAACTGCGGGGTGAACTGGGTGCTGTGGGTCCTGAGTGCTGGTGGGTCCGGTGGGAGGCACCTGGTGCCTGTGAGGAAACTCGTCTCGGCTCCCATCGGTGCTTCAGTTCCCACTTGATTTACGCAGGAGTTAGCAGCGCCGGGGGTTAACCTCAAGGCTCAATAAATTGCCTTTCCGAGGGGTCTGAGTGCGGCACGGTCTCAAAGCAGGACCCCTCCCAGGGACTCGGTGCACACTGATACAGAGATCGAAATCACTGATGGGGTTTGCCCCAGAATTACGGAGAGAAACAGCATCCCTGCCATTTGGGCATCGTTCTGGGATTTAGAGTTTTTAGATTTTTTTAGCCCATTCTGGATACTGAGTGCTATTTTAGGTTAACCTCTTTTATTTCCTCCTTGGCTGTGCACCACTGAACACTTTGGACATAAAGTTTAGAAAAGCAGGGAAGTCAAAGCTTTATTAGTGCTTTGTACAGCTAGAAAATAAACGAAGCCGGAGTCAGCACCGTGGGAGCCAGTGCTCACGTTGAGGCAGCTCTGGTTTGAAATAGTCTTCAATTACCTATTGTGATCAGGGAGGCAGATTCCTGCGGCTGATATAGCCACGCCGGTGTCCTGATATTTCCAATTCCCTGGGTATTTTTGAAACATATTAAAAGAGAAATAAAAATTAAATTGGAGCCCTGGCTGTGTGCGTCGTGCTCGGGATGTTAAAGCAGCGGGATAATAAAATGGTGCCAGAGATGTTAAAACAGAGGCACGATGATTTTCGACTGGGAGCATTAGAAGATGCGATGCCAGTGCAGACCTAAACGAGGTGGCAGACCCCTGGGAGGGAGCACCATGCCATCCTGTGCCGTGCAGTGCCATGCCGTGCTGTGCTGTGCGCCCCGGGGCTGCCCCACGGCTGGGGGATGTCTGGGCAGGCCCGTGTTTGCTGTGCGGTCATGGCAAATCCCGCTCACTCACTCTGGGAACAGTTTCCTCCAGGTTTTTCCCACTCTGAAGCCCTGCATTGAGCAAACATCCCCTTTTGCTATGTGACTGCGATGCGGGGAGCGTTGGGTGGGCAAGAGCAATTCCCCAGTGGCTCCCACAGCCTTCCTGCACCCAGGCTGAAATAATTTCAGCTGCCCCAATCTCAATCTGGATTAACACTGCCAAAATCATTAGTGTTACTGGGGACGTCTGCCAACGCAGGAGAACCACACCTGGCACAAAAGTTGTTTGACGCCTCCTCCATCTGAGCGTCCTCGCCAATGCTGGTACCAGGTGGGGTCCGTGCCAGAGCTGATGCACAGGGCTGATGGCCGGAGCTGGCACGAAGCAGCGCCGCCAGCTCAGGTTACCCAGCTCCAGCTGAAATAGCAGCCTGGGCAGGACAGAAATAAACCAGTACAAGCCAGGAGGAGTTGTGGAGAGGCTGGAGCTATTATAAAGCCTTTACGGAGCTATGACAGTGCTATTAGCTATTGATCCTCCTCCTCCCTGGAGGAAGGGTCCGAGGAGCGATGCTGCTGCCCAAGGACACCCCTGCAGTCTCCATCCCCTCTCCTGAGGCTCGGCCCCGGAGGGGTGCACCTTCTCCCAGGGCATCTCATGGCTGATTTCTTCATTACTGAACAAAACGTGTGATACAGGACCCCGCACATGGGCTTCTTTAACATTTTGAGGTGGTGACTCTGGTGCTAGCAGGGAAGGGAAGGAACCAGCCGTGGTCAGGTGTGACCTGGGGTAGCTCCCATGGAAGCCAGAAAGAGAAAAGCTCAATTCTTCCTCTGAGGAGGAGAATTATTTCCAGCATCATGAGAAAACAAAGCAGACCAAGAGGGATTATTTTCCCCAAACAAGATGCTGTTTGAAAACACCCACTTGGAGTCACACATCATTTTTTTCTTCTCTGCTTGTTGCAACTTTGCCAAATCCAAAAATTTCAATACTGAGTTGGCCTCTAAATTCACGAGACCAGCTTAAAATTCTTGAGACTGTTGTTTTGTTTTGAAAAATCTGACTGTTTTTTTGTTCACTGCCTTCTTCTGGAGCACTGAAAGACCCCATTTTCATGTGTGTCTCTGACCACAGCAGCTAGAAACATTCTTTTGCTCCCTGCTCTGCTCCCTATTTTCCTGGTTCCCCATCAATCGAATGAATTCTGGAGCCAGGCCTCGAAGCAGGCACGGATCGTTGGGAGATTTGCAGCTGATGGTAGGAGTTGTCAAGAGCTGTTGTCAGCATAGCGTACAAGATGTGCACGAACCATCCCCAGCAACTGTTCCTTCCCAAGCCAGCTCTTCTGCGAAGACAGAAAGCACACGGAGCCGCCTTTCCCAGCACGGATACGTGCCGCAGAAGATGAAACGAGAGCTTACCCTGCTGTCAGTTTGAGCGGCGTTGGGTTTGAGCTAAAGAAACACCCCCGCACACGCACACACCTGCTCCCACACTCCCTGGCTCAGTCCCAACCGTCCCCACGCCACGTTTCACGTTCCAGGCTGGGCGGGTTTTGCTGCCGGGACACGTCTCAGTGCCCAGGATCAGGCCGGGACGGCCAAAGCTCAGCGGGGACCCACGGACCCGCTGGGTGGGAGCAGGTGGAGCAGCCGGGGCCGGCTGCCCGTGCCCAGGCTCCGGGAGGACACAGCAGCTTTGTTTGCCTGTGCGCGGTGTGGGAGGCTCCCCCAGCTTGGCACCAGAAGGTTAGTGCTTTTTAAAAGACTATTGTTTTCGCTCCATGGTTTTGGAAAAACAAGGAGCGAGCTGGGCAGAGGCACGAGACCCACCCTGACTTCTCCTGCCTTGAGTTTCTGCTGCTTTGGGCATTTCCCTGGCTGCATTCCCAGCCCCTCAATCTTCTCCTTTCCACAGCCTCAGCTCAGCCCCCCGATCCCGTTGAGCTTGGGTCAGAGTCCTCGTTCCCTCACATCTCCCCCTTGTTTCTCTGCCCGTTCTTCTCTTAGTAGGACAGTTCCCTGCCGTGTCAGGAGCACCACCACGGGCAGAGCAGAATCACGCAAAGGTGTTGCCCCAAAGCTAAGACTTCTCCAGCCTTGGCCTTGCAGGGGCATCTCAGCTTTCGTTGAGGTAAACCAGCCCCTGGCTAACGCTCATTGTCCACATTGCTGCAGAGCTGGACCTAAAGATTCGGTGTGAGATGCCTCAGCAGCTGTGGGGCTAATGACCCAAATAAGAGAGAACCCCCAAATATATTTGGAAAAGACCTTGATGTGCTTTGGGTCTCAGTCTGTCACATCTGAGCTGGGGTTGGCAGGATCTCCAGGGGGTTTTAGCTGGGGTCCAACCGAGACACAACACACACGTGCCCCTTTCTTAGGAGAGCTAGGTTCAGGGTTTGTCCTCCCTGGCTTTCACTGTTATCAAACACCTGCCTAACGAGATTTATTAAATCAAATAACTTCTGTATAATAACAAGAGGAACGCAGATTTCCTCCGCTCAGCTGAGGCTCGCTGTGACTTTGCAGAGCAATTAGAGGTGACTCACAGGTGCAGGTGGAACTCAGCCAGGATCCCAGGAGGGCTGGCCCTGTCCCCGGGATGCAGGGGGCAAGGTTGGCTTCATGGTGGTACCAAAAAAGCGGGTGTTTATCTGCACATAATGATTTTTTTACTGTAACAGGATTAGCATGGATGGTGTTTTTCCTTTGGAGGAGTTGCAAGGTAAAGTCTGGTTATGTAAAGGATCCAAACAGCAAAGGGCTGTTGCTAATTGGCAAAAAATATTTAAGCTCCCCACCTGGAGCTGGTTGAGTTTGCTGTGAAGTTGTCTGCAGCTCAGCTGCTCACCAGTATGGAGGCTGGGGAAGGACTTTAGCTCCTGGAGCGGGTGGCTGTTGGTGATCCTCAGCGCTGGAGGACGCTCTTCCCAGGAGTGAAGGTCAGGAGCAGGTTAACACCCAGAAGGTGTTTCCTAGATGCAGGTAAGGGGTTTGCTTTGGCTTGTAGGTCCCTTCCAATGGCAGGAACAAATATTTTCTTAGTATAATGACTGGAATGATGAAAATTCAGTCTTGGCCTTAAGTGATGAGCAGCTTCCTTGTTTGTGTCCCCAGCTTGCCCTGCAGATAAGGGCTGTAATGCCCTTTGGTTAAGATAACGGGGAACCAGACCTGTCCCTGCTCTTGACAAATTTTAATCTCATGATCCAGTTCCTGGGCTGAAGTGGTTTCATGCTGCAGCAGAGAGGGACCCTTCTTGAATTGGGGTACCGTAACTACATGTCTTTAACTTTAAGCCTCTCTTAACTGCTACTTGTGAAGGAAATGGTCTCCAAACTCTGCCATAAAGCCGTGTTCCACCTGGGGTAGGTGGGTGAAGGGGAGAAGATCCGGCCTTTAACCTTGAGTTTTTCCCAATGTGCAGCTGCTGCATACGCTGCTGTAGCTCGACAGTTTTTGCGGTCAGGTCCAGCGGAGGGGAACTTGGCTGAAGTTTTTCTTGTTTATGTGGCCGTTTCAGTGGGGTAAGATGCGTGAATAAAAGTGCTGAGACTTTGAATTTATGGTGTCAGGCTTTAAAAGCAAACAGCTAAATCAGGAGGAGGTTTCAGGGGGGCAGAGTGAGCCCTGCAGAGGCACTGGGAGCAGCTCCAATCTGCTTGGGCAAACTCGATGTCTCCAGAGCTGCAGACAGTGCTCTGATCTCTTGCATTGCTCCTTAGAGCCACGCTGCTAATCCTTTGTATCTGTGCAAATGTGAGAGGAGAATTTCTCTGTTGTTTTCTTGCTTTGGCCAGACCTTCTTTCCCTTCCCCCTGCCAAGTGCAGGCTTGAGGACACAGCCCAGACCTTGAGTTTCTGGAAGAACTTGGGAGCCCAGACACCGGCCATGGGTTCAGTTGCACCAAAGGGTTTTTTGGTGATTTACAGCATATTGTGCTGAGTGAGTTGGCAGATGCTCTGAACTGGCAGAGAAGGAGGGAGATGATCACGTGGAACAAAGCGCTGTCTCCTGGCAAAAACAAGGAGAAAATCTAGTCAGGGGGCTTACCCGCTGAGTGCAACGCGGTGCTGGAAAATCATCCTGCAGAGAAGTAATGGATAATCTGGTTGCACAGTATTAACTACATGAGTTTCCAGGAGGTGTTGTTGCTCTACATGCTGTCTCTGAATGCTCTCTCCATGAAGGAACTGTCATAAAAGTAGATATTTAAGTCATGTCAAAGGCTCTTTGACCCCAGTGCCATGTGCGGGTGAGGGGAGGGCATGAGTCACAAAGAAAATAGCACTGTTTTCCTTATTGCTCAACCTTTCACATTCTTCACCCTTTATATAAAAATGAGTACTAATAAATCCAGCAGACCCTAAAAAGCCCCCTTAGAGTCAGGTGCCCGGGGGAATGAGGTCCTCTAAGGAGAATGTGCAAAAAAACTTGGCCATGAAAAGAAAACAGCAGCAATGTTGAACTGATGAGTAGTGATTGAAATGTCAGTCTTGGCCCTTGGAACACCACTGACATCAAGGAAGCTCTAACTGAAATCCGTGGTCCTGCATGCCCTGCCTTTTCCTTTGGCCTCTGGGCCACCTCTGTTTACTTTTCCTTGCCACTGAAAGTCACCCATTTCATGGCTACGCTGCTATTGTTTAATTGTAATTCGGACTATTCACATTAAATATCAAGTGTCAAGCAACCTTTAAGTAAACAAGAGCTTTGTAAGCAGCCCCCTCAGCCATTCATTTCTGTTTTCTGAAGCCTGTAGGCTGTTTCTGCCTCGTCTTACACAGGCACAAGCCCAGGGTAGCCCTGTTGAAGTACACCGAATTATTCCTGTTTCACAGCACAAGTAGGATCAAACTGAAGCTCCAGGGACAGGAGTTTATCCTCCTAGAATAAGCACTTGTTTTTCTAATATGATTGCAAATTAATTCCAGAGATAATGTGATACTGTGTAATTGAGAGTCCCCTGAGCTGGTACCAGAGTGTATTTTTGCTAAGCCCTCCGCAGACGGGTGAGGATGTTATTGCACCACCAATAATGAAGATTTAGGGAGTCCTTGCTTGCTTTGAAGGTTTGTGTCCTACACCTCTGTGCTGCTGAAGGTCTCTTTCTCATCCCAGAAAATCAGTGCAATAATAAATTTTCTTTCCTTCTGCCACCTTCCCGTATTCCTATATTGCTTGACATAAGAAGGGCCGAAGGCTAGGTGTGTGGCAGTTAACCCGAGGCTGATTGGATCTGGGCAGGCTAAAGAGAGAAAAAAGCTGCAGAGAGGATACTGCAGCACCTCTCTCATCCGAGATGCTAATTTGAGTATTTCCTCAGCCCAACCACCAATTTTTCGTGGAATTTGTAAGCGGGTACTCATCTGAGGCCTCTAATCTAGTGTTGGACAGGACAGAAGCAGGCCAGCAACTTCCCGTTTTATTCATGCCTGCTGCCAAGCTGGAGGTGTAAAAGCTTAGGAGCTACTGGCATACAAAAATTGTCCCTCAGAGTTCCCCTGAAATGTTCTTTTGAGTGAGATCAAGAGAGGGAGTGAAGTCTCCAGGCTGCTGCGAAGGCAGTCAGGGGATGGCTGGGGGTTGGTGCCATCTGTGGCTCCAGGAGTCTGCAGGATACAGATGTATGTGCTGATAGAGATGGGCTGTGCACCAGCCAGGGGGATCTGTGGGTGCCTGGGGTGACTCTTCTCAACCTGGCCATGCTCTCTAGATGCTGTAGCAACACAAAGTGAGAAGGATGCTAGCAAGAGTCACAGTGTAAACCTTATTTCTGCAAGGCTCAAAGACAGCTGATCAGAAGAAACCTGTTTATTGTGAGGTTTAGAAAACAATTTTTATGCAAATTGCTTTTTTTGGCCCGTAATGGGGTTGATACAGAACTTGGAATCACAGTTTTAAGACTACAAATACACAGTATCTCGTTCAACAAACATAAAAAACCCTTCTTCCCTGGGGAACATTAAATGAGCAAATGTTTGCTAAAATAAATGGGCAACAAATACAGGATGGTGGTGACAAAACAAAACAACCCGAATCGGAAGCCAAAACCCCACTGAAGAAGCAGCAGTCACATCTTCAATTTTATGCTCAGGCTGTACTTTCACTTTGCTTTTCCTGTTCGATAGCTGTCAGAAAAACAGAGGAAACAAAACCATCGTCAATAAACACTACAATGATTCTGCAGGATGTAGATTTCTACGGTCATTCTTAAAGCCAGGGGATGGTAAGTCCCCACCTGCTTTCTTTGGCCACCCTGGCAATGTCAACTCACTCCCACGTCTGTGTAGCTAGTAGGGTGCAACTCGCGATGTGCAAACCTCCTTTTGTACTTCCAGCTTTAGAGTTGGTGGGGATAATAAAACAGGGACAAAAGAGGTATCTTATGTCAAGGGACAGTGCGTCTCCATGGCTATCTATACTGACATATCTGAAGTGGTTAGAGAGACCCTTTTGAAGGAAACTGCTCACAAAGTCTGGTCCAAATACAGAGAAATGCCATTTTCACATCCAAAGTTGAATGTGAATCACAACCCTCACCTGGCTGCCTGTGCATGTTGCGTGTATGGGAGAAGACCCTGCACAAGAAAAGCCCAGGAGTGCCTTGTTAAGGAAGATTACCTGTTAGATGAGGATGATGATGGGTTTCTCTTGCAGTCTTATTCCCAGAGAAGGTACCTGGAGCTCTCCTGGCCAGGGCTGACAGCAGGTACCACTGTGGAGCAGCAGCTTATCTGCCTGAAAACATGTTAAATCCAGAGCCCAGGCACCTTCTGGGGATGCTGCCAGGGATGTGCAAGGGTTCCCCTGTGCCTCTGAAGAGGCTGGTAACATGGCAGTTACAAACAGTTTGATCCTATTACCTGCAACCAGCAGAAAAACTGGTCTTGCTCTCAGCAGAAGCAAGAGCAGTCCTATCAGAAAGAATATTTCAGACAAAACACACCATCAATTATAACTGCTTCTATCCTTGGAAGCCCAGCATAGAGTACAAGTCTTAGTATTATCCCCAGTTAAAGTCAGGGATGAGTTTGAGCCTGTAATCCTGTGATTAGTATTCATTTTGCATATGAACTGCAACACAGATTGTGTCCTTGCTACTCTTAGTTCAAACAGCCTCATAAACACTTACTTTCTTTAGTGGGCAATGGATTTTTCTCTCTGGTTTCTGTCTTCTTGAGCTTGGTCTTGTCAAACGTTTCAATTTCTGCAAAATCTGGTTTGTCGGACATGATGGGTCCTGACAAAGAAAGGAAAAACACACCCGTGGCTTCATTAGCTAGTGCTGTGATACCAGCCATCTGCAAAGCATTTTATGTTCAAAAGAAAAAAAAAAAAGAAAATACCATAAAAATGTTTACTCGAAAAACATCCCACAAATCTAACACCTCAATCTGGGACCTCTCCCCGAGGCTTGGCTCTTTCAGAGCAAAAGAGGAATGGCATAAATATAATTTTATCTAGATTTCTCAGATGAAATTTCTAAAAAATCATATTTTGCACATGGAAACAAGAATATCCCAGTAAAGACAAGATAATGCATTAATTGCCAACAATCCACAGTACCTCCTGACGTAAACCTCTATTCTAAGGAATGCTGCTAAGCAGAAAGTCTACGATAAACCCCCAATCCAATACGAACAAAGAGCTTCAATTATGATTTCGTTTTAATTAACAGGATTTGCCTTTAATTCCGAGCACCCGGTCCTGAGTGCGTACCTACCCCTGTATCTGGATGAGCTGCTGTGGACACTTGTGCTTAACAATAGAGGACCAGTTCGCCCAGCCCTTTGTTTGCTCTCTCGCACTCAATATCCCAGTCCCAGGCTCAATGGGTTTCATTATACTCTATTATAGGAGAGATCCACAAAGAACACTGGCATTCAACGCTTCACCTGTCAAAACTTCCCTAATCCAATTCCTGTTTTTAATGGAAATTCAAGTTAAAATCCAGCCTGGGTGTTATTCCCCTTATTTCAGTGGAGTTTCCCATCAAGGCAAGGCTTGGCCCGGAGATGGCTGATATAATTTTTTTTTTTTTCCCCTTCCTGAAGACAATCAGATTTCATTGCTATCTGCACTGACAGAAATAAATATTCACAGGAAAAAAAAAAGATATATGAAAAGCTACTAAAACCACATGGTATTACCGTCTGGCTGCTCTCTCCTCAGCTGCTTGGTGGCCGTCTGAGGCAGTGTGAGTTGGAAAAGGTCAGGGTAATCCCTCCTCTCCTCGCTTCTCCTCCCCCCGCCCGAGCCCATCGCTATTAATATTGATTAGTTTGGTGCCTGGATTGCTCAGCGTTCAGGGAAAGGACAGATTGCCGCTGCAGAAAGTGCACTAGGGAGGCAAATGGGAAAACTGACATGGAAAACTGCCAAAATACATCTTGATTTCCACCCCCCCCCCCCCCCCCCTATTTTTCTTTTCTTCTCGTTAACCAAGACAATAATATTTAAGTTGCCCTTCCTGCCCTTCTTTTCCAGTGCTGAGGTTCAGAGTTGATGTGAGGTTTAGAGTTTGTTTAAGGGCTCGTGCTGCAGTTTGTGAGGACATTATAGGTGCATTCAGAGAAGTGCTTGGGATTCGTCCCTGACCCATCCAGGCTGGCAGAAGCACATGCTCGGGAGGACTCCGAGCTCAGTGGTGGTGATTGCCACAATCATTGAATGGTTTGGGTTGGAAGGGACCTTAAAGATCATCTAGTTCCAACCCCCCTGCCACGGCCAGGGACACCTTCCACTACACCAGGTTGCTCAAAGCCTCATCCAACCTGGCCTTGAACGCTTCCAGGGATGGGGCAGCCACAACTTCTCTGGGCAATTGAGGGCCAAATCTGAGATAAGCACAGTCTGAGCACTGTGCTGGCGTCCCAGAATGTGTCCTGAAAGGAAAAACAACTAATCTTTCATTTGCTCCCATTTTGGTAGCTACAAACCTAATTGCTGGTGCCTCCCTCAGCCCAACGGTGCATGGCTCTGCAAGCCAGAGCAGGCAGCTGCCTGCAGCTGACCTTCCTGCCTTCACTTTGCAAGAAGCCACATTCGTCCGTCCTGCTCGCGTGGCCGTTTCCTCTCCCTGTACTCCACCCACCTCGATGGCGTGGACCACGCTGGACTCGCTTGCAGGGAGCTTCTTCAGTTGCAGCGAAGGCAGAATGTGCTGTAGGTGCTGAGTGACATTATTTCAGAAAAACCTTTAAAAGGGAAGTGGTTGAGTCACCATCCCTGGAGGTATCTAAACGATGTGCAGATGTGGTGCTTAGTGACGTGGTTTAGTGGTAGACTTAGCAGTTTGGTTTAGTGGTAGACTTGTCAGTGTTAGGTTTATGGTTGGACTTGATGATCTTAAAGGTCTTTTCCAACCTAAATGATTCTATGAAATAGCCCTTATTTAGCATTTATTTGCGAGATATCTTCTGTATTAGATGAGAAGCTGAATGGAGACAAGATGTGCTGTTGTGTGAACAGTACCTGTACCAATCTCCTAGAGCCACTGCTCTCGAGGGCTGTGGACAACCCCGTGGCTGTGACACGGCTTCAGCTACACTTCCCACTTTGCAGCACAAAATGACTTGGGGAATCCTTTTTCAAGGCCCTCTGGTCTGGAAGGGAAGGGCTGTGCACATCCTCCTAGATCCTGGTATGGGTTTCCTCTTGTGCAAGCTCTTGTAAGTCCTCAGGACTTGGTTCTCTTGCTTCCATCCCCTTACTCCAACTAGTTGCCAAAAATAGAAAGCTGTGCTTTTGACCGAAAACCTCTGGGAATAAGCAGGAAGGCGGATGCTGGGTGAATACTCGGCGTAAGCCATAGCTGAGATCTGGCACTGAACAGTCTTAGTGTCTATTTAAAGAGAGTGCATTAACCTCTTCTCGTTAGGCTGGACACCAGATTTAGAACGTCAGAAAAAACTTTAAAACACAATGTGAATGATTCATGAATTCAGGCAGTTCACGAGTTTCAGTTTTTAAAATATCTGTCCATTTTTGCAAGTAATAGAATTCTTATCTGACAAGAGATTATAAGGGGGAAAACTCCAAAACTTTTAGACTGGAGCAAATTGTCTCAGATGTAGAGAGCAAACAAAGTGTCCAGGACAGCAAAGGAGAAGAATCTGGCTTCTGTTTTTCTGTGTACAGTCACAGGTTTGGCCCCTACGATCTACAGCCGAGCTCAGACTTCCTGAAGCAGTCTTGTGTTTTCCCCACCACCATTTTATTCGCCCAGTTCATTGGCAGACCTAGTATGAAAAACAGTTTGGAGTGAGTTGTTTGGGTTTCTAGGCTGAAGATGACCAGCCTAGAAAAATTTTATCAATTTTTAACTGATATTGGGTTGAGTTTGTGAGGAAGGTGCAACAGTGTTAGTCCACGTGACATGATGATGAGAAATATACATGTTCTCACACTCAGTTGAAATCAGTAGATACTCATCGCCATAATGAACATCTTGACCATTGCCTAAAGTGCCTGTCAAGTTTCTGTAGCTTGTGAGTACGGTACTGTGGGCAAACACAGCTCGTGTTGGATTCAAGCCTCATGTTTACATATTCCGTGCAGGACAGACAGCTGTATGTAGCTTTTATATGGAAAGTTTGGAGTTTGGCCTGAGAGCATTGCACAGTGCGTTGAGGCTGGTCCTGGGACGGAAAGATGGGTAGGTAATATTTTATTCAGATGCCTTTTACTTTCACTGGGAACTAAGATATTCTTGCTATATAAGCAGCAAAGCAGCTATTTGTCAGGTTTTTAATGGTAGGATTAGGAGTCACTGTCATCAGTAAGGGGAATGTGGCACTTACCTGGCCTTGGGATGACTGTGGTAGCAACAAGCCACAATGGTCTTTGAGGTGCACGGAGGCAGCTGAATGATCCAGAATATAGAGGGGAGAAAAACCAGCAAGCCAGCCAAGCAAGCAAACTATAGGATCTTTACAGATCCTATACACACAAAGCCATATTGGTATGGCCACATCTGAAAAGCTGCCTCAGACACAATGGAAATTGCGTTTTATTTCAATCTGCTGCCAAAAGATGAAGGGCTGAGTCAAATCTGCCAGGACTGACACCTCTGATACCAGTGAGTCACCCACCACTGGCAGCATTAAACTGTGCCTGGCAGCGCAAAGCCACCGAGTGTCTGTCAGACACCCACAGAGAAACAGGGGAAAACAAATACTCGCTACCAGGATGCAGTAACAGGTGAGAGGAAATGTTTAAAGGGAGCTCAAGTGCAAAGTAAAATTTGGAGGAGGGTCTGAAGAATGAGGCTGGGAGGTTTGGAGCCTGCTGCCACTCAGCTTTTTCCCTTGGCTGTTCTTGCTTGGAAGCAGCGAGCCCAGTCTGCACGGGGCTGGGGCTGCAGGAACATATATATATATATATGTATATATATAAGGGCTATAGCCTTTCATGGGCTGGGGGGATGCTGTGCTCATGTTTGGCACAAGAGGTGCTCAGGAAATGCAAAGTTTCATGGAGACTAGGTGGGCAACTGCAAGAAAGAAGGGATTTCTTTCTCTTTGGTGCAACAGTGGGAATCAGATCGCACCTACTCCTATACGGAGCCGAGGAGGGACAAGGCACCCCAACGCGAGCAGCCGGTTAGAGGAACAGACGCTCGAGCAGATCAGTGTCTGTAGCTGAGCCAATAAGCTGACACAACTGATTTTATAATCACATTAGTGCTGCCTCGAAATAACACACCCACTCAAATGTAACAGTGATTTCATTTTCAAAATGTTGTGGTATTTTTTGGTGCGAAAGGTAGGGGATTAATTTTGCAAGGTCAAAAGCTGAGCTGGAATCCGCAAGCACCCTAATTCCTTTAGGTCCTTATGAGTATTGAGCACCTTCCAGAAAGGTGTCAGGATTGGGTGTGTTATAAGCTGTCCTTAGAAGGTTTCCCGTCCTTAGGGGAACAGAAAAATAAGACTACAGCTTCATTGAAAGGGTTTTCTTAGTTCTCTTTGTGCCTTTTGTTCCGTCTTGCTGCCAAAAAAAATATCCATGTTTGGGAACGGAGACAGGTTCCCAGGCTAAGAGACAATGAATCCTGGGGGTGTAAGGAAGGCAATGATCTCTCTTTGGCAGTGTCTGCTGCAATGCTGCACTGTTAGTGGGTAAATGCTCAATACTTGTCTTCTACTGTATGATTTATCATTACCTAAGGCGTTTCATTTTCCTCATTGAGACCACTGAGCCTTAAGGGTAGGTGCATACAGAGGATGAGGGGAGAGGAGAGGCTGGCTGTGCAGAGTCCTTTTGCTTTGGCTATTTTTTTCCCAACCTCATGTTTTCCAAATTGCTCTGGAGTTTAGAGAGTCTATACTACGAGTCCCATTGCAGCAAAGAGCAAAAAGAGAAAACATAAGCTAGTGGAAGTGAAAATTTCCCCTCTCCCTCTTTTTTGGAAGTGGGAATTTCCATTCTCCCTCTTTTTTTGGTCTCATAAAACTTGATATGGGGGTGAATTTTTAAAAGCTGAACCAGATGGGGATTCTTGCAACAGGACTTTCTTGAGAACTGACCCAAAAGTGTGTCTTCCAGAATAAAGTACCTGGCTTTGGCCTGGCCTTTTCTAGCAAAATGCAGTGACACATGCGTGCATTATTAAAGGAAAAAAAAAAATACAAAATGTCCGTGCACATGCTTCTCTCCTAAAGACAGGATGGGGAAAGAAGCATGTGATGTATTAGTCACTTAGTTAATATGCTATAAAGCACATGACAGTTGTGTTGAACACTGGTCTAGAAACACTAGTTTAGCATGACTTGCAGTCTTTACTAACAGTCTTTGTTTTCCCTCTCTCCTTTTCTATCTCTGGATAGAAGCACCTCTTGCAAGCAGAAGCTCTTAGGGAAAGAGTAAGACTGAGAAGCCTCAGGTAGGCATTGGGAGTGTGCTCAAACATGGCTCTTCTCAGTGCAGCTGGCTGCTCTGGAATTAAACAATCCACTGTTGGATTTCTTCACTCTCTTTGCTTTAAACAAATAGAAAATCTGCATTCCTTACGATGATTAAACTGTGGCACCCAGTGTGCAGCAAACAGATAACCAACATAATCCAAGATAAGATGATCAAAGATAAGATAGTAAAATCCGAAGATCTACTAACTTGATTTTAACTTCAGATTTTCTTTTTGTCCAGAGGAAAAAGGAGACTAGGTGGGTCTGTTGTTACAACCCATGTTGTGCTTGGGGTAGATACAGAGGTGGGGTATCCTTGACTTTTGACACATAGAGCTGTAGATGTAGTTCTGACGGGTGCCTATCCAACACTTCTCTTTGTGTAGACAAATCATCCCACTTTCAATAGCCTGGGACTTCCTGGCGGCTTAAATATGTTTTATGTTTTGGGGAAAAGAAGATAAACCCTGAAGTTTTTCAGCTGCTTAAGGAAATGAGGAACAAGGCAGCCAAGTATCTGTTCTAGCTGATCTCTGTGAACAACTTCCAGAATAAGAACTTGTATTTCTACTTGAACAGATTCATGCATCATCTTTTCCAAAAACCCTGTTCCAATTTTATAAGCTTGTTATATAGAGCAAGCCAAACACACAGGTATTACATACTCTTCTCATACATAATTGGTGTACAAGGTCACCAATTATGTAAGGAAGTGGTAATCACAAAGTTCCACATTTGTTAACTTCTACCTATTCAAATGAAAATTTTAAGTATATGATGATAAATGCTGTTTTTCTTCTCTAAAATATGGAAAAAAGGAAAAAATAAAAGATACTATCTTCCTCTCATGGCATCTGAAGTAAACAGCCACCTTTTCAGAACCTGACTGAACTAGAGCGTTTTCAACAACTACTTTTACGGCTTTCTTTTGCAAATACATACAAAGTGCAGAAATCAGCTGCAGTCTTATTAAGGCTATGTCTTCATAACAGGGTTACCTCGAGCTTTGAACACTCAAATCAACTCCTCTGGAGTTAGTATACTTGGAGTGTGAGTGACCACACCATGAAATAACACGGGAGCAGCAGAAACTGATTGTGTTGGCAGCAGACAAATTGTGTTACCTTGAACTGTAGCCTCTCACCAGCTCCAGGTAAAAGCACCGTGGCAGCTCAAGTATAGATCCTTGTGAGGAAAAAGAACAGGGATTCAAAGGGGATGGGGACATTCAAGCTTTAATTCAAGTTAACTTTTAAGTGGAGACTAGCTTTAGGGCATGAGTTCGTGTCTGTCCGCAGCCCAAACTGGTGAATGCAGAGAAAAGCAAATAGGAAGTAAAACTCAAAACTCTGCAATATTGTAATTTACACTTGTCTGATGCATACATTGAATGATTTTTCCCTTTGGATGAATACTAGCTTGCATAAAATTCAAATAAGTCAGCTGTCTACAGATGGGAGGGGGAGTGTGGGAAGAGGAACAGAAGGAAGGAAATGGAACTGAGAAGATTGAATTAACCTTTCAATGTCTTGAATTTCAAGAAGGGAAGAATTATCTCTGTTAGGTCTGCAACCATGCAATTAAAATGTGAACAAGCCTTAAAAGCCACATTTTTCCCATATTTCTAGATCTCTACTTTAAAGACAGATCTTCCAAACCCAAGACTCAGATTCAAAAAGTATTCAAAGGCAGGGAAAAAAAAAATCTTATGCTGTAAATGTTTGTTTTAATCACAGAACTCTGGTAGAAAAACAAGTGAAAAATGTCTGACATTTATGTAGCACATGTGCCTTTGATATTGATAAGAGAAATCCTTACATATGTGTCTAGTAATGGCAGACAGTCTTTGAAAATATTTCTCTGAGGTTTTCACTGAGCTGGAGTTTCTGTTTCCATAAAATAGATTCTTTCACCTGTTTTAACATTGTGAAGCTTGATTTGTTAATACAGGGCAAAGCTTTAAAAATGGACTTTGATTCTTAGGTTCTCTTTTGGACACTGTGAGTCAGGAGAACTGTTTCAGGAGATGCCATGGGGAGTTATGGCTATCCAACACAGCCAAGTGTCTTGTGCTGGATGGGCATCCTGAGACAAAATGTTTGTTAGAAAATTTTATAATGCTGGAAAAGACAAACAAAGTAAAGATTCAGTTTGAGGACATGTCTCTGTTTTTGGAATAAATATGCAGGAAAGGAAAGCGTTTTGCAGAGCAAGCAGCTGGAAATGGTTACTGTTTGCTAATTCTTCTTCAGTGTTTAAAGGACTCACCTTTGTCAATATTTTTGCAAGATATCAATAGGATCCATTTTAGACAAAAATTGAGCAATTCCCAGTCCAGGAAGTGTATCAAATAATTTGTTTGTAGATGGACAATTAAAACCAAAAGCAAATAGTTTGCTGACACATGGACAACTTCCCCTCTAAGTAAAAACTGTTGGCACATGAAATACAGGCATTACAGCAGTGTCTTGCTTTGCTGTGCATCAGATTTCTATTTCCTTCTAGAAAGATAATGACCCAGTATGAAGGTAAGGAATTGCAGGGCACGCTATCCACCTTCAAAGGACTGGATGGCATTGCAAAATTGATTCTGGTTCCGGAGTATTCTAGCTCAGTTTGTACTAAGCCTTGTACACCAGTAAGCACAGCTGGGATAGGGCTATTTTTCTTTTATTTGCTTCAATTTCTGATGAGGAGTAATGCAGGGCTGTTACTGGTGCTGGATTTCATTGGAAACTGAAGTGTTCAGAGACTATTTATTCTAAAGTCATACTAGGTCAGGACTGACATTGGGGACCCAGGAAGGAAATACAGCTCCAGTTCTTTTGCAACATATACTGGTAATAATGACTGGTGCTCAATGAATAGCTCCTCCTGAAAACAAGGGAATTACGCTAGTAATTGTTCCAGGTCTACTGAGTCACTTCGAGAGCACCTAGCAGTTGAATCTATGCAAAACTTTTAGGCTGAGCAACTTAGCTGGACTTGAAAGATAACACATGGAGCTACAGAAACGGCTCACCCTTCGTGGTGTGGCCCTGGCCATGGATTTACCGATGAGACAGGGATGCCATGGCACCCTGGTCCTAGGAGCCGTGTGCTGACAAGACGCGTTTGCCAAGCTCCTGGAGCTGTGCAGCAGCTGGGGAATGGGTCCTCCTTCTTGTGAGCAGCCCCATGCTGCGGCCTTGTCACTGACTCTGTGCGAGGCAGGGCATTGTCATATGTCCTGACATGTGGGCGACGGCCCGGCGCCACGCTGCGGGACTGCAGCCATGCACCTGCACAACCCCTGCTCACGCTGGGGCTGCTGTGTGCATGCCTGTGGGTTCGGAGAGGGTTAATGAGCCTGTGCGAGCTCCACACTGCCTTGTCTAGACTGCAGAAACCGGGCTGGGGGTCTGAGCCGTGCAGCAGTCTGCGCTCCGTGTAAGCGGGAGAATGACAAACGCTACCATAAAATTTGAGCTGAGCCCTGAGATAGTGGAAAACGGGTGGGGACGGTCACCACATGCTCCATTGTAATTTTTAGCAGTGATCGGAGAGGTGGACACTTTCAATAGCTGTATTTTGGGGGTGTAGCCAAGCAGCTGCTCATTAAGTTATTGTTTCCCCTCCCTCTGTATTTACTACCTTAGGAAAAGTGGCTAAAACACCAGGACTCCCAGGTTCTCCCCAGGCTTTTAGAAATAGGCACTGAGAACATAAAGTGAGCAGAAAAGACTAAAATGGCAGCCTGGGACTGCATATGTCTGCCCCCTGCAAGGCACGTTGGAAGTGTTTGAAAGGAGGTAGGATAAGCTGGCACAAAATGGCATACTCGGAGCCAGTTCAGAGAAGGGAGGACACTGTCTTGGACTCAAAACCAGCAAACAGGTGCTGTGTAGCGCCTGCCTACCTGCCTGCCTCTGCTGTGTGCCTCCTTTTGCCACGTGTGTTTTCTGTGTCAGGTTTCTTGCAGTTTTATTCCTGTCAACTGGCCAACGTATCTGCTGAAGAGCCAGCTGGAGTCCGCTCTCTCCCATGTTTCATCAACAAAATTGCCAGCTTGTTCTGATTCAGTATCTTTATTGTTGTTGATGAGGCTAAATGAATCAGAAAGAACACAGCTATGTATACAAAATACAAAGTTGGAAACCTCATCTTGATGCGAGGGAATTTTATTAGTTGTTCAAGTGGAGAAATCCGATGTGGAAGCGGACTGACAGCAGATACAGACCTCCTGAGAGGCTGTTTCCTGGCCCCACACATTTCGTTGGTTTTGTATGGCACGTCCTAATGATACGCAATCTTCTAGTGGGAAAATACAGTTTTAGATCTGATTAAAACCAGGTGAATTTTCTGTGGGATTGTGCCTCTCCCTTATTCGGATTCTAAATGTAAAAGCTCTTAATGAGTCTTATAAATGTATCTCTAGATAAAATGTAGAATCCATGTTGGCAAACCTGAAACAAACCCTCCCAGCTATCAGCAATATGAGTTTCAATTAATCCCATCCTACCTCTATTGCTTTTTTTTCCCAGTCGTTTATTCTTTTGTCAGTTTTTCACGGGAAGAAAAGCTTTTCCCGAAAGGATTTTTTTACTTAACTAAATTTCCATAAATGCTTTATTAAACCCACCACCTATGGCTGCTGGCACAGCACGACAGAAAAAGCTGTTGTAGTTTCAACATGGCATGTGGGAGCTGCAGGCTGTCAGGCACGGCGCTTAACACTTCTGGCGTGCGCTCGCGTCTCCTCGCTGACTTACGCTAACGTGGTTTCAGGGTGCTGAATTTCGTTATTTCAAAACGCGTTAGCTCTTTGTCAAAGGACACTGTGTTACTTCTGGTGTGCCTGCACTTGGGAAACGTTTCGGAGCGATCGCTCTCGACACTTGAATTCAGAAAATTTCCAGGAACTGCGTCCATACTGATAGACGCAGAACCGGAGCGGAGCAGGAGGCTGCACGGCGACGGCCGCGGTCGCGCTCTGGGAGCCCTTGAGCGCGCACAGGCCGCGGCAAGCAGCCGGCTGAGTCACTGTAAGGTTAGGAACGAGGGAAAAAAGTCAATCCCGGGGTCATTGTTTGTTGTTACCGGGCGCGGCGTGGCAGCGGTTGGGGCTCCCTCAGCCGGGCAGCCCGCGGCCATAACGGACGGCCCGGGGCAGGCCGCGCCGGCCCGCCAAACCGCCCCCGGCCGCCAGCCCCCTTCCTCGGGCGGCTTCTCCAACCCGGGGCCCGCCACCGGCCCGAGGCGGCCGCCCGCTCCCCTCAGCGCCGCCCCGCCCCGCCGCCACCAGCGCCCCCTCCCCGCCCCGGAGCACGTGACCCCGAGGGAGGGGGCGCGCGCTGCACCTGTCAGTCAGCGCGTCACTTCCGCCAGTTGCCGCCGCTACCGCCGGGGACCCCCCGCTCGCCGAGGCGCGCTCGAGCTCCGGAGCGGCTCTGCGGACGGACGGACGGACGGACGGCGCCCGGGTCGGCAGCGCGGCGGCCGCGGCAGACGGCTGGGGCGGTGGCGGCCGAGGGAGGAGGCCTGCGAGGAGAGCGGAGCGGCGAGGAGAGGCCCGCGCCGGCCCCCGGGGTAGGAAGAGGCGGAGGAACCTGCTGCTGGTGCGGAGGGCGGCGGGGAGGGCGAGTCACCCGGCAACGGTGAGGGGCTGCGGGGCGCATGCGCGGGGTGGGGGGGGTCGCCCCTCCGCCGCGGGGGCGGCGGGGCTCCCGCTCCTGTGGAGGCGGCCGGTGGGGCAGGGAGGGCGTCCCGTCAGGCTTCAGGAACCTTCTGGGAGCCGCGCCGCGAAGGGGCGCGGGAACTTCCTCGCCCGGGCGGCGGGGGCGGCGGAGCCGGGCGCGGTGCGGGAGCTGCTGGAGCCTCTCGGAGGGAGCTGTCAAGCGCTGCCTTCGTTTCTCGGGTTGTGTCGGTGGGACCTTGGCGGCAGCCCTGGCAGCCAGCGGGGATTGCTTGGCTCTTCCAGCGCAGTCGTGTGCCGAGCCTGGTCCCCCCTCCCGCGGTGGGTCGGCGTTGTCCCCGCCTGCGGTGGGACTTGGCACGCTGGCAGCGCCCAGCAGCTCCCTGCCAGCAAAGTTGGTTCCAGAAGCTGAAGAAGGGCAGCCACTAAACCTTCTGAGAACACCGAGGCATTAAGAACGCTAGCGCATGGACTTAATGCTCCCGCCTGGGACCAAACGTATCTTCCCAGGAATCTGTCAGTGCGGGCTTCCATTGTTCTTGGAAGCTCCTCAGGGATTTAAATATTTGAGTGTAAATGCTTCTTGCTACCAGAAAGTTGTTTTAACATGAGATGCTCCAGTGTTAGGGGTCTTCTTCCAGGTTTGGGGAGGAAAAAAAAAAAAGGCGACAAAAAAACTGCACTCAAACACTGCAACTTGAACTTTTAATACACAGTCCTCTGACTCTTGAGTTCCTTCGTCTTCCTGCGTTTTTAAATTTTTGTGAAATCTCTTACTGCTGTCAAGCTCAAGGAGGGGAAAAAGGTAATGAAGAAAGTAGATACCACCTAATCACTCTTGCCTGTTTAAAAAAAAAGAAATTGAATGTATCAAAACCTGCACAGTTTTATTTTTTTCAGGCATATATTCCTGAGTATCCTTAGGGATGGAGCAGTTAGTATGTGACTTTGGAATAAATTGTTAAACTGGATTAGCATTTCGATTTGGAGTTTTTCTGTCTTCTGTGTGGTTTAATCTGCCAGCATAAAAAAATAAAGGAAAAAGATAGGTTGCCTTATATTATAACAAATTCAGCTGTCTGCTTAGACTCTTTGTTTTCTATATATTTTTTTTTACCACTCATTGCTAGTAAATAGCTTTATGTGTTCTTTGTTGCATGGATTTGAAGATATTTAGAATCTCTTTTTTTTTTTTTTTTAAATCTGCTTTGTCTGTATTTTGTATATTGTCTAGCATCATATAGGGATCCTTTCCTTGTCTTGACGACATTACAATAAGGAATCAAATATCTTAGTGTTTTGAAAGCATCAAGCTGGAAATTTACAGTATTACATTAGAAAAATCAATCAAGTAGAATGTTTCATGGTTGCATGACTAGGAAGAGCTCCTCATAGTTTTTAATGCTTGCAAATTTTGACATGGACAACATGTGAAAATATCTGAGTTTGACAAATTACAGGTTTTA
This sequence comes from Tauraco erythrolophus, assembly GCF_009769465.1. Classification (NCBI taxonomy): domain Eukaryota; kingdom Metazoa; phylum Chordata; class Aves; order Musophagiformes; family Musophagidae; genus Tauraco; species Tauraco erythrolophus. The sequence continues at coordinate 5,102,571 of NC_141480.1, read as the reverse complement.
TCTGCTCAGTCTTAGTTTGGGCTCCTGCTGTATGTGCTGCTTGTAACATTGGAGGACCTTCCAACTATTAGCTCATTAAAAGACTTAATTTAACATTTGTCATGTGTGGCTTATAATATGGGACCTGTGCAATCAGTGAAGCTTTTCTTTCTAATGTACATAACAGCATGTTTGCAAAAGCAGGTGAGGCCAAAGAAACATTCTGTGCATTTGGAACAGATATCAGTAAGTTCCGTGAAACTCCTTGCTTTCTGTCTGTGAAGGATTTTTTTTGGTGTTTTTTTCCTTTTCAAATACTTAAACTTTTGATCGCTGGTCAAATGTTGATAGCTCAGCAGTGATGCCCTTTCCTAGGGCTCGTTAGAAAGTGAGTAAAACCTTCCAAGTCTGAGGTTATTTTTTATTTTGGATTTTCTTTTGTTGTTGTTTTGTTTTTTCCCTTCCCCCCCCAAAATAAACTGCAGCTCTAAGGAAGAGGAAGTGATGTTGGTAAGAGAATGCCTTCAAGTTGTCTTTAAATTCTGTGCGTAACACCAGATTATTTTTTGCTGTCATGTTAGTAGGCAAAAACCCCAAAATCTAGCGGACATTGGGATGAGTGTGAATTGACATCTTGCAGGGCAATTCAGTATTTGGATCTGTAAGGATGTAAAGATGAAACCCTTTAACTTTTTTCCTCATATTACAGACCCAGTTCCATGTTTATTAATCGTTTCAGCTGTGAGCACTGTTACTTAGGAACAAAAAAAAAACCACTTTATCCAGAACATCTGAGGAGGAGATAGACAATTGAAGGAATATTAAATCCTCTATGAAGGGCTCTGAAAGAGGGAGATCTACTTGTCATGCAGTTTTTGAAGTGATGGATATATCAGTTATTCAGTGGAGAGGCTGTATGGCTTAGGTCAAAATTGCATTCAGGCAGAGAATACAAGAATTAGGCAGAGAATACAAGAATTTTGCATTACTCCCTGGAAAGTTAGTAAAATCAGGCAATTCATTTTTGAGTATCTTGCTGATTGTATTATTTTCCGTAAGTTATAAATTTTACCTGCAAAAACTTTGTTTGAGAACAATGACTATCTGTCTCAAGGCTTTAGTAAATTCAGATTTGGCTTTGTCGTATTTGTTACTGCATCTTCTACTGGGCTTTTTTTTTTTTTTGTAGAGCTGATTTGTTTTAAAGTCTTAAAAAACGTAGTTTAGACAGCGAATATGGTGCTGAAAACCTGTTATGTTTGCAAAATATGAGTGGAGCCATTCAGTACAAGAAATGGGTAATATTTTGGATCTAGGACCATATTCTGATTACAGGGAAATGAATAGTTCTGTTGTGATAGTAACGAACAATCCTGCTCTTATGGTCTCTCACCTGTGAATGTGTCAAATTTTGTCCTGTATGTTTGTCTTAAAAGAAGAAAAACATGACAAACTTGAGCTTAAAATACAGACACTGCATTATGCTTGTGTTCCAACAGCTTGTAAGGAAGACTGGTTGCAGAGAGGTTGGAATGGTTTATTTTCTTCACTATCTGGGCATTTAGGTGTGGCAGCTGCTTGATCCGAATAGAGAATCCAAGGGGAACCCTGGATCGATTGTCCACGTTCTGGTCTCGCTGCTGCTCTCTTCATATGTCTGTTCTGTTCAGTGTTCCCTGCAGTGTGGCCAGGATTAAAATTTGTGCTCAGCTGTGTAGGATAATAATAGTTGGACAAAATTGAAAAGATGAAAGCCGGAATCTTATGAATGTGATTCTTTCTTCCTTTATACTCTTTTTTTTTTTTTTTAAAGTGGATATATTTGAAAGGTTTTTTCCCCTTTTTGCTGAATGTCACATTTCATTAAATCTTTTGTTGTCTTGTCACTCTTTAATTTAATCAGGTTACTTAATTTTAGTCTGCAATGTAATTTCTATTCTTGTGATTTCTGGCGATATCTTCAAATTTGGTCATGATCAACTTGCAACAAGAATTGGTTGTGGAGGAGACCTCATTAGCAGTCCTATTTTTATTTTTTTTTTCTCCCCCCCTCCAATGATTCAGAGTCATTGCTACAGAATTGAACTCTTCATTGAAATGTCTTGCTCCTTGAGTGTGGATGCTAAGACTGTCCTTTATTTTGGTGGCACGTGGTCATCGTTACACAGAGGCACTGTTCCTGTAGTGAATGGGCCATGTACTACAGTTTGTAGTGTTTTGAACTACAATGTTCCAGTGGTGCATTTCTTCCTACCTGTTCGAGAGGGGGAGAAACGAGCTGATGAGAAATGTATGTAATAGGATAACTTATGTATAATAAATTAAGTGCATTATATATTTATAGTTTGCTTTTTTGGTGTCTCTGAGGTAGCTGGAGTTCTGTTCCAAAGTCTGTCTTAAAGGCAGTGACAGTTGTTAAGCTGCTTTGGTTTTATAATGTGAACCTCTCAAGTTGCAGAGTTTTGCTGATAATTTCTTCCTGCCTGTTACTGTACTTTTATAACGCCATTGCACTCAAGTGCTGTGTTATCTGATGCAGTGGCAATTCCGTGTGTGGCTGGTGGAGCACAGCTTTACTTTGGGGGGAGACAAGTAAGATGAATATAATTAGCTGTTACACAAGATACAAAAGCCTTTTTATTTATTAGCTACTGTTGTTAAGAACGTGATGGGATCTGTGCGAGCAGGAAGTTTCTTTATAATTCTGCACATGTGCATTGGCAGCAGCGGCGGAGAGCAAATCTGGCACTGCTGATGCCTTTAATTCCTCTCACTACAGTACAGTTGTAGAAGGATTATGAGTTGCTGTAATGCTGGTAAAAAGCCTTTGGATTTTATCTAGTAGGTGAACATACGTGTTATCTTTGCATATTGAAACATTTGAAAATCAGCTGATACATTCTGGTCATCTCTCAGCTCGCTTGTTTTAAATGTAAAATTTTTTTGAATGTTGCTTAAATCAGTCACTCTACTTGAGGCTTTACTGATGTTACTGCAATACAGTTGCTAAGTGCTTAATTAGCTTCTTAAAATTTCAAGTTTTATAGTTTTTTCCTCTGAATTTTGCATTTAGTCTTAAGTCAAGCCTGCCCACTTTTCTGGACATTGGATATGCCTCTCATGAAGATACGTATTTGATGATGGGTTTTTTCAGAGAAAGTGTAATCAGGTTCTCTCAGCTGAAATTGTAGACTAAACTTTGGTGACTGGAAATAAATACTGATCAATACTAAGAGTTTCTTGGCTTGCAAATTTTAAAAATAAAATCCAAAATTCTATCAATTTTATTAATATCTTTTTCAGAAGAGCTTTCATGAGTTGTTTTGTTGCTTTCTTCCAGGATAATGACCTAAAGGGTTGATTTGAATGGTTGTAATTTGTGAATTAGAAGTCTTGCTACTGCATTTCCAGGAAACAAAAATTGCATTACAATTGCATCCCACTGAATCTGATGATGTATTTTTTGTGCTTTTATTTGCTTTGTCAGTACAACCAGTATTATGCCAGTTGAGTGTTTTCTGAGGCTCTCAGAAGTGCTGGTGGCAGGTGATGGAGAACTTCTCTAGTGTGGGTGAGAGCATACGCGTGCAAGTAGGGAGCTTATTGATTAAAGAGCTGGTGTGGCAGTCTCTTCCTAACTCCTTCTGTGATTGCAGACGGAACTGCAACAAGCTCCTTTCCTTTCCTGTTTAACCAGAAGGCAGACCTGTCAGTGAAGAGTTAATAATCGTAGTAAGAAACGAAGAAAAGACAGTTATTTTAGCGTGATTTCCTTCAATGCTGTAGTTACACTTACTTTAAAACATTATCCTTTATGGGGATGGGGAATATATTCTTAAGACGACCAGCTTATTAAATTTAAAACAATAACTGGGCCCAGTCGTCTGATTTGCCAGTCCAAGCTTTTGACTAAAATGCCGTTCCCTGAAGCCGATTTCACTGGCAGTCAAAAGAGGAAGTCTTGCTTTTAGAATCTATTTTAAGCTAATCTTGCTGGTTTCAAAGCTTCTTTCTTTAAATATTTTTTGTTTTGACTACTCAAATATATTGATGAGTACTTAAATGTAGCTTTAAAATTGATTATTCTTTTAACATGGAGGATATTCTGGGTCTCTTCATATTCAAGCTCGGCCTGCTTTGAGCTGTGCTCTTGAGACAAGTCTTGTTTGTCCTTTTCTGTGTCCTAAGTTTGTGGTATGTTCTGTTTGTTTGCTTAAAGCTTGGGATGTTTTTTTTTCAGGTTTTGTGTTTTTTGTGTGTGTGTTTTTTGTGCCTGTGTTTTTGTGTTCGGTGTTTGTGGGGGTTTTTTTTTGGTGTGTGTGTCCCCCGCCCTGCTTCGGGCTATCCCCTGCCCCAACCTGACAGCCTTTTCAATTTTGACTGGATTAATTCAAATGAGCAAAATACTCTCTTTTTCACTTGCTAGCTGAAGGAAAAACTGAAAATCAGGTGGGCTAAGGCTCTTGTGCACAAAAACATTTCATCATTGGGAATACTCCCAGTAATTTGAGTAGACAAATGGCATGAAAATCATCAGTTAGTGTCAGTTGGTATGATCATAACGTTACATTAAGAAGAACCAGTTTCCTTTTATCTTGATAAAACTTAAGAGCAAAGAGCGGAGTGCTGGCTGCTGTTTTTAAAAAACCCTAAATTAAATAGTGCGTAGTACAGCGGTTGCCAAATGGGGCTGTGTGTTCTCCAGTGAGCTGGTACACAGAAGTTTCCCAGGAAAGCCTTCCTGCTCACGCTCACACCTGGCCGCTGGCTCTGGACGATGGCAGTACGTGAGGAAAGTTTCTGTGATTCCAAGTTGGAATATGTGTCATAAGTTTAGGCCGTCATTTTGAAATTCTTAGTATCTCTTATAACTATGAACATTTCAAACTTAGCTAAGAAATGTATTATTTATTTGGATTTAAAAGTGTGTTTACTATATGCACCTAGAGGGACATTGCAGATTTTGTCTAATTATAAGTAACATAATACATTCTTTTTATTTATCAAATATAGAGTAAGAAATTAAAAACTAATTTTTGAGGCACCTTAATGTTTTTGTGGAATTCTGTTTGTAAATAAACCTCCTTTTATTGCAGAAAACGAGCACTGGTCTCTTTGCACGGGAGGTGTTCACGTGTTCTGTTGGGACCCTGTGCACAGGGATGTGGGGGGCTTACAGGATAACAGCACTGCAGGCTGGAAAAGCCCAAGTCTAAACTTGAGGTGTGTTTCCTGAGAAGTAGGGATGAGTGATTTTGTTGCCCTATACCACTTTTTTTCCTATCTAAAAATGTTATATTTAGTTTTTACTTTTCAGATGTTACGGAAAAAAAAATCACTCATGATGTCTGCTAATCCCACAAAATAATATATTAAAAATAGAGCAGAACAGCAGCACTGTTAGATTCGGTTTTGGCTTCACAGATGATACGAATTATTTGCTAGATAAACCAAGCAAAAACAAAATAAAAGAATTGCTCAAATAGTTGAAACTTGTGGCAGAAATTCTACACGCAGTATTAATGTTTTCATTCCTATGACATGGTCTCAGTTTGTAGCCTTTTTTTGTTGTTTATTTTATTTTTACTTCTTGTTATTTCATTCTTTTGCTTTAAGGAGAGACGGTGGAGCCCTGAGGACTTTAATTTAAAATGATACCCATATATTTGTAGTTCAGCCAGTAACGTGAAAGCTGAACTAAATTTAGGCCTAAACTTTCATATATATTGCTCAAATATTAAGTTAGCCATGTATTCTGTGTTTTCTTTAGTGGCATTTCATCTGTGGGTGTGAATACTTCTGTAGTTGCCAAGATAAGTGAATGCTATTATGATGGCAAAATGAAACTCGTGGTGCTGTTTTCCCAGCAGGCTCTATGAAGTACTTGCCTTATTTGAAAAAAAAAAAAAAAACCCCACCGAAAAACACCACAAAAAACCCTCAAAACCATTTTTTTTTAATAACAGATGAGAGCAATGAAATACACAATACAGAATGAAACTCAGTGTTTTACCCTCATTTAAGATGCTTGGGCTCAAGATGTTACGTAGGACATAGTGTGTTTTTTTCCAGCCTCTTGTAAAATTGTGGTATAATATGTGGTCGGAGTAAAATGTATTTTTAATTTTCTGTAGTTAAGTTTTGTAGAATGTTATTGTAACTTAGAGGATCTTTGTAAATGTTTGTAGTAACAGGGAGGGGAGTAGATTGAGAAAGATGCAACCAGAATATGTATAATAGAGCATAAACTAGTTGCCTTTTTTTTTTTAAAGTATTGTTTTTCACTTGATGGGACCTGTGCTTCCCTCTCCCAGCTTCACAACCTACACGCTTCACATGTTCAAAAAGTTCAGGATAATATGAACAGAAGTAGGAATAGTTGACTGAATACATCAGCTCCTGTTTTCTGAGATGTTTGATCATGACTAAAAAAAATAATTAAAAAAACCCACAGTATTGCTTAATATTTCTAAAAGACTTTAGAGATAATTCTGAAATTTATATATCTTGTCCTAGTTTTTATACGTGTCTGCATTGAAATGATGTACATCCTGAGTCAAGGAAGAGCAAGTGGGAAAGCTGCTGATTGATATAAAAAGTGGAGATATAATGTTTAATTATTAACAGTTTCTGAGCCTATCCTTCAGTTTTACAGTGTTGGAAATAACAGGAAGTAAAACTAACTGGAAGTCAGGTAACTCTTTAGAAGTTTCTAGCTTTCTCTAAACTTGGTATATGCCAGCTGCGTTGTATCACAGCCTGTGAAGGTAACATCAAAGCCTGGACTACAAGGCAGAAGACTTCAATGCTCTGAGAAGAAAGTGGTGCATATAGTCATACACTGAAGTGTGTGTGTATAAGGATGTGTGCATGTGAGAGGGTGAAAATCAGGCTTTCACTACTTCTTCTAGGTGATGATGAGCCATATAAAACTTTGTTTAAAAGTATAAGCTCGTGTTGTAAATCCAGTTTTGCTCTAGCAGTGAGACAACCAGACTGTTTCAACTTCATTGTTACGTTGCCAAGCTACTTAAAATAGAAGTTTTTCTTTTTTTTTTTTTTTTTTTTTCATGTTTTCGGAATGAAATTAATATTCAGGTAGCTTATTTGTCTGCAGCACAGACAAAAAGGTAAAAATGGTTGTGCTTTTATGTCGGCTAACTAAGCCGAAGTTATCTTTGCTAAGAAAGCTGGACCTCAAGATTGTTCGTTTGGTGCTGAATCATAAAGAAGTGGTTGCTTCTAATTACTCTTTTTATTAGGTGATGTTTGTTTTGAAGGTTTATTTGTTTGTTTTAGCAAGGCAGCCTGAAGCATTGTGGCAGATCTGTCAGAGATTGTTTTTTTCCCAGCTGCCATTAGCCCCATGGTTGACTAACATGAGTCTTTCTGGTTCGTTGTGGATAGACTGACTTTGGTAGAACTTGAGAAAACAGACTGTGTGCCTCTTCGTACTTTAAAAATGGTATGCTATATTGGGATTGATTAAAATCTACTTGCGTGCGAATATTATATTGACGGTCACTTAATATACCAAAATAATGAGAAAAATGGCTGGGCAGTGTCTTCGTAAATAGTAGGAGAGCCATGAATTGTGACTGCTTCACTGTTGAAATCTGACAGCATCTTTTAGGAACCAAGAATTCACAAGGACAGATTTGAACATGACTGATTAAAAAAAAAAAAAAAAAAAGTGAAGCCTGTTGCCTTCATTTTCTTTTGTCATCTCACCTGGAGTCCTGATCTCAGACCAGGATCCACTTGTGTGAGACACAACAGATTTACAACCTGTGTGTAATACAAGACAGTAGATAGAGACAGATGACAAAGAACAGGAAAGAATATTGGTCAGTATTACTTATCAATAGGCAAAGATTTAAACACTTGTAAGCCTGAAATATTTTTTCCTCTAGGCCTGAACACAAGAAAATTTTGATGAGGACGAAGCAATCTTGTATAGAGCTTGTGGCCAGCTGCCGTAACACATGGGTGTGGTTTGGGGAGGGTTGGGAGCAGGAAAACATTATTTATTCAAACTGTTGGAAGGTCTCTGGATTCCTGGTGTCATAGGCTGATAATGACTGGTACTGAAATGAGAGGAGCTGGTTGTCAGGACTTTGAAAGTGAAGATGAGGTTGGTTTATTCTGATGTGGAATAGGGCCAAGAGCCAACGGGGGGGGAACAAAGAGAGAGAACGTGCTTTTTTCGAGTCTGTCAGATGAATTCTCATATCGATCTTGAATTATGAAACAGAAGGTTTCAATATGTATACTTTAAAGCCAGAGAAAGCCTTTTTATTGTCTGGTTTTTGTGGTATGTGTTGCATTTCTGTGTGTGCATGTATGCCACAAGCTAGTTTTGCCCAGTTATAGTTGCTCGAGTCTAATTAGAACAGGTAATAGGTGAGATCAAGGGACTGGGATGACCCTTTGGCTGTATCTGGACATTAAATCAGCTCCATTGTGTCATGAAGCTGCAATTTACGTTTTTAGTACCACAGAAAACCAAAAAGGATAGTACTGTGGTCTGTAGCTATTTTGAGAGCTGAGAACATGAAAAACATCTAGATAATCTGGATTCTAAAAGGTGGCAAAAATGTGGGTGGTTCTAGGGAATCTGATTTGGGGAAAGTTGCTTTCTGTATCCAGATCTGATGATGACTTGGACGTCGAACTGGCAGTTAGGACACATAACCAACTTTAGAGAAAAGATGATCTGTACCACTGGAAACCGGTTGACTTTCTGTGTTGTTCCTTACTTAGGGCTTTGTTTTGTTCATGCCATTTAAAGATAATATGTTCAAACCAGTGCCTGAGATCCTTCTAAAAATGTTATAGCCTTTAAATGTTTTAGTATGGTAGGTACCATAAAACTTCTGTCTAACCTACTTAGCCCTTTGTTATTCTTTGGAAGAAGAATGTATGTCTGAAAATTACTTCAGAATTGTTAAGGCTAAGATGTCCCATGCTAACTTTCTCTTTGTTTGATTTGGATTTTTTTTGCGTGTTTTCCCGTGAGCCATGCTAACATGGCCTTTATGCTTTCTTGTTCAGAACAAGAAACTGATGATTTGACGAGGAGAATTCCTCAAACACGATGCTTAGACCTGTGACTGAGTTTAAAACTGTTGAAAACTTTACGGTCTAATAATATTTTCCTTATTTTCAGATTAACTGCTGAAGTACTGATCGAGTTCTGCTATTCTTCAATGAGGAACTATAGGCTGATCTTTTGCCATAATCTTAAACAACCATAAATGACAAAAGAATGTTTGGTCAGTGAGGGCAGCTGGCGCAGAAAACGTTTTTCAAACTCGGCTGTTTAAGTACTCTGAGGTAGGTTTCTTAAACTACTTTATTCAGGCTATGCAAAAAAGAATCTATTATTATCTATCAATCCACTAGTAAAGAGAGAATTAATTTTGGTTGTAGTGCTTTGACTAACAGTATGTACTTTTTATTCTATGTGCCGTCCTTTATGATGGTGATTACTTGCATTGAAGCAAGTATGTTGTGTGGGTTTTTTTTTAATTTATTTTGAAAAGACAGTTTTTTCTTTGCTAGAAGAGGTATTTTGGTTTTGACAGGATAACAGTTTAACTGAGTGACTTACACTGCCTTTGATAATACCTTTGCGCTCTATCTAGATCCTGTATCAAGCAAAGACTTGCAAGTAGAGCTTGAGCTTCTGCATGATAGGAAGAATGGTTTCACTGAGCACCTAGAAACTAGTTTTGGGGGTTTTATGTTCAGTAAAATTTTGAATTTGATGCAGGTGTTGAAAGCTTTATTGTATAGACCAGAAAATGCCAAGTATATATGAAGTTGATTGCAGTGCAGTTGTGTGTCACAAAACACTTAAAATCATTTCAGGTAACTCAGACTTGGGGTTTGGTTTGGCATGATCCACTAGGTTCATTTCCTCTGGATAGGCTTTTGTGTTGGATTTCCAAAGCCTGACTCATAAATACTGTCAGAAAATTTACTGAAGAATCTAGCCTCCCAAAGTACCTTAGAACTTGAGTAACGATGTTGTAACTAGAATTTTATGAATTTGCTTTGCTGCTATATATGTTCTTACTGGTCCTCTATTGAGGATTGAACAGAACACCTCAGTAAGAGTCATTTATCTGGTTAGCTGTATCTGGTGGTGTTAAAGAACTTTTAATTAATTAGTGAATGGATTGAGAGAGACTGGAGAGTATTTGCATTAGGTAATTAAATCACATTGTGTTATGGATCCTTACATTCAACAGTATACACTAAAGTGTGATTTTTGGTTTTCATTCCTCTTATTTGACAGAAAAGACAGCTTTGATTTTTGGCTGCAAAAAGATATGAGGAAGAGTTCCTCCCCTTCCTTGAGTAACTGCAACTCTGTTCTTGCTAACAAAATATTTGGAATTCCACTTGATGAGCTGCAGCAAGAAGGGCAACCAGACAATGAGGTTCCATTCATAGTCCGCCATGTTGTGGACTATATTGAGGAACATGGTATGTACTATCTTGCTGTACTTTTAATAATGGATTTAGCTGTTATTCTTACAGAGTAGGTTGTAGTTTTTGAAGAGTATTTGTTTTCTTAAGTTACTTACATTTAATTGGGTGTGATTTGGGTTGTTTGGGGATTTTTTTTTTGTGATACACATTTCCTTTCTTTACTTCTTCTGTTATGTTTGATAATAGCTGTTTTCTAGCTAACACTAATGCAGTCAGCTCAGTAGGGTACTTTATAGGAAATTGTGTCTTTTAGGTACTCCTAACATTTACCTCATTAGTGTATTGTTACCAGGGCACAGGAATGTGTTTGCTGGGAAAAGGACTGCTACAAGTCTTGCAAAACTGTTGTCCAGAAAGTCTTTCATTCAGTATGTGAATTGTGCATAGCTGATAATCAATATTTTCTGATATATTTGTCCATGCTAGATCTAAAAGTATATTTCTGCAACTTTTTTCTAACTCAGGGGGTCTGGAACAAGAAGGACTTTTTCAAGTCAACGGGAATGCTGAGACAGTGGAGTGGCTTCGGCAACGATATGATAATGGAGAAGATGTGGACCTGGTTAAAGAAGCAGATGTACCCTCAGCTATTAGCCTTCTTAGATTTTTTCTTCAAGAACTTCCAGAGCCAGTTATCCCAGGCAGTTTGCACGTACATTTGATGCAACTTTCTCAAGGTAATAATTATTTTTGATTCAGTGTTTTGATTTTATTACTTTAAGAGTAAAAACTAGTATTAAACAGATTTGTAGTGGCACCAGGGTTTCTTTAGTGTTTTGTGTAATAATGATGTGCATCAGGAGGCATTCAAATACACCTTTCTTAGCACAAACCCTAAATAAATAGGTCTTTTTTAGGAAACTCAGTCTGGGTTCAAAGACACAGTTTACCCATCATGCAGGAAAATAGTGAAGCTGCCACGTATCATGCTGGTTAGGTCTGAATATTCCATGTTCTTGTATGTGAATACTGGGATGCTGGTCAAAGCCACTGGAATCAAAGTTGTTTGAAAATTTCCCACCACTAACACTTTAAAAGTGCTAGGGAATGCTTCGTCTTATTTCCTCTAAATTTCACTCTGCTTGGGCTGCCTTGGCCCTTAAAGCTTTTGTGTACTGGAGAAGAGACCTCAAGCTCTATCCTTGCATCATTTGCTCTCCCATTGTGGATTTTTTTCATTTTAAAATTCATTTGTAGGAAGAAAAAAACCTGCCTGTCATCAGCGCATTGTTGCTAAGTATGTTTTTTCATATACTACAAAACTTTGCCCTTTGAGATTGACACCCATATGTTGGCACAGTGTCTTCTTCACCAATTCCCAACTTGTCTGTCTGTATCCAGTCTCCTGGGTCTTTTTGCCTCTGCTCTGCTGAGCGGTGTTGGACCTGATTCATGACTTGACTAGTAAAGCCCTTGTCTTGCAGCACAGCGTTAGTAACGTCCTGGAAGTCAGAGTTCCGCCACAACCGAGGGCTCTGCTGGTTGTTGCTTGTTTTCCAGTGTTCATTCCTACTTTTCTTCCAAGTGCTGGAATTGTTGTGCTTTGTAAGGTGCACGTTTTCGTTTGATTTAGTTTTCTGGTTTTAAGTTTGTTCCTGATAAGAACTTGATAATGCTTATGCTAGTGCCGTTTGTTCAGAGTGGGAATTGGTTTGTGGAATGAGTGAGTGTAGCATAGTTTTCATGTGCTGTTATGCTGTATTTACCAAGTGCTGAACTTGTAAACTTGAACTTGAACTTCATTTTCACCCTTGGTAGCCCGTATATCCGAAACTTTCAATGTGGGGTGGTTATCTGGATGGCTGGTGAGCAGAGGCTCAACACTGATGAGTGAGGCACTAGTCTTGTGCTGGAAACAACTTTTGGAAGCTGCTGACCAGAGAAGCTTGTTAAGGCAAAGTTCTCTTTGTTTGTTTGTCCTGTGCAATAATGAGAAACTGAAGTGGATAGAGCATTTCATTAGTGATATCTCTATTTGATTTGCGTTGCTAATATTAATGTTAATATATTAGACCTAGGTAGCTAGTAAACGGTTTGTTGTTTGGTTTTTTTCCCCCTCCTGAAAAAGATGATAAATACCAAAACGATTGTTGAGACAGTAAAGCCGAATGCTGCTGGTTGCTCAGCTAATACTGCTGCGTGCTTTGATTTGCAGTGTTATCTATCAGGACTGGAAGTGGGATGGAGGTATACTCACTTGGTGTGACAGTGTAGTTCTCTTTTATGACTTGTCATATATAGTGTGAAATCGAGATTTTTTCCATCTTTGAATCGATGACTGTGGAAAGATTTACGTATGGGTTGTTTTGGGAAAAAAGCTATTCTTCAGCAAATAAGTCCCCGCTTATTTCCCTTTTGTTAAACATGCAGAGAAACTTCACTTAAGCTTGCAGCTTGTCCTTGCTGGCTTTTTTAAAGTGTAAAATAAAGTGAGTTCAGAAAGATTTAAAGTTAATCTGTACCAAGGAAATCAGGGCACATGAACCTTTAAACATTGTTTCCTGATACTAAAATTAGAGTTTCGGTTTCCTCCGCTCAGGTTTTGACTTTTGATATTTTGACTGTCTGATAGACGTATCTGTGGTAGTTTCTAGAATTACAATATCAGCTGCCTTTTAGGCAGAGATGTTGCTTACAGAAGTGCAGAAGATGGTCATAATTTTGGATCCGTATGTTACTTCTGGTGTTTCCCTCCTTAGCAGACTTTCCGTGTCGTTACGTTAAGCTTAGCTCTCGAAACGACTTAGGCCACACCTTGTTGTATAACTGTGTGCATCTTTGGAGGCTCGTTTCGTGCACGCCTAACGGGGGGGTCCTCAAAGGCAAGTGAGTGTAGTAATTGGAGTGTGAGTTTGACCCCAGTACGCTAGGCCATGTGTCCCACAAGTGTGTATCCATGGTTTCCTGTCAGAAGACTGCAGTTACAGATAATGTTCTCACTTCAGGTCTCTGGCTGTTGTTCAGAACTTAAATTTTAGGACAGATTGGTTAGACACAGCGTCTATATGTGTATGTGCAAGGTGCTCTGACTATCACCTCTCTCTCTTGCTCTCTTTCTTTTTGAAGGTCCACTTTGTGAAAGTATTTTTTAGGGTCTCTTTTGCTGTTCTGTTTCCTAAACCTGTTTCCAGAGTGAAAACTAACAGTACTACATTCGTTTTCTTGTGTTACTTTGTTGAGAGAACTGTTTTTCTGTGCCTGGTTACCTGCATTCAGATACTGAAGATGTTGACTGTGTCTGAGCAGATGAAGTCCTGCAGAGTTACTGTTTGGTTTTACTGTACATATGCTTCAGGGATTTTACTCACTGCTTTGATTTGATGTTAAGGACTAGGATGTCTCAGATCTCTCATCTAGAGAGGCAGGGTGACTGCTCATCATCTTCAAATATCCTCTTCCCTTTCTAACTGATCTGAGAAGAGTTTTCAAATGTTTGAGAAAGAAGGGGAGGCCTGTTAGTATCAATTTTTCTCCTGTTTTGCTTTCCTGACGTTTCTTTCCTCTATATGAAATTTCTCTATTAGGTACAGACAATTGTAAACTCTTTGAACCTTGTTGCCTTTAAGGCTGATAATGTAACAAATGAGATTTGTGGGGAGGTATTTTGATGAAGGGTATAGTTTGATGTAGAGTGAGAATAATGCAGTTTTATGATGAGCCTTTTTCGGGTCTGAAATTGAATCGGCAAGCTTCACGCTAAGTATGTGTTAGAGTGATTGCATTGAGGTTGCTTGCGTTTGTCAGCCAAGGATTACAAAAGGGAGTAGAGTTTTGAGAATGAATACTTGTAGAGGAAAAAGTGACCACGTGGTTAGCTCATCTGAAATGAGGACAATTTGACTAGAGCTTTTCTGCAAAGCTATTGTTGTAACAGTGGTGAAATGAAAGGCTATGGAGGATCTAGTCCTAGGTGATCAAGAACCTGTCTGAGCATTACTTGGAGAAAACACGCTGAAAACTACTGGTTGGACTTGCAGATGGGAATGTGGTGGAAATCATTGGTGTAGGTTATCAATTTTTGCTTTGTAGAGGAAATTAAATTTACCATAAGGGAAGGTAATCTGATGGCACCGTTCTATGGGAGGGATTTATTTTATGTTCTCCCACCTCTTCACCACCCCTCCAAACATCGGACATCATTGAAGAAGAGTGATGGAATAGGAGATGAGTTGTCAGGCTTTCTTGGAAAGCTTGGAGAGGAAGAGACTAATCCAGAGACTGAAATGAGAGGATGACATGCTGGGACAGAGAGAGTGTTCAGAAGTACTGCCACTATAAATTTCCTTCAGATACACAGGCTGGATGCTTCAGTTTTTGGGTTTGGGGTGCAGTGTTGATTTTTTTTTTCTTTTTCCATGGAGAAATTTAGTACGAAAATCTTAGACCAAACAAATGCAAGTCAAATTCTCATATTTTGGGCTGTAATCTGACCAAATTAGTCGTACTTCAGAAGTAACTAATTGTTATCAGAGTTGATCAATATCAAATGGGAAAAAGCAGATATTTTATTTCTGTGAATAAAATATATTTTTTATTACATTTTTCAGATTATAATAACGAAGATGAATTTGGAAGAAAGTTGAGGTTCCTCTTGCAGCAGCTTCCACCTGTTAATTACAGTTTGTTAAAGTTTCTGTGTAAATTTTTAGCTAATGTAGCATCGCATCATGAAGAAATTTGGTCAGCAAGTTCTTTAGCTGCAGTCTTTGGCCCGGATGTTTTTCAGTAAGTTAGTTATAAAAGTTCATGCCGTGTTTTTATGTGAATTTGACAGTGTACATCTGTAGTCTAAAGTCTTTCCTAGCCCATGGGTAGCAGGAGCAAGTACACAATATGGTTTGCGCA
Organism: Tauraco erythrolophus; assembly: GCF_009769465.1. NCBI lineage: Eukaryota > Metazoa > Chordata > Aves > Musophagiformes > Musophagidae > Tauraco > Tauraco erythrolophus. The sequence goes on along the minus strand of NC_141480.1, from coordinate 5,087,247 downwards.
GTATCTTTGTTCACCCCACTTCCTCACCCTAGTTTTGTCTTACAGTTTTTGCTCAGATCTGAACAGCAGCTTATCTGTAAACTACGACGTTAGAAACCACCGATTTGATTGTTGCATTACTGAAATTATACTGAGGTTCAAATTTTTTAGAGATATTATGTAAGATGGCTATTTATAGTGAGAAAGCTGTTTTAGGAGGAAGCTCTTAACGTATGAACGTGAACTGCGATTTCCTCTCTACAAGAAAATACTTGAATTTTAAATATTCCTCGTGAAAAGTTAATTGACTTAATAGTTGTTACTTCATAAGTTTTAAATATAAACTAGTATAAAGCTTTATAATGCAGTGGTGGGAAGGTACGCTTAAAGTTCCGTATGTTCAGTATGGATTAGGGATAATGAAGCGTAGCCCTTAGTCATAGGGGTCATTCACAGGAGTTCTTTGGGAAAATAGTTGGATTTAGATTTTTAAACTAAACCAGTGTTGAAATCTTCAGCATTTACACAGATGTGGAGGATCTGAAAGAGCAAGAAATAGTTAGCAGAATAATGGCGGGACTTCTGGAGAACTACTATGAATTCTTTGAAAATGAAGAGGAGGATTTTTCATCTACTAATGATTTAAGCTCAATAACTGAGCAGGTAAGAATATTTTAAATGGCAATATATTATCACTTAAGTATCTGTTACACACATTTATGTTTATGAAAGATATGTTGAAATGTAATTTTCTTCAGTATGCCTTTTGGTAGTTTCTTGCAAACTGACAAAACCTGATATTTTCTTAAATGCATTTTCTTAACAAATATGCTTGTGAAATTGTTGCTTTGTAGTAAATATAGCTATGCTATATAGAAAAATACGTAAGAACTAAACCAACGATGTGTTGCCCAACACAGACACTGTTATGCTCTGTAAACAGTATAGCTTTTTAACTGCCTTTTTAAGAATGGAGAACTGTTTTTTAAGCAAATGCTGAATCATGCTGTTGTTGGTCTTGGTCCATAATATTTGTAGATGTGTGTTACAGAAACGTGCAGGGTCTCGCACTCCTCTTGATGATTTTGTCAGTTGTATTTCCATATACCAAAAGTTTTGAATGGTGTTTCTGATTCTAAGACTTAAAAATATCACCTTGATATTAGTGGGGAAAAGTGTTGAAATTAAAGAAACAAAGTTGAGTGGAATAGAAATACTCTGAGTCCTGGTACTCAGCTGTCAAGACTGCCAGATTCACCTGTCCATGTGACTGATGGTATCCATTATTCTTCTGCCTTTTCTCACAAGAAATTTAACTTTGTGAAGTAAAATACTGTGTCATGCTGGGATAAATAGAGATGGAGAGTTATTAGGGAAATGAAAGCTTGTTATTGTGATACAGCCTTCTTCTGTTGGCAGATATTTTTAATTCTAGCAAGTTGTGGTATATAAGTGATTATACAGAAGTACTACTTCCATGCATTATCAAAGCCAGGTTCACGAATTACTAATAAAAATCTTGGCTCAAACCGTTCCTCAGAAACATGGAAAGCTACAAACTGTATTTTCTCATTTTTGGTTGGCTGAAGAAATTATGTATTTTTTTTAAGAAGGAAAAAGGGTAAATAACCAGCAGTTGCTAAGGAAGGTAACAAGAAATACTGAATTTTTAAAGCCTAATTATCCCACTAACCCCTCCTCTAGCAAGACAGGTAAGGCAAGTACTAGGGCAGCTGGTTGCTTGCTCTTCACTGCAGTAGACACCTCACCCGTTGGTCTGGTGTGCCAAGTGTGGGCAGCAGGTTCTGGATGGAGCAGCTTCTGTTCTGCTAGCTCTTCTAGCAAGGCGCTGCAGCTTTGCAGTGTTTGCTGCCTCTTCAGCTCTTTGCAGGAGTGTGTCTAGCACTGGGAACTGACACAGCCCTGCTGTAAATAAAGCTGGGCTGCAACTTCTGCAACCTGAAGCTGAGGACTGTCATCTTGGGTTGAGATGACTGCTTTTTGAAGTATAGTTGATCTGTACTCTCATGCTTTGGAATTACTGACATGTCTGTGGGTCATGATATGTTTTAGCAAAAGGTTTTTCCAAGCATAACAGTCTGTGATTTGTTCCCCCTCACACCCCTCCCCCCACATTGAGGTCTGGTGGGGTGTCCCTTGAATTTCGTGGTGTCTCCACCAGATGTCAACAGCGCACTTCTGTTGGATCCCACTCCCTCCTGCTGCGCTGCGGGTGCAGCCCCACTGGCAGCTGACTTGTGTGGGTGGGCATGCCCTTGGCTCACTGGCACATCATCTTGCAATTAGTGAGGAAAGTCAGGGATAAATGTGTTTCTTACCCTGAATGTAGTGCCATATAACACTTTACATCCCTTTAAAAAATAAACAAACACCTTCTCTCTGCCTTCTGTGTAATCTTAAACTTCTTTTCTTCAGGCTACTGCTGCTACTTTATTTTTTGGGTTTGCAAGTTTGAGAGATCAGTAATCAATCACATAGAGGCTTTGCAAATCAAGCTATCACTTTTTTACATTTACCTCCGTTTTAGGCATAGTTGCTTTTTAAAAAATGAAGGTGGCTGTATAGAGTTGTCAGTTGGCTCTATTTTTTTACTTTTAAATTGACTATATTTTATTGCTTCAGTAAAAGCATCTTCTGTGTTTGGAAACAAGAAACAAAAAAACCCCAAACAAAAATAGACAAGCAGCTTCACAGAAACTTCTCAATGCTCTTGCATTTTCCTTTAAAGTACTGAGTAGATACTTATACAGTTTGGATTCTTAGACTTCTATATTGCCTTCCATGGAAGGATTTAAAAATGCTTCTCATATATGAATAAGGCTACCTGTGGAATAGAGGAGGATTAGATGTTCCTGTTCTACACGTAGAGTAAGAAAGGTTCTGTGCCTTGTGACTTCAATGCGGCCAGGATTTTTTTGTTCCTTGATTCTGCTTGCGTTCATTTACTGCATCGAAGGTGCTTCTCTTTTCAGTCTTTGTCTAATGTTTCAAAAGGGTTATGTAGCTTTCTACTGATGTGGAATGTACGATTTTACATAAAGGCAAGTCTAGTGTGCCTGTTTTTCTAAAATTGTAAAATATTTCCCTCTTACATATATGTTCAGTTTATGCCTCTCATGCTCTTTTAATTCCCTGGACCTCTTGAAAGAACTTTTCAAGTCATTAACTGTGAATAAATCTTTATTAGATAAATGATCTCTTGGAAGAGGAGGAAGATGTAAAGCTTGAGCAGTCTGAAGAACTTCCAGAAGATGGCACAGAGAAACCTGTAGAAAGGCCCGCTGTGGTGCATCTAGATATGACAGGGAGTCTCTCGGATTCCAGGAGCGTTACAGCATCGACAAGGTAACTTGTTCCTGCTTTGGTGTTTGGATTTAAAGTTTGGAGTGTAGTCTGTCCTGTCTGAGAGACAGAAGCTGTCAGGCTTTTGAGATATGTGGTGGTGTCTACAAAGTGAAGCTTTATAAGTAGGTGCAGTTCTTGTAGTAGTAAAATATGGGATAAAATAACTGTTCCCAAGTTCAGAAGAGGAATGCCTGTAGAACTCAGATTGGATTAACTGTGGTGATTTATGCAGAGAAAGGGAAAAGGGGAATATTATACTGAAACTGTAAAGTCATATTTAAACAGTAAATTTTGTAGCAGAAATATAAAAAGTATCTGAATATTGATAGATGCAAACCTATTTTGTGCCATCTGTCCACCGCTCTCTTCCAGAGGGAAGTCCTAGGACTATTTCTTGTTACATGCTAGTGAGCTGGGATGTGTCCTTACATGACTCTAATTCATTTCTAACCCTGTGAGAATTTGTTTGTCCAGGGTTTTTTTTATGCCCAGTTTGGTCAGTTGCTAAATGAGGAAAGTACTTTCTTATTTCACTAGAGTACAGTGAAATATGTTTCACAAACAGTTGTAATGAAGACTCAGTAGATGTGATTACCTCCTGAAAATACAGTAGAGAAAGAAAACACCAGGGATGGTATATGACCAAAGGGATAGTGGCGAGCAAGTGGTTTAAAATTGACCATTAATGATTTTTAGGTTGGAATTTAGATGTTCTAGAAAGGCCTTTAGTAGGAGCAACGGCCAGGAAATTTTGAGAACTTTAAAGATAGCGTTTTTTAAGGTTATATGTGAGAATTTGTAGAATGAGCTGCTTGCAAAAAAACTTGATTTGAGAGTCCTGAAAGTCTCCTTAATTTGAGTTGAAATGAAGGTACCCTGTCTATGAAAGTTGACTTGCTAATATGTTTGTAAAACACCTGAAGATCCTTCTTCAAATAATTTAAACTCTGCTACCTAAATTTATCTCGGAGGCTGATGTTTATTATATCAGTTTAGGAGCGACATGACTGGCACCTATGCACAAGCCGAGGCTTCATTTGTTAACTACTTTTTAGAAAAAAGTTGCTAGAAAAACGCATGGAAAGCCAAAGTATCCATTGTCCAAACAGGTGTAACAGCTGCCAAAGCTGGAGGGACCTGTGTTACCTGCCTAAGAGCTGGACTCTGGAGAGGGATCTGTTTGGATAAGCTCTGCTGGTAGAGAGCTGTGAGCTGGTTGGGAAGTTGCAAAGTACAGTACAGGCAGGAGTGTGGGAGTGGGAATCACACCAGTCCTCATAAAGGAGTTTCATGAACTTAAAATGGTATTTCTATTTGAAAACTTATTTGCACTTGCTTGTAATACACAGGTTTATGTTTTGTGGGTAGTGCCAAAGTTTTAATTTTTAAGGCAGCTTTACTTGTTATACAGTTTACGTAGCTCTACAGCATGTGTTAAGTATGGACATTGCTTGTAAGAACTTGCAGGGAGGGGCAGGAAAAATCTTTAGTAAAAGTGTGACTAAAAGCAGAAGAAATGCAAGAAAAATCACAAGTAAGTTTACTGCCTGAGTAGTCTCAGGAATGTGGATTTCAAGTTGAAATCTGTTCCGCTGCTTGGCTGCACGCTTCCTTCTACTTCATTGCAAACATTTGTAAAATATAAAACAATGAAACATAATTTGAATTATATTTTAATAGTTAATTATCCTTGTCAGTAATAGAGCTGTTTAATTTGAGTTAAATTAGAAAAAAATATTTTCTGCTGAAACTGGAATTTCTACAAAAGTGCTCCTTCTTCCAGTTCAAGTTTTAAAGCAATTTAACTGTTCACAGGTATTTAGTTGCTTGTGGAACGTGTAAGCGCAGCAGTAGTGACAAACTCAACATGTCTGAGAGTTTAAATTTGATAGCCTGAAGAGAAAAACATTTTTACTCGATGTTTAGGGATAATTAAAAATTAATAGGCATTAATTATGGTTGGCATTTTACATAATTTGTGGGGAAGGATAAGGAGGAATTCTGTAGAAGAAGAAAGAGAATTTTGACTGTAAAACCAGAGCAACTGCAGGAAACATTTAAAAAAGAATAAATTACAGAGAATGAGGAAGTCTGCTTTGTTAAACTTTTAACCACTACAAATACTGTTAATATTTTTCCAAACTTAAAGGCTTTCATAGTGCATTTAGTGGCCTTTTTTTGGTGTGTTTTAGTTTCTTGATATAAAAAAATTAAAAACCCAAATGTTAGTGCAGGTTTATTGGGATGTTTGTCTTGACATAGGGCCTGCAGCAGCTTATAAGGAAAGTGGGAGGAGAAATAGATCTTAAATATGATTCTTGCAGTTCCTTATCCTAGAGTTTTGTTACCTCTTTGCTGTTGTCACATTTTGGGAACTGAGGATGTGCGTATTTTGGTCTCTTTGTGGAGAGAAGGAAAAGAATGCTGAGGTTGCATGTTCCACATCTTAAAGATTGGTTTCATTGATGGGTATATGACCTTCCTTCTAGTTATTTGGACTCTAACTTGTTATAATATTCCTCACTACCTTTTTTTTCTTTACTCATTCTGTTTGTATGATTGTATGATTCATGCACTGCGTGGTGTTAATTTGACTTGGAGTTAGATCTGGTGAGAATGTGGGTAATCATTAGTGCAGTTTGATTTAGTGACTGCTTGAAAATGTTGTTGAAGAGAAACCTGTTGAGTCGTCTTGAAGCCTGTTAGCTGATCGGGGAGCATTTGTTGCACACCAGTTGACATGGTGTTTGTAAAGGAAACATGGTGTTCTCCATTATCTGAAGCCTTTTCACCAGGGCTGGTTTGGTTTTCCTGTCCTGGCTTTTGGAGAAAAGAATTCCTGACTCAGCGTTGCAGCTGACTTTTAAGATGTGGGGTTGAAAGAATCACTTTAGAGTCCTGCTCTGTCATTATTGCAGTTTTTTCATCACTGCACTTTGTCAAGCAGTGTTTGCTTTACTTTTTGCAGTTCATCTCAAATATTGTCTATCAGAAACCTAATATAAAAATTCTCGATATGTTCTTTGGACTTTTCAAAATTCTATATATAAAAATATAAGATATGACAAGTTGTAAGTTCTGTAAACAGTTTGCTTTGTCTGTATTAAATGCAATAACAAGGGTGATATCCTCACTGCTTGTGTGATATTTTTTAACCCTTTTTTGTTTTAATTAGCTCTGATCAGTGAAAGAGAAGCAGTAATAATATCAACAGCAACAAAGTGAGACAAAATGCACATATAGTAAAGCTCACCAAAGACAACAACTGCCTGAACTGCTAGAAAATATATTATTTAGTTCAGAGCTGTCTTTAACATCCACATACTTGTCAAAAATCTGTGAACAACATGTTAGGAAAGCTTTCAAGTGGTGATTGGGCAGCGTATTGTCAGGAGTGACCTCATGTTGCAGTCTGGTTCTATTTAGACTGCAGGGTTTAGTGCAGCACTCCAGAAGTGCTGCCTGACAAGCAGGATGCACAGCCAGCAGCCAGCATCACGCTTTGCCGTCTTCCAAATGAAGCATTTTTACATGAAGTGCTCGTTTGGGCTAGCAAAAATAATCAGAATGGCCTGTAAAGTTCTGCTGCACAGGTAAATATATGAAAGGAAAATGTTGCTTTGATAGGATTTTAAATAAGACTTTTTTTAACTTGAAAATTGTGTGAGATTAAATGTGGTTTTGGAGATATTGTGAATTGAAATAATGTCACAACTGATTTTTTTTTTTTTTAATAAGAAATAAGAATCTGTGTACAGTCAGTAAATTGCCAAGAAAAACTTTGAAATGTTTTATCTCTAGTTAATGTATTTTTCTGTCTCAAGGTGTGTTTTTACTGGGACTTTTGATGGGTAGGGAGACAATGCAAACCAGATCCTCGGGAGTGGGTTAGCATTATGAAACAAAGATGTTTACCTTTCTGTGTCTTGCTGTGTCATGCTGCGTTAAGGCTCTGTGTAGCAGGATAAATTACAGCTTTTAAAAAGTATCCTTGAACTGTGGTACATGGCTTCAGAAGTTGTAATGTGTTTTTGGGGAAGAGCGATTGACACATTTCTTTCAAAAAGTGCTTAATTGCTGAAGGGATTAATTGAAGACAGAAGATATTCTTTACGTAGTAAGAGGATTCTTCAGGCTTTGCAACGCTGCTGATTTGTGTACATCTTTTGCTGGGTGCCTCTAATGCATCTAAAGGTGTTTAACAAAAGCACTGGTGAGCAATCCTGCGCTGAGGGCTGAAGGTTACACAGAGATGGAAAATTTTGTTGTGAACCATGGCTGAAATCTTTTGGATTCTTTGGAGATGAGTTTGATTCTCCCCACTCTTGACACAGTTCATTGTCTCAAGGGGTAGAATAAAAGGATTCCAGGTCATCATAGTTTCCTATAAATAGAGTTTGTACTTGTGCCCTTGACTGAATTTTTTTTTGCTCTCTTTTACAACTAAAGTGTTAGTGTTCTGTGCTCTGGTTGCTTTTTTTCTTTTTACCTCCCTCCCAGTTTGTCCTAGGAGTGACTGTGTTTTAATAGCAAGTTGATTTCAATGTACACAATTATGTATTAGTACTTTTAGAAGATAAGCATTCCTTTTATAATGCAACTTCTGGAGAACTCACTGACAATACTGAGATTGGATACTTAGAAGTACATTTTTTGTGTTTTGAAATCTTACTTTTTTTTTTTTTCTGAGATTCTTCCTTGTGATCCTCCTCTCTTTTATCTTGTTCATGAAACTGCTGAACTTATTCAAAACTTCATGTCCTCACTTTCTTTATTTCAAGTATTGTCAAACTAAAATGTGTTTATCAGAAAACTTGCTTTGTATAAGTAATAGGGCTATGCTGAACTTCTGTGCGCAGAAATACCAGTGAAATGTGAAAATCTGAAGTTGTAAACTTTTTCTTACCATTTCTGTGAAAGAAAAAAAATGAAATGCCAGTGTGTTCCCCCTCAGTTGTTTGATCCAGCATTTTTGAAATTAGTGGCTACACGATCTGACTTCTATAGAAGGTGTTTTAATTTTTCAAAGCTGTGTGGCAATATCTGTCTTGAAATAGTAGTTTAGAGCTACCTGTTCTATCAAAGCATTTACAATAGATCTTTGTTTTTTTCACCTAGGCAAACACACATACAAATCATAAAATGAGCTTGATGCAAAATCAAGTTTCCATTAGAAGAAAAAAGAGGGAGACAAAAAATAAATTAAAAACTGTGAGCACCTGCTTGCTCAGTTGTTACATGGTGGTGGTTAAATACAGTGCACTCTGCTTTTGGCCCAGTACAAGTAGTTCTAAGGCAAAAGGGCATAACTATTTTAAAATGAATACTTTAACCACTTCCCTTATCAGCTATTGCTTAATTGAAAGTCCTTTATTGCTTGTGTTTCATCTACTTAGAGGAAGAAAAAAATAAAGTCTGCTTGAGGTGGTCCAATTATCTTAACTCTCTGGTGGTGGAACTACTAATAAACTTAATAAAGTCTAACCAAGATATTCCTTGCTGTATTAAAACTATTCCTGGGTAAGGAGAGAGACTGTCCACATTTTTTGGTGCAAGCAAGGCTAATATCAGTCAAAACTACCTCGCAGAGGTAGTACCTGTTTGGTTCCCCGGTGGAACGGCAAGCTCCTTCCTATTTCAGAGTTCACTTCATCCATTCATGACAATAATATTTAAAATCAACTTTGGCTGCTAACAGTGTTGTTGCATGGTAGAGGGTAGACTAAAATTTTGTTTTTCAGCTTTTTGAGCTTAGTTATATATATAATAGGAAGAAAAGCATTTGTTCACCTCCCTCCCTACCTCCTAGTTGAAATGAAGTTAGTATTTTTTTTTTTTTCCTCCTGAAAAAGATAGATAAATTGCGACTTCCACCCATCCACCCTCCCTGAGAGGTTAACATCCTAGGCTGAAGGGGCTGATGCTAGGAGATTTCCAAATGCTTTACAGATGGCTAGCTCGTGTCTCAAAGCCTCTGGAAGGGACCTGCCTTGCACTTGAAGTGTAGCTCTTCTTGGAGAGAGCACTGCAGATCTGTTGAATGTTGCAGAATAAAATTATGCAACAGTCTGAGAGGCAGGGAGGAATCTCTATGAATTGCAGCTGTGGAGGAAAGCAGAGTAATTTGGAATTTGCTTTAGGCAGCAAGGTTAAAATCTGCATTCTTAAGCGAGGTGTCGGGAGATCTTTGGAGACCGAGTGATTAGTATTTCCCATGGGAAAGACCGTATGTCTGAGAGCTTATAGCTCTGTAATATACTGAGTGTTGGCTTTTGACAGACAGAAATCTGCATTGCTGCTTTGGCAACTTCCTGTCTTGCCATGACATTCTCCAAGATTTATCTCAATAATAAAGGGGCAGCAAATCAGTGTTTTCCTTACGTACTTGTTCTGCTTTTATTAGCTGCATTACTCCTTAAGTATTTTCTAAGCTGCTTTCTGTTGACTTCAAGACTTTTATTTAGTGTGGTAAGTTTTTGCATTACTTTAACTTATTTGTTCTTTATTGCAGTGCTCATATCTCTCCCATAAGTATCTTGCCAGCCTCTGCAGAGTAAGTATAATGAAAATATGTTGGAATTGTGATGTTACTAGAACATGCATAGAAGATAAGTCTTCTTTCAAGAAAAAGAAATGCAGTAGGTTTAATGATTACAGTTTTTAATGAAGATGTTCTAGTGTGACGTATTTCGATTATGGCATTTAACACTAATGCAGGAGGAACCTAATGTTTGTCAGTGGTGTTGACTGCGGAAGCATGAGAGTACAGTAGGGTAGAATGTAGATTCCAAAACACTTTGACTTTATATATAGGTACATCATAGGTGTTTGACTTTAAAATTATGATAGCATTCACATTGTATCTTTAGCATCACTTCTAGTTGTTGATATTGAGTACTGTTCAGTGGAACTGGTGTGTACAACTGTGAAAGAAAAAACTCACACAGTTCTAGAGTTAAAAATGAGGTAAAACAGTTTGATTCTTACACGAGGGTTTGTTTATAGGCCTGATTGTGTATTTTAGATGAGCTGGCCAAGAAGCAGTTAAGAGAGTAGTCTGTTTTTGAAGAATGTTGTTCTCTTCTTGATTTATTTTTGGGTATATCCTGTGTCCTTCATCAGGTACTTGCTCATTGTCTCTGCTGTTGTTTGCCTCTTGCCTTTTAAGATTACAGCCCTGTTCAGGAGGGGTTACAGCCAGCTGTGCTGAAGTGCTACCAGCCCCAGGATTAACTCTAACCTGTTACAGAAAGGATTTTACTGTCACATTAGAGTATTAGGCTTCTATAAGTTTTTATGTATAGTTATTAAGAAAAAAAAGGAATTGTGTTGATTACTCTTAAAATGCTGTTAATAGACTTCATATGTAAATCTTATGAAATAGAAGATAGTAGGTGCAATAATTTCCTCTGCCTTTTGGAAAAGTTAGTCTCTCTTTGCCTTGAAGTACTTGTCATCAGATTCCTGTTGTGTGTAAACTTTATAATCTCTGCCTTTCTGCATAGTTGATCAATGCAAAAGGAGAATTCTTAATATGAATTTTCTTTTTTTTTCTTTTTAGCATTTTAGAAAGAACAATTAGAGCAGCTGTAGAACAGCACCTTTTCGACCTGCAGAGCAGCTTAGATAATGATCTTAAACATATACAGCAACACAGACTGGGCTGCAACAATGAAGCAAAAAATCCCAGTGGGGATGAGGAAGGATCTAACAACCAGTAAGATTTTTTTTTTTTTTCATATCTATAATGAATTCCATTGTATATCTTATCTCTTCCAAAGCAAACTACACCAGTCCCCCACCTCATCCTGAACCAAAAGTTATGACTTTTGCTGTTAACTTCAATTTATCTTGTGTGTTAAACCATATCAGCTTTCATCAGTTGCCAGTAATCAACAGCTCTTGAAGCAAATATTTTAAATTGATCTTATAGCTAAAAATGTTGTGAAGTACAGCTGCTTCACTGCTGAATTTTGTGCACGTAGCAAGAACTTAAATTTACTCCAGTGCTTTCATTCTTATCTGTGATGTTGCTTGTTGACACAGTTTTACCATATGAAAACTGTTGTGGATGCTGTTTCAGTTTCTTTACCCTGTCTTTCCACGTCAACATAGCTATTCACTGCTCTGGCTGCCAGTGTCATCAAAACAGCTAAAAATGAGTAGAATGAACACTGTGAGTTTATTTGCATAGAGTTTCAGTCTCATTATAAGTCTTGCCAGGTTATGGCTGTAGTGATTGCCATGGCAGCATTGAGAAGTTGGTATGTTTTGGTACTTTATTAAAAATAAATGGTCACGATTAATACCCAGGCTCCAAAAACGTGTAATTAAGTAAGACTTCAGTACCTAAATTCCTTTGTGGCTCGGAGCCTGAAATACGTGAAGTATTCAGAGACTCGAATGCTGTTTTCTAATTTGTTCAGTCTTTACTGGTTTTAGAAGTCTTATCTGTGACAAGAGGTCAGACCAAAGTTAGCAGTTGTTTGTAAAAGCAGTAATCATTGCTGGTGATGATCAATTAAAACTGAGTTTTAGTGTTAGGGATGGAATGTCTTTGGAGTAATTTATAAGTAAGTGAGTAATCGCCCGAAAGACCCGTTGTAGCTGAATTCCTCTGGTTACAGCGTAAGTGCTCTAAAGGCTGACTGACTTCACAGAAGCAGAGGCTGGAAGTACCATCGCTGCGGATTTGAAACCAGTATACTCTTCTGGCAGAGTGACTGTTTCAAATGCTTCTGATCATCGTTCCACTGTGGATTAACCGTAATAGAGGATACATGATAGCATTCTTGAAAGAGGTCGTCTGGGTCCTTTAAAGCAGTGCTGCCAGCAGATTATGCACAAGGCACATACACAGTTAAATGAGTAACTACAAAATACAGTGATCTAGTCCAGATTTCTTAGTTCTAACTTAAAATAATTGCTGGAATTAAGAAAAAACAGTTTGAATGTTAATTTTTGAAGCATCCCGTTCAGTATCTATGTATCTATAGAGGAGGAGCATTTTTTAAAGTAGTTTGGAATCCCTTGTGAGCAAGGAGAAGGAAGGCAAGGAAAAGGCTTATGAGGAATTACAGAATCGTGTGGTAACAGGGATGGTGGCATGCAAAGAATATATAGCCATAAATACGGTATAAGTTTTAATCTGGTTGTACTGTTACAAACCTTAAGTTGAGTTCTAGGAAGATTAAGTGTTAGAAATAATGAGATTTCTCACACAAGGGGAACATAGCAATGCTAGCTGTAAACCAGCTGGCTTCAGCAGTGAGAGGGGTGTAGCCACAGCAACTTCACCAAGTCGTGGTAGTTTCAATATGTTGTTGCTTCTGGCTGTTGGCACTTGTACTCCTTAGCTCAGCACAGTAAGTGGAGGATGTATGACCCTTAATACAGGAATCAAATAAATACATTTTAATATGTCTGTCAAGTACTGTTGCAGAAAACCTCAGAGCTATATATAAACTACATAAATAATAAAATTTACCTACAGGTGATTGAAGTTGTAGATATTACCAGTATCTTTGGTCAGAATAATTTTGTTGGGAAAAAAAAAAACAACCCAACTCTGATGTTTGGTACTGTTTAAAGGGACGCGGAGGGAAGCACTATGGGTTTTTTCCTTTTAAAAGTGGAACAACAGGTTGATAAAGTCTTTCTGTTCTTATCTTTAGGAATGATGTTATTGAAGATAATGACACTGGTGACAGCGAGAACGCAGGAGACTGCTCTGGAGTATTGGTTTGCACTGATTTAGACAGTGAAGCTATGAAACATGATACTGTAACTGAGGAAGAAGAAAGCGTTCAGGTGAGAGGATGAGTCTCATGTATATGAAAATCATAACTTCCCCTGACTTGAGGAAAGTGCTTTAGAGATCCGAATTTTCCTAATATCTCTGATGCAGCCTTGCACAGCGGCGTTGCTCTGTGCTGTTAATTGCTTTCACTGCTGTGCATGTTTTGTAGACATGCACGGAAAAATTTTTGTGTATGTTGGTGCAACTTGTTTGGACTCTGACTAATGTTTTCTATTGCTCTTTCACAGGTACCAGCCCTTCCTTCTGCTCAGGTAAGCCAGTGTTATCGGCAAGCGTAACACGGGTTAGAATAGCATCTGAGGAGCAAAAGATCTAGAGCTGTGATTGTAGCATAGTCCACAGTCAGTCACACCTTTTAATGTACCAAGAAAGAGCAGAAGTAGCAGCCACCTTGAGACTCTACAGCCTCTTGACTATGCTTGTGCTAGGAAGATGTGGTTTAGTGATTAGTTAATTACAGCCTTTTCTCACTGTTTCTGATTTCTTCTGTGATAGGCATAGATGTCCCGTTCTTTTCAACACGGCTTCATCCCCTTTCTAGTTGAAAGAGGTTCTGTTACTTCTCCTTGGACCTCTTCACTTATATACTTGACTTGTGCTGTGCTGATAGCTCGTGTCCCTCCATACTGATGTGTTCACTTAAAATTGTTACACTTGAGGTGTTCAGCAGAAGAAAAATGAAAGAAAATTAGACATGTGACCTCCTGAAGAGGTTCAGTGCTTAATAGTGTCATCTCTAAAAGTAACAGGATTGACCGTTTGAATTCCAAAGCAGAAAAATCTGTCTAGAGTGCTGCATGAGCACATACTAGGATGTGATGCTAACATGCTTGTAAAAATAAAATACTTGGTTGTATTTTTTAAAAAAACTGTTTTGCTCAGAAAATACATCATTAATGATACTTGAAGTTGCTGTTGAAGTTCAGAAAGCAACTGAAAATGTAAACAACAAACCAGAGGATAATCAAGTGTTATAGATTTAATTTTGGCTTTGCTTTTATGTATTAGGCTTGAATTGAACAACTTCATGTCACTGAAAGAAGTAAATGTTGTATACAGGTTGAATGGAAGGACAGTACTGTAGCAACTGTAATTGTATAGGGCAAACAATTATTTCAACAACAAACATGCCTCAGTTTTGCTTTGAGCTGCAAATTATTAGATCTTCACATAGAATCAAATGTGAAGGTTTGTAGTATGTATGGCCTGAATTTGTGATGATGACCCGAACTGTACCAGCCTTTTTTCTGAGCAAGCAGACATCAGCCTCTCATTCAGGTTATCTTTATGCAATCAAGCAATGCTATAAAATAGGTGTTGACAAAAATGAAATCAAGTATAACAGTAATACGCAAGAGAATATAGTTTCTACCACTCTGTGTGAAATAGCACACATACAGCTGTCAAATAAGCACTTCTAATGAAAAATTCAAATCTATAGTTCCTTATTTATTCGGTAAAACTTCTGTTGTCATAAATCTAAATGATGAATTCCGTGGGTAGAGAGATTTGCTCTGCATGTGTAGAGAACTTTCTACAATGGTTTTTAGCTTCTTGCCTAAGAGTCCATAAATCTTTCTGAGGGTTTCCTGAAAGATAACTAGATAAGCCAACCTATTGTTAGTAGACTTAAATTAACTAGAAGAATTTAATGGGTCTGTGAACTTGAAAAGATAGAAATGGATGCCTTAGCATAGTGAAACAGTGAGTCTTGTCTGGAATCTATGATTTTATTAAAACAAAATGTTGCTGTAGCACTTTTGGTGTTGTAATGTGTTCTTCTCCTAGCCTTCTGTTTGCTTTCATGGCTCCCAAATTACTCTCTTGAATTACCTAACAAGCCAAATTTATCAATTCTTCTGGCTAACCTCCCATATTCTTTTAGAATCCCATCTGTAAATGAAAATTTCACAGAATGTATTGATTGTCCAGGTTCTTTCCTGATGTATTAATGCCAAATCTTACCATAAAAAAATTACTAGATTGTTCTCCTGCAGTACAAAATGCACAAAACATGGTGTTGCAATTAGATGATATTTTATCTGATTCAGGTGAATACTATGTTTGCAAGAACTCTGTTGAAAGTACAAGGTAGAGTTCCATATATCTGCCATAAGTCTTTTTCTGACTATTTTAAGCCTTCCTTTATTTGTAGTATTTGTTTTAGGTTTTCAGTCTTTTTCCAATGAAAGCCTTCAAAAGCAATAGAGAGCAAGTTTCTCGTGTTAACTCTAACACTTCACTTCCTCCTGACTTCCTAGTTAGAATATGTGCTGAGCTTTAGAAATGGAAACTCAGAAAATACAAATGTAGATGGAGAAACAAAAATTGCAAATTGGTGGCTTTTCGTTGCATTTCATACAGTTTCGATGATTTCAAACACCCGAGAAATGTGAATTACGCTTCTGATGAAGTGTGTGCACTTTGAAGTTCCAAAAATGTTACATGCTAAGAATATAAAAGGGAACATGATGCTTGGGAGCGCACGGTCATGTATAGATACACTTTTGTTGTCATACCCGATGTCATTCTTGGCCTTTTTTGCTTTTTGATAACGTTTCTGTCTGTTGGTATCATTGGTAAGGTGGCATTCTGGGATGAAGTTTTGTTTTTTCAGTGTTAGTTTCTGCCTTCTACCATTTCAAATGTTATTGGAGAGTTGTATCTTTTGGGGAGAGGTTAAAGGGAAATATACTGATTCTTCTGTATGGAAGGAGTTTGAGAGGGGCATATAGGGTTGTAGGAAATGAAAGATGTGCACGTGAGCTCTCCTTTGGGGCTGAAATGGAAACTGAAGCAGCTGTTTCCACAGCTACAATAAGTGTGACTATGCAAGACTTGCACAGCTCATCTCCAGGGTGGAAATTATCTGCTGGAGTATGACAAATGCACTGCAATTAAAAATCGTTTTCCCAAATTGGAATTTGACTTGAGGACTGAAATAACATAAACAAAATAATAGATTTTTGTCTGATAAGGGCGAATAACTACTGTCAGCAGTGTAAAACTGGCAACTGTTATGTGTATTTCAACTCTCCGGGTAACTTTATTTTATATTCAGACATTTTAAAGATCATTTGTGAGAAATTCTTGAAGTCTGAAACAAGATGTAATCTGTTATTTTAAACTGTCATATTTTATATTTCCAATTTCAAATAAGACACTTTTTGAAGCAATCAAGTGTTGGAATTTGTAAATGCTTAAAGTAGTCAGTCTTCCTGTGCCAACTTTTAGTGAACAAAATGGTGACATGTATTTATCTGAACTTGTTTTGTGAGATGATGTCACAGAAATGCCAGCATTTCTTCATCCCCTTCCAGTTCTGTTCCTGCTTTATTTAGTAACAGGGATTAGTAGCTCCTTTTAGAAAGTCTGTCAGACTTGTTTCATTTCTAATATGCTGAGCACAAGTCTGCATCCAACTCAGTTATTTTTGAGACTGGGATATACTTTTACTGCCATGATTTCAGTCACCCCAAACTTCATGCTGTGGTAGACAATTTGCAGTAGAACTGGTGGTGGTGGTATTTAAAAGAAATAATAAAAAAATGGTTTGTCTGAAGATAGAAAGTCATTGTCTGTCTTCTAGTGATTAAAACACCTAGTTACTGGCCTTACTTTAGATGTAAAAATATTGCATGGGTAAAAAGTATGATTTCCAGCCCCACATAAAAAGCTGTGCTTTTAGTTCTGGAATGTTTTTAGTGGTCAGTGATGATTACAGAAATGTTTTCAGCTGAGAATGCCATTCTCAAATATTTCTAAACATACTTTTTGCCAACAGACTGCAGATGTATTATTGAAACCATGTGATAAAGGTGCAGATGTTGATGGAGAAAACAATAGTGAAAGGTATGTATTTTTCTTTCATGGCAGAATGTGTAACTTCAGTCTTGAAAAGTAAGTGTGCCAAACTGGTGATTTGTGACAACACAGTATATCCTAAGGGAGGTGAAACTAAACATAGAACTTCTCTGAAAACAGAGAGGATAAGATGGAGTTACCTTTTTATGATGATACAAAAGACGTGGAAATTTATACACTTCAAAGAGAAAATAAGTACAAGCCTATATGGTATATATCATGGGGTTTTTTGGTGAACAGCCTTATGTTCTGGGCAAGAGAAAGAGAAGTTATTTTCTTTAAAATATTTTGGCACATTTTATTGCTCTTGATAGAAGAATTACTGCTGGTAATAGTGACTAGCCAGAAGACTTTAAGTTCATTTGCAGCTTGAGTTCAGCACTGATTGAATTTCAGTTTGAGTTCAATTGACTTTTAAAATATTTACTCCTATTTTGAGAATAAAGGCCTGAGCTGGTTTTATTTCCAGCTTAGTTTAAGTCAAGTTGTTGTTTACATGCTTCAGCTTGAAATTCTGTGTGGAGAACAAAGGAGGGGGAAGCAATGTAACTTTTCCTGCCTAGAATTTTAATTCTCACTCTAAGGAGATACATTGCATATCTGCTAAAACTGGACTGGGGTATGTAAGAAAAAAAGGTTAAGGGAATGTCTAGTATTTACAGTCCAGTAAGAACTTGTATTTAAAATAACTATGTCTGTGTCTTCTTTTTAGGCAAAATAGTATATTGCTTGATGGCAATGATAGAATATCTTCAGAGCTGTTTCTGGTAAGGTTATGCTTTTGTTTATATACAGACACACAGCATCTTATGAACTTACATGAAATACAGATATGAAGAAAAACAATAAATCTAGCTTTTAAATCTTATTCATTGACCTGCTGCAAGGTTTGCGAAACCTCTGTTAGAGATCCTATTATCTCGCTTCACAGAAACTTTTGGCAGCAGAGCAAGCTTATACTTATGCATATCATGTAAGGAATGTTTTGTAATGCAAATAATTGACTACTATTGGGGGTGGGAGGGAAGCTTGTTCATAATTTCTTGAGTTAGGAAAGAAAAATTTTTTTATATTTTTTTTCCCTAGAGAATTTCCAGAAGTGTTGGAAGTGGCACTGATTAAGTGCCCGATTTCCAGTTGCTAAAGAATAATAAAATTGTTCTGTTATGTTATTTAAATACAGGATTCAAGTAGCAAGACTTGTGATCTTAATGCAAATACTGATTCAGAAGTGTCGGGGGATGGCAACGTTAATGTTTCTGAGGAAGCTCTGAGTGTCCAAGTACCACGTCTAGATCTGAAGAATGTGTCTGATGGTGACAAATGGGAAGGTAATTTTCACCCATTAGCTCGCAGTACAGTTAGTTAGTACTGGTAAATAGAACATTTGACAAAGTGGAAGCAGACAACTTAGACTATTTTTTCTTTAGTTCAATCTGAATACTATGTTCCTACACACGTGGTAGGATCGATCAAGTCATGACATAGGTCCCATCGAACTCTTTGCAACTTAATTAAGGACCTTAAAAAACCGTAAAGAAAAAACAGTCAAAGGAGCAACTAAAGAAAGCAAAAAAGCCTAAGTTTCCAACTAAAGGTTTTTGTTTAGGTTTGTTTTTTAAAGTGACTTATGGTTCACAGGACCCTGAGTCTCTCATCTAAGTCCTTAAAAACACTTTCTCTGATTATGTCAAGTAGTTAATATTCACATTGTGTCTTGTTTGTGTTTTTTTTTTTTTTTCTCTTTTAAATGTAAGCTACTGGAGTTCTAGTATTAGCTGAATTTGGCTTAAAATCACTAAACTACTCAACACAGCAATTTATATTTCATTTATTCTGAAAAATCTGTTGGTTTTGTTAAACATTGGAGGGTGTTTAAAACACTAACATGTCAGGTGTTGGTTTCCATGTCATTGGACGACTTGAAACAGCTCTAAATTTTCAAATAAAATTAAAGCTGTAGGTGCATAGTATTTCTGTGCCCCTTCTCCCTCCATTGTTTGGATTTTAGGAAAAGCAAAATGTTTGAAACATGACTTTCTCTGACAGGATTCCTTATGTTTGCAACCTTATTCTTCATGGCTTTCCAGGTTCAGCCAGCCTCTAAGCTTCTGACTTTACTGAGCTTTTTTGCTTAAATGTCTGGTAATAATTGTTTAGACTGTTGTTTATTTGTGTAAAAACATAACCCCTTTGTAACCAGAGCAAAACACTCTTGTCAGTATCTTCTTTTCAAAGTACTTATCTTTTTACATGTTACTTATATTGTTTCCTCTGCCTAGTGTTGATATTCTGAATCAACACACCTTAAAAACCACAAGTGATACAGTTTGCTAAAATACTGTGAACTGTCACCGACAGTACAATGACCACAGTCCACTTGTTTCCAATTTTAAAAACTTGCCAATGCAACTTATAGAATCATAGAATCATAGAATGGTTTGGGTTGGAAGGGACCTCAAAGATTACCTAGTTCCAACCCCCCTGCCATGGGCAGGGACACCTTCCACTACACCAGGTTGCTCAAAGCCTCATCCAGCCTGGCCTTGAACACTTCCAGGGATGGGGCACCTACAGCTTCTCTGGGCAACCTGTTCCAGTGCCTCACCACCCTCTGAGTGAAAAATTTCTTCCTTATATCTAATCAAAATCTGCCCTCTTTCAGTTTAAAGCCATTGCCCCTTGTCCTGTCACTCCATGCCCTTGTCGAAAGTCCCTCTCCGACTTGGTAGATACCATACAGATTTACTACGCAGAGACGAGGTTTTAACTTCCAACAGGCTGTTCCAGTGACAGCTCTTCTTTGGGATGCCTGTGTCATGGTCAAATGTTAGTAAGACACTGGTAACCAAGAAAGACTGCACTTAACTTCTGGTCGCTGTGTTACAAATATTGAAATTAGTGAAATATACCTGGAATGTATGTAGTTTAACAGTGCAGCATGTATTTGTATCATGTCATAGAATCACAGAACGGTTTGGGTTGGAAGGGACCTCAAATATCATCCAGTTCCAACTCCCCTGCCATGGGCAGGGACACCCTTCACGACACCAGGTTGCTCAAAGCCTCTCCTGAAGCTCAAATGGTGATAACTCATTGTTAATTTGTCACCAGTGTTGACTGCTTTCCAAATTAATTGCCTGCATGGATCCATCGTTCCTTTTACAAATGATGAGGTTTGCAACTTGTGATTGGCTTGCTTAGATTTGTAAAATATTTGCTGGTTGGCCTTCTTGAGCCCTAGCAAACTGTACATTCAGAGTATGTCGTGTCATATAGAGGTTGATTTGCAGGCATCTGAAGACACTGAGTCAAGATTTTCATTCTTGTTGCCCAAGTTAATAACTTTGTTTAAGGTTTTAAAAATAAAAAAATCATGCTTATGTTCTTGGTGTTTTATTTACATTACTTACTTGCACATTACGCTATGTTGCATCATCTGTTTGTGTTAATCTGATTTAATATGTTCTCAGAAGGTTTGTGGCTTCCATTTTCATTATTTCCTTAAATCTGCTCATAAAAGTTGCTTTGGTTTTACTTACCCAAATAGCTTTTTAACCTTTACTTTGAAAAGAAAGTAGCACATCTGTATATAAATTTATATTATAAGCTTCTTGGTAGTAAAGTCATGATATTTTGCAAGAGGTGTTATTTCACTGCAAAGTATTTTAACTTTGGCTATTCTTCAGTCCAATTTAGAATGGTCATTAGGATCTGAGCCTTCTAAGGCACTGCAAGTCCTTGTGGCGTTCCAGTGAAGTAGGTGGGGTTTGTGAAGAAATCTGTACTAGTCCAAATCTTGTTACAAGATTTGAGTTATTAAAGCCTGTGTGATAGAAAACTTAAAGGCTTGTAACCAACAGAGTTCTTGGAAATGGACATCAAATGCTTGCTGGCTTAAGGCAAAAATGCAGATCAGTTTGTTTATATTTCTGAGGTTTTTTCCTGCATTTGTCCTGCTTTTTGGAAATTGCCACCATCTCTATTTTACAAGCTGTGAGCAAAAACATATTTAGAACTTGTCTTTTGTTAATGTGAGGATGCATGAGACTCTTACTAAACTACAGTTAAGTCTTTACTATTCCTGTGTCAGTTCTTTGTAAACCTTTTCAGTGAAAAGTTCAAATTTGCCAAGGACTGAGCATCCTTACCTGCCATTGAAATTACTTGGAAGCTGAGAGTGCTCAGGGCCTGGCCCAAAAGATGGGATGTTTTTCCCTGGTACTGTATCTTCCTGCTTTACATGTTATGTATAGTTTGTTCTGACTGTGCTGTGTGTTCACTTTAGTATTTTTGCCATTCTTTTTCATTTTATTAGCGCCATGCCCTATCACTTTTCCCCTCATTGATTTCAAAACAATGCATCTGCAGAGAGAAGGGGAGGGTAAGTATGGTTCGCCATACGTTCAGTTATCTGCCTTTTGATAGTTTATGGTTTGCTTTCTAACTAACCCTTCACCTGCTGTCCCTTATATCTTGGGAATGTTCTGATCTGCCGGTTTTTTGTTTACTTTTTTCCAAAAGGTCCCCTTCTTGTGTCTTGTACTGTGTAAACAGGCAAGATTATACCTTAAAAACAAAATGAAAAATCCCAATAGTACTTAGTAAACAATGGAAAGCAGGTACAAGGGTTATTTTTTTAAAGATTACTTTGTGGGTTTTATTGTTGTTCTGCACACTTTGAACCCAGTTTTCAAATTTCTGATTTGAACTGGAAAATGTAGGCAACTCTCTGAAAGGAAAAGGGGGGTGGGATTTTAAATTTAAGTGCTTGGAAGGCCATATCAGCTTTTTGTTAGACAGTGAGAAAACCATATCTGAGAACTGTAAGGGCTGTTAGCAACTAACTTTTTATAGGGATTTGAAAAAATTGGTTGTTTTGGAATCCCCTGCCTAAAAGAAATCACCTTCCACAAATTAAGAAATCTCTTTTTCTCAGTGGTGTCAAGATGGATTTAAACTTAAAAACCCAACAGCGCTCCCTTACAAAGACTTAAGCCAATAGGTATTGTAGTTAAAGAGGTATTGTCAGGCTTATCTGCTACCAAACCAAGAGGATGATCTTTCAAAGTACATGCATAAGGTATGAAAATTAATTTCCACAGCAAAATTTTGCAACAAACAATAAATTTGATTAGTGAATAAGGCTCTTGTACACCGTTGAACTGTTCAGAAACGCATATTCCCAAGATACACTTTGAAAAAGGGATCCTAGTGTGCATACTTCATTTCAGTACCTTTTTCTTTCAGTTGTTATATGACAGAATTTGTAGCTTTCTGATGTATTTCAATGTTTTTATTCACGTTGTGTATGACACCACATCCTTTATAGCATACAAGACTAAGCATTGACTATGTGTTTTTGTTTCCTTTTGACTCTTGTTTATAATTCTGTTAACAGAAAAGTACCATTTTGTGTCACTTTTTTATCTTCTAGATCCATTTCCTGCTTTCAAATCTTGGCAGGAGGACAGTGAGTCTGGAGAAGCTCAGCTTTCCCCACAGGCTGGAAGGATGACTAATCATCCGCTGGAAGAGGACTGTCATCCGATATTGTCGCATCGTAGTTTGGATTTTGGGCAAAGCCAACGTTTCTTACATGATCCAGAAACGTTAGATTCTTCATCCAAAGCACTTTCTTTTGTTAGGTATGTATTTTAATGCAATGTGTTGAGTGGCAGGGTAGGAGATGTTACTGCCAGTATGAAAATACAGCTGTTTAAGAACCTCATGGGTTTTAATGATATGAGTTAATTGAAGACCAAGGTCAAATATAGCATTATATGGCCATTTGGCTCTTCTGCCTGCCTGGGAACTGCCATAGTGAGCCAGACCAGAGGTTCATCTGAGTTCATGTCTCTCAGTGGCCACTGGCAGATGCTGAGGGAAAGAGTATAAAAATAGGGCAAGCTTGCACAGATTTCCCTGGCATTTCGTCAGGGCTTATGACAGTCTGCTGTAATGGTGCTTCCTGGGCTGAAGATACTATTCGTATCCTTTGTTTACCAGTCTTTAGTGGACTGCTGGTCTATGATTTTATGTAAGTTTTTGTCCTTTTTTTCAGTAGCATGAATATCTATTTTCATGTTGCATAATTTTGGATTTGTTTTGTATGTCATGTAAAGAGAGACAGATTCTACAAACCATTGCAACTAAAGGGTGCAGTAATGGTCTGGGCAGGTTCTTCACTTGGGCTGGGGAAAGCCTTCGTTCAGAAGAGTTATAGCTGTCAGAGGGAGAGGCGTGGGGTAGCAGTACAGGGGAGAAGTAGGGTTCTTAGTGCAGGTCCTCTGCTGCAGATTTAGAGGTTCAAGCCTGTTTAACCCAGCGTATGAAAGCAGAGTTGTAACTAAACAAGCTGTGATTTATTTGTGTGGCACTGAGGAGTGCGACCCTCCAAAACAGTAAATGACCTGGGACCTGTGCTGTCTATCTGTAACCTGTGCTGAGTATCCAGTAACTTAGATAAGTAGTTTAGCCACCAGAAAGTTCTGAACTGCTTTAATGACAATGTAATTAACAGTACATTAGTTTGTTACACTTGAATTTCAAATGCTGTTTTTCACCAAAGAGCTATTTCTGTTCGGGGTATTACTGAAATTAGAGAGAAAAAAATAACACGTCCCATTTTGAAGGCAGCAGATCTCAAAGCATTTTGATTCAGTAAGTAAATAGCTGTGACTGAAAACATGAAAAGAATGAATTATGAACTGGAGAAAAAAAATTGAAATTAGTGATCTGTTACTCAAATATACAAGTTGTTTGTACTCATTTCATTATTTAAATGACGTTTTAAAAATGTTTTTGATGCAGAACACGAAGAGCATCCTTTAGCTCAAAAGATGACAAAAGGGAAGACAAGACACCTTATCAGCTTGTCAAGAAATTACAGAAAAAAATAAAGCAATTTGAGGAACAATTTGAAAAAGAGAAGAACATTAAGGTACATTATCCCTTCTGCTTGTACTTGGGATAAATGACTGCACAGTAGAGCTAAGTTACTTCTTGTAGTTCATCACTCATGAACTAACTGTGGGATCACAGGTGATTAAAAATTGTTACACACTGCTGCCTACCAAAGTGAACTGAATGGCCACAGTCGTAGAAAATGTGCTTTAATGCCTGAGGTCAAAGAAGGGCAAACAGTGACCCTTATGCACTGAGGCTGATGGGACATAGATGAGACGTATGGAGAGAGAAAAGCCTCTTACCACTCTCTAGCTCAACTGCTGATGTCTTGTTTCAAATTTGTTTTCACAAGTGTTGTCCGTTACGTTGGCGCAGAGATCTGATCTGGTACGAAGAGTGGCATCCAGGTTACTAGTCACATTCGCTGTCATAAATATTACCAAATCTTGAAATAAACATTTATATACAAGCTTTAGTGTGTGTGTTTTCATAAAACGTAGTTTGTTTGTGTTACTTTTCAGCCCTCCTATAGTGATATTGCAGCCAATCCAAAAGTTTTGAAGTGGATGACTGAACTTACCAAATTGAGAAAGCAAATAAAAGGTAAGGGATGCTACAGTTTCTGGCTTTCTACAAATGCAAATGAGCTACATGACTAAAACGGCTAAGTCATTCAGTCAAATTCCACAGGACAGTAAAAATATTTCATTTCTAGATTCTGAACTATTCAAAAATTAAAATCAAATTATTCTTGTGGCTTTGTTTTTAGCTCATTAGAAGAGAAACTTTCACTATGCGAACTGTTATGTCCCTTTATTTGCAGTTGAACTGAGAGTTACGTCTTTTAAACCTTTGGATTGAGTAATTTTTCTTATTTCAGATGCAAAGCAGAGGAGCTCAGATGGAGAATTCATACCTCAAACACGTCCACGAAGTAACACACTTCCAAAAAGCTTTGGTTCCTCTCTTGACCAAGAGGATGAAGAAAATGGAGATGAGATGCGGGTTGTGCAGAAAGAGAAGAAGCCCACCAAGGAAGCTACACTTGAACTCATTTTGAAAAGATTAAAGGAAAAACGAGTTGAGAGATGTTTGCCAGAAGATATAAAAGTAAGCATGAAGTTATGGATAGGCTGTTTCAAAGAGAATAACAGAGGGAAGTAGAGCGCTGCCAGATACTTCAGATAATCACTGTATTGACAAAGCGATGCCCCTGTCTAGCAGCCCTTTACCAAGCCCTCGTATTTCACTCTCTGGGGAAGTGATTGAGATGAACCACACTTTCCTTGCTCACTCTTTATTGAAATATTTACAAGTATGTGCTGACAATATTGGACAGCTTTAAATAGCTGAAGGTAGGATGTGTGGTATTAACCAAGTAAGTTTGGCTAAGGCATCTGTATAGCTGATAATGTAGAAAAATTCTTGACGTGAATTGTGCTTGAGTAAACGTGAATTAATCTTCTGACAGAAAATGACAAAGGACCATTTGGTAGAAGAGAAAACATCTCTCCAGAAAAGCCTCCTGTATTATGAAAGTCAACACGGCCGGCCGGTAATACTCGGTTTACTTCATCAAACTATATTAACGTAGCGTAGACAACAGTAACTCTTATGCAGTAGTAATACCAGAACTTAATGCTGGTGTGAGGATTTTTTTTTTTCTTCTCCAAAACACAAAAGCTATCCATTGGTTTCCATGTTGCCGTCAGAGGAAGTTATTATGTTGACTTCTAAAAAAAAAAAAATTATGTATTAATAGGCCCTTTTTCCACAGAGCAGTAGATTATTGGAGTTTGCAAAGTGATTGGTGTTGTTTGGTGCCTTATTTGTCTGTGAAACAAAGAGAAATCTGAAAAATAAATGATGCTATTGAATTTCTTGGGAAGAGACCTGAAATGTTGTTCTGGATTTCACAAAAATAGAAATGAAAAGACACTTTTTTCTGTTTTGCAAGTATGTGGCATGTATCTTATATAATTGGAGATATGGAAGTTAGAGTAAGCGACTAGCAATTAGTGCCTAAAATTCTGGGTTTTTATCTTGGACAGTGATCAGCATCACTAGTCCAGTCACAAGATCTTTCCAGTTACTAGTCTATCAGCCTTCTGGACTTGGCACACTAGCTTTATAATCAGCACTGCAGTATAAATCTCATCAAACCTCTCGGCCTAAAATCCAAGGAAGAATAATGATCTTGGAGATACTGGCACTGATTCTACAGTCCCCTTAGGGAGAAAATGCCAGTAACTGTTCGGGGTAGCCTTTAGATTCATTATGTTAGTGTACACAGTGACCCAGAATTGAGAGTAAATCACGTATCAGATAAAATCTCTCTATAGTTTCATTTTTTTTCTTCTTTCCCCTGTCGTTTCTGTAGAATCATCATCATTGCTAGGCACACAATCTTCTCCTCCAGTTCTTGGTCCCTTTTTTTTCTTCTTTTCCATAGGTCTTTAAAGGGTTTGCTTCTACTGAAGCACTCCTAACTTATAGGAAGTCTTCAAAACTCCTTCCTGAAAAATGGAGGGAGTTAAAATGAGAAAAGAGAGGAGGAAAAAGCACCCACTTACTCTCCTTTGTCTGCATAAATGCCATTTCATACACACAATTCAAACTAATTTTGAGTTCCTAATTGGAATGTATGTGGCCTGGCACGAGAAGCATACCGCTTTGTGTTTGCTTATATATTATTGAGTGACTGGTATAATTAATTCTGTGGTTTCTCTGCCTTTAGGTTACTAGAGAAGAAAGACATATTGTGAAGCCACTTTATGACAGATACAGACTTGTAAAACAAATGTTAACTAGAGCAAGCATTACTCCTATTCTTGTGAGTAAAACAAACGCTGTTTCTATTCTTTTCCACTTCTGAATTGCTAGGCTGCCTTTAGAAGAGCTAGTAGTACTGTTCCATAAAATACACCTTTCTTGTGCAAGTTACAAGATGTTGTTGTCATCGTACTTGAGGCGTTTGATTTACTGCTGAGAGCAAAGCAGTTCAAAGCTGTCTGTGTCCTTGATGGCTTTTAGGAGGTAAATGGTTCTCGATGGAAGTAAATAAGCTGTTCCGACTTGCCTTGGCTCAGATGTTCCCAAGTCACTGCGCTAGGCAGGGATCTGCGGTACAGATTGTACTCCAGTCCTCCCAAGAATAGTAACACCAGTTGCAGTGAAGCTTGCCTCCCTTCTGCACTGCAGGTTACTGTCACCAGAGGCATGAGTGATAGGATGTCCGTAAGAACCATTTCATTCCTTCATGCTTCCCCAGTGTGAGACATGTTATCAATGTCTGCACCATCTGTACAACATCTGTGCTTTTTCATTGTGTTTTCACTTCATTTCCTTCTGACTTACAGAGCTTTCTATTCTTTTCTTTCCTCTCTCTGTGGTCTTGTAAGAGATGAGGAAGAAAAGTTTTCATACTGTGCAAGGAGATTGATGTAGCGTTGTTTATGGTACCTGTAAAACGGGGAGGATGACAGCCAGCTGGCTTTGTTCTTCATGAGCTATAATCAAAACCTTGCATGCTGACCCAGACTTGCAAGAAAACAGTTCTGATATTGGCTGTTTGACTCTCGTAGAAGGGAGGGACTGCATAGCTGACGTGAGATAATCTCTTTACATACAGAGAGTTCTCTGCCAGATTTACATAGCTGGGCAGGGGCTTACTCAGCAGGAACCTAATCGGCTGTTTACGTTGACTTTGACTGTCCTTAGCTGTCCCCTTTAAGCTGAAGTAAGTTGACACAAAGGAAGCAGTTCAAGATCATTCCTTTCTTGCACATACGTTTTTGGGTAGCTGCTCTTACAGAAAAATGTGATTTACATTGCAGTCATGTTTCAGTTTAAAGGCTGTTATATCAGTATCACTTTTTGAACTTCAGAAACACAGGTTGCTCTTAAATAAGTCTGCATGACTAGTGAGTCATAGGCTATTGGTGGTGCCCTTGACTGGTTGTTTTATCCCATCTCTCACCTCAGAAATCTGACTCTTCAGCTGAGATGCATTTTATATTATCAGTAGCCTTATAACTAATATAATAGTAATTCTTTTTTTTATTATTAATTTTTTATTGTGAAATAAAGGGATAGGTGATAGCCAACTAAATGGATTTTAAATTCAGAAGATCTTGGTGACATAATTCCTAAATCTGTGCTGCAGGCAACATCTATAAAATATTTCTCACAGGCCTCTGCTTTTGAAACCTCTAAGATAGAAACATGGAGTTCTCTAATGACCAAGGATTGTTCAGTGGTAGCTTCTAGGTAGGCTGTATTCAGTGCTAGGTATTTCAAGAATTGCTTTTTGATTTATATGACACTTGCTTGCACGAGATATCTCCTACAATACCACAGTGTACTAATCACATACACTGAAGCCTGTATGGAAATGTCCAAAGAAACAGGATGCTATTTACCTTCCATGAACTAAAGTTTTTTGACAGGTCGTTGTCTGCGTGGCTTTCCTGTTCCACCTTCCTCCTGTTCAGATAGTCCGTCTGTGGAAATTGCTTATGTTGTCCAGGCATAATGGATGAGCAGGGCATAGTTGCATGTGTGCAACAGGCAGGTGATAGTAATACCTGTACAGCACAGTGGCGCCTGTCTTAGGCTGAAGTTCAAAGGCTTTTGACTGTGAGGTGGCAATAGATCACTTCTATGTGGCATTTCCTATTGCTGGGCTTCAGGAGTGATCTAGAAACTGGCAGTAGTATTGCCAATGTACGCCTGGCACAAGGTAAAGAACAGCTTTGGCCTTGTGCAACTTAATTTTTATAATCTCCCTGTGGTTTGGGAGGAACAAGAGGTAACATGACATTCAGAGATATCTTTGTGCTTTATACAAATGCTTTCTACAAAACATGGGGGAGGAGAAAGCGTGAGTGCTTTTTATTTCAAGCCAGAATGAGAATATTAGAGTTTCAGGTATTTTAACTTCGAGGTCAAGGATACTTTGGGCATCTGAGCTTTTTGGGTTATGTGGTTGTTTTGTCTGTGCTCTGTAAATGTTTGCAGTCTTTTATTCTTCTGAAAGAAGAAATACCTTTAGGTATTAGGTGACTTGAACAAAATTCTCACTGCATGCAGCATTTAATGACTAATTGCACATAATGAAACAAACTTAAATATTTGCAGGGGTCACCATCTACCAAGAGGCGGGGGCAGATGTTACAGCCCATTATTGAAGGTGAAACTGCCCATTTTTTTGAAGAAATTAAGGTGTGTAAAGTGCGTTTTTAAAAAATACTTCCCACCACTTGTAATCAAGAACTACAAATATTTCATGTTTGTTTTGAATTTCTGCTTTGACCTTCAGGAAGAAGAGGAGGAAAGTGATGGTTTGTCTACAGACCTGAACGATATCTTAAAAACTGCTGTCCAAACACAGTCTGTTTTAAGCCCAGTTGAAAACTCTGAATCTGATGTTGAAGATGGTCAAGAGAAACTGACCCGGGACCTTAGGCTGTCAAGCACCCGCGCCGCTTCCATGTGTGTAAAATTAAGAAATGGCTGATTCCATTCTAGAAGTTGCAATTATTGCCCTTGCAGTTACAATGCCAAATATGTGGTGTTGGGTGGGAGTGACACGTTCAGCACTTCTTAGGAAGTGTTTGGCTTGAACAAGTGTTCTTTCCTCTGGCGTGTCTGACTAAGATCTTTTTGTATTTGGTGAATTGTTTAGTTCTTCTAAACCTTCTTCAGCCTTACTTGAGCTGTGTAGACAGCAGAAAATTTACACCCTTTTATTGCATGTTCTTTATGAGCAAGACAAATTTATTATTAGTGTAGATGGCTCAGTTGTTTTTGAGTACGCTTTGAAGAATTTAAATTTTATTGCATGACCAACAGTATTTTTGTTTCACTTGAAATCTTCAGGCCTGAATTATTGGAGCAACTGTGGAAAGCCAGAGCTGAAAAAAAGAAGCTACGTAAGACATTACGAGAATTCGAAGAGGAGTTTTATCAGCAGAATGGAAGGTTTGTTTAGCACAAAACCAGATGCTGGACAGCAGCCTCGTTTTGTAGCCAAGTTGTTGTTGTTTTGTTTTGGTTTGTTTTTTTTTCCAACTTTCTTTGGAATGTTGGATAAATGTTGCCAAATGGAATCTGATCTGTTTTAATCTCTGCTATGAATATAATCTCCTGAAGGCGATAGCATTGTTGTGTATTTTTAATAGTGGAGGAAGCCTGCTCCTAAGTTTTGCTTCCTCTGTTACAGTCTGTAGAGCATAATGATGAAAATGGAAGAAATTATGAAAATGGAATTTAAAAAAATAACATTTTAAAATACTTATTAAAAGGGTTTTTTTTTTAATATTTAAAAAACCCCTCAGATTATCCCTCTCTTTTTAACATAGGGCAGGGAAGTTTGCCTAAGTAGGCAAACTGTGTTCCAGTAGGTCAGTCCTGACAGTGAATATTTGCTTTACCAGTAAAGAGGTTGATCGTTTTTCTTCTTCTCTGTATTGTTTAGTTCTAGGCTTCTTATTTGAGTATATGTTGTTATGGATTTGATTGAGCTGCTGCCCACTGTGTGTAATGTGAGGTTTTTTGAGGTGTATCACCTCAAAATGAAACTAACAATACTCTTAAGAGGTCAGTCGCTTTCTAGACTGGCAGACATTCTCACTTAACTGTACTTTTTATTGTATTTCTCCTTAACTATAAACTCCTGGACCATTGGTCACACAAATTCCACTAACATGGCTTCATCATGCACAAACTGAATTTGAGACATAACTCCTTTTGACTTTAATGACAAATAATGAGGTTGTTAATGAAGGGTTGATTTATAAATAAGTCAGATTAATTTATTATAGTCCAGTCTTAGATAGCAGAGAATTATTCTTATTTATCAATTTGTGGGTCAGTCTACATACAGTGAAAATGCAGATCGAATTAAATTTGTATTTTTCTGTAACATCTACACAGGATCTGAAACTAAAGTCTTCATACCCTGTTAATAAAATCTCCAGAAGAGCTTAAGAGAATGATTAGTAAACAATGCTGCAACAATTGTGCTGTATAAACGCTGCTGGGTTTTTCTGTTCAGTTTTTTAGGTGATAGCAGTTGTAACTACAATGAACTAAAATATAACAATGTCTCTTATTATTGGTGAACAAGCTGCCAAAAATGTTTTTATCTGCCCTAAGATAACTGCACATAGCTGCTTTTGTGTTTGGCTTGCTGCAGGGTGGAGGATTTTCTTGAAACTTAGATGTGCTTCTTTTTACAGGAACGTACAGAAAGAAGATCGAGTTCCGATGCTTGATGAGTACAGGGAGTACAAGAAAATCAAAGCCAAACTTAGGCTGCTAGAAGTCCTTATCAGCAAACAAGATTCTTCAAAATCCATTTAAATTGTGTTCCTCCAAACCACTGAATAACATGCTGTTTCCGTGTACTACCACTGTACTTGTTGGGTGCTGGTGTTCATTTGTCACGCGCTGTTGAAAGAATCCGGTTTGTGCACTTTATCGTGGTGCCACTATAACACGTTTGAAGGGTAAGTAGGTCTTGTCTAGAGAGCAAATAAGATTTTTCAGTTCGAGACTGCTCTATCCAACTTTAGCAAACACAGTTTCCATCAAAGTTTTGTAGTACAGATGCATCCATCTTTTTCCAAAACAACCATTTTTTTTTTCCTTTAGCATTCAAGAACTTTGAGACTTTTGTTATTACCAACTTTTTACATTATTGAAGAAATTATTAATACCATAATGCTACACTGAACTACTCCTCTTCCCTATTTTTTAATTACGAGGGAAAAAAACGTCAGCAAATTAAACGTACAGCTCTTTTTCCTGGAACGTTTTAAAAAACAGACTGAAATTCCTTTCCAAGGACTGCTGTGGAACAACTTTAATTTTTGTTATTCAAAATTGCACCTGTAACTCAGTAATAATTAACATCTATGGAGTTTGCTCATTAGTGGTCACGTTTCCTCCTTGATAAAGATGACAGTGGACAGACCAGAAAGTGACCTTGCTTAGTGTCTTTTAAAACTTGGAAAACTGACAAGTTATATCACACGCTGCCTACAGGACTTACGTTACTGCTGTTCATTTTATCATTTTATCGGTTAATCAGCTAGTGGTGACATGGTGTTTTGTCTGAATTGGATACTGCATCTCCACTTTCGGAAGATTTGAGGAACATAATGAACATTTGGGTGTGTGGGAAAGCTGATGGCGCTCAGACTTGCGTAGCTCCAGCAGAAAAGAGCTGGCTTAGGACAGTTAAAATTCCACTGTACCTGAAATAAGTATGGTATCAAGGGCTAAAATCAGTGTAGTTAATGCACACCACAGGGTGAGCTGTCGGTTTCGAGGGAAAAAATTAACTGCTGTTTATCGCCGTTTTGTTTTACAGTTGGAGAATAATAATAATAATAAGTTACCTAACCCTTATGATATAAGCAAAACAGTTTATGGGCCTTGCATGATTTAGCTTCAGAGTTGAAACTAAATAATGTTTTGAGTATCACATCTGCTGTGCTGAATGATGATTTAGCTAC
This sequence comes from Tauraco erythrolophus, assembly GCF_009769465.1. Taxonomy (NCBI): domain Eukaryota; kingdom Metazoa; phylum Chordata; class Aves; order Musophagiformes; family Musophagidae; genus Tauraco; species Tauraco erythrolophus. The sequence continues at coordinate 5,054,787 of NC_141480.1, read as the reverse complement.
TCGCTTTGTGCTCTGCAACAGCCATCAGCAGCTGGTTTTGATCTGGCAAAATCTTAAGTGTTAATTTTAGCTGGTGCTTTCTCAGTTGTTTTTTTTTTCTGCAGTGTATGGGTTTGATTGTGGCCATGTTTTGCATGCACCTACTCTCACTGCATGTTTTTATGACGGGCTAATGTCAACGTAGCTGTTATTCACACTGCTTTATGAAAGACCAAAAATGAACTTTGTCACAATGTCAGAAATGGCTAGCATGTAACCTCATAGGCTTGCTGTTCTGTCATGAAGCATATGAAATAGGTTGAAAGTAGGATTTTTAGTGCTCAGAGTTCATCTGCGTACTGTAGAATACTTCTTGTTTTGTTTTACTCTGCTTGTAGGCATGTAATTTTGGAATTCACAAAAAAAAGCACTAAAACTATTGAGCACTGGTGGTATGCCTTTTTTTTTTTTGTTGTTTTGTTTTTTAAACTGCAAAATAATCTGGGACCTTAGAGAATTATGAAGTTAAACTAGTCTTGAGACCATTTATCGATTTTATTCAGTTCCATTGTGCAATGTACACTTCAGTTACTTTTCTATCAGTCTGCAAACACGGGTGTATCCAAACATTGAAACTAATGTGTACTGTATAGTGTTGTACATGAATGTTTGTGTTTTATATACCACATGCAAAATGTCAATATGCACTATTTAAATGTTTTAAATAATATATTCCTCCTTTATAATGCTTAAATCTATATGATTCCAATATTTTTATAAGTGAGTGAGTGATCAGACTGGTTCCAATTCAGAATTAACAGCTGCTTTGTGTTTGTTATGCAGTGTTTGGCTGTTTATTCAGTATAGTAGATAAGCATGGCAACAGTTATGCTGCGTGTGTTTTGTGCCATCCTTGTTGAGCAATAAATAAACGGTAGAGCTAGGCATTTTGTGATATAACAGTTTTACTTTGGTAAAAGCAAAACCTATATATCTATATGGATATATAGATATGAAATATATATAACTAAACCAGATATAATTGCATTGCTATGTCTGGTGCTCATTGTATAGACTTTTATAATAAAAGTACCTTAACCTTTATTGTCATATATCTTTGTTTCTCATCATGCTTTCTCCTCCGCTGCCATCTCTCAAAAAAGTGCTGAGTCCTTCGCTATTCCTGGACGTGTTTGTAGTTTCAAGGTGTTGCTGAGGCAGGTCCAAATTCCGCAGCGTGCCAGCAGAGCCACTCGCACTGGCGGTGTCCGACACAGCCCTTGGTGAAGCTGCAGCAGTTTAAGTGTTATTTGGCCTGTTTAGACTCTGCTTCTCAGCAGCCACAGCAAGAAAGTGACCAAATCGGCTCCTGAACTGGCAGCTTGGCTTATGGTGTGATGAGAGCTTCAGTTCCTGCCAGGGTGCCAACCTGCTGTGGGGTGACGCAGGAGCAAACCGTGAGTCTTGCTCATTCCTGTGCCAACAGTGGCAGCTTTGGGAGTAGACGGGGCAGAGAAGCTGATTCAGCCATTACTGGGCTAGTGAATTCACTGCCAGTGAATACACCTTCAGCTGGTGAGCAGTATTTGATTGTGTCTCCATATACATAATGATCTCTTGGCCTTAAAATCAGTATCACAGCAGTCACTGCTGCGTTTGTGGACAGAAAAAGCTGTTATTGCACACGCTTCTGTAAACACAAGATGATGCTTTTCCTCTGGACCAAATAGATATTTTTTTTTTTTTATAGTATATTGATGTAAGTTCACATGAAAAGTGATTGTGCTCTTTCAGTCTGACTCTTCTGTTGTATTTTGTGTAAATCCACCTTTCTTCAGTCTAAGGCCTGGCAGGGGACAGAACAACTCCTGAAGGTGAAGACTCTGCTTGTGGATCCGTAGCAGTGCAGGTGAATGGGAAGAAGAAAAACAAGGAGGAAACAGGGAGAGGAAACAGAAGGCAGCCTTCAGTATGCTCTGTGGGGTGGGACAGAATAACCTTCCTTCTGATCACATCTTTCTTCTGAAGATGGGGGGGAAAGAAAGCACAAATTCTTAGGACACTGGCTTGAAGAATGAACAAGGTTGTTACAGATCTCTTCTTCAGTCCTCCATTTTTCCTTAGCAGCATTTATTCAATGAAGCTTGCTCTGATCAAGATGCTTGTGAGAAGACAAAAATCCCTCAAATAGTGGTTTGGTGGGAACTGTTTAAAATCCATTCACTACAAAGCAATGAACTAAGATTTTAATGAAGGAAAATAACCCTGTGTTAAAAAAACATTAGCCAAAAAGGAGGAGGAACAAGTATTTCTGAGGCTGAAAAAAGCTCAGTGATGCTGGGACAAGCCTCGCTGAAAAAACAGCTCTGAGACAACAGAAGTCTACAGTATTCCAAGCTTTACCTCTGTAAACAGGTTTGCTTGGAGCTTTTACGTGATTGCAGGGCAAGAAGCTTGCTGGGAAAAGTGAGGCAGGCTATAAAGAGGGTTTCCCGTGCCCCAGAGGAGTAGAGCCAAGGATGAGGAATGCTCGAAAGTCTTCTGTGAAGTCCCGGGTAAGTAACTGGGTCTAAGGGTTTGGGGACTTCTTTCTATGAGAGATGTTGCCAGGAGGAGGAAAGGTCAGAGATGCCAAAGGTGCAATACATCTGCTTTCCTGCATGTCAGGCTATTGAATAATCAATTGAGATCATCAGTGACCTGTGTTTTCTGAGACAAGTGGCCTGGGAGACTGCATAGTAACAAGAGCCCTTGGGAAGGGAAGAGGTGGTTTTATTTTAAACTGGTCCCTTTTAGAAGAGAGAGGATGTTCTGGCTTGGCCAGGAGACAGAAGTACAAACTCAGTGAACCTTCACAGGCAAACCAGTACTTGGCTACATCGTGCTGCTGGGCTGAAGTGATCTCTTTCTGGGTCCCTTCAACTGCCCATCTGCTCCCCTCTCCATGAGACAGCTCCTTGACGGCGTGATTGGACGCAGAGAGACCAGAGACCACGTAGTAGTTTGATAGTGCTCTGCAGGACGGAAGATGAGTTTCAGGATACTTTGGAGGCTGCAGGTTGTGCGTCATGTGCGAGCGGAGATGTACAGCTGTAGAACTTCCCTCGGGCAGGGACTGCGGGGTGAAGTGGGGTCTGGCACCCTGGTGATGGCCCTGTGTTTTCTCATGGCATGTTTGGCTGGCATTTGGACATGCACTTTATTTGTTTCTGTGCCTGAGTCCCAGGATTGAACAAGTCTTAATGGCTACTTACAGGCAGATAGCTTCTGGCCTGAACATAACACCTTGTCTCTAAGGCAACGGGTACAAATGGATTTAGGAATAAAAAGGATGTTCTGAACATTCAGGCTGGTGCAAGGGTGCAGCAAATCGCCCTCTAGTGGTTCCAGCTGTTAAGGCTGATCAAAATAAATGATTGATGGATCGATTGCCTGAAAGAATAATGTAGTTTTTTTCTCTGAAGACAACAATGTGGAACAAGAATTGCTGAGAAATAAGCGTTAACTGTGGCAGCAGAGGCACTAGCAAAAGCAAGCGGTCCAGGGAAGCGAGGGCTAATGAACAGTGTGCTGGACTGTGCCCGGCGATTGAGGGTGGCACTGACCTCCGTAGGACCAGAGATGGAGAGCAGGGTACGGAGCAGGCCCAGGGTGCTGCCACCGCTCATGCTCTGCTCTCGGTTACAGGAGCAGGTAGCTTCTAGCTGTGTCACAGCAGCCCCAAAACAAGGCAGGTGAATACCTGCCGTTCAGGCATTCATGGAGACTACCCAGAACCCCAGCAAGGTTTGTCAGTTCTTCTCAGACTTGAAGAAGCACCTGAAACTCTCAGAGAGAAGTCCCAGAAGCAACAACAGTATATATCTTTATTAACATTCCTGCTTCTCTTACCCAGAAATAGAAAAACAATAAGGGTGCCGGGGGGTAGATGGGGACTCCACATTTATTGAAACCATGTGAAGAGTCAGGCCGTCTCCGTAACCGGATGAGCTCGTGCGTTTCACTGTGCCATCTTGACAAAAGTATCCTTCAGTCGTTGCGTGCTTTTTATATTTCTCCCGAGTTTTTCATTAGTGTTATTTAATTCTTTCCCCAACTCAGCTGTGTACCTGTAGAGCCTAGAACACACAAATACAGCCACAGGTCTACTGCCTTTACACTTGGTTTGCAACCTTCCTCTTTGCTCACTGGTGCCAGCTGCCAGGGATCGAAGTCCTGAAATACCCCTTCACCAGCACAAGGTCTTACAGTCTCTGTCCCCCTCCCTGGGCAGCCACAAGGAGATGTTCTGGAACAGCGACAATATTTTAAATTCTTGTCCCACCTCTTTCTTGACTATTGTCCTTACAAGCTGCTCTGCTAAATTCTTTTGATTCCTTCTTCCGTCCCTGAGGGCAGCTGTTGTCAGCCAGTATAAGAGCACTAAAAATATCTTAAAATCACTGACTTTGCATTGATCTGGCTCTCAGGTTGTCACCTGGTGAGGGTTCAGCTAGGGCTGCAGCTGCCTGGGGATGGGAGTAAGACTGCAGGAACAGACTCACACACACTTACTGGTGAAATTCTGCAGTGGAGACATAGTTCTGAACTGTGGCTGAGTCCGTGTCCTCAGTCGATGGATACATCTGATGAAGTTTTTCCTTTCCTTTTGGTAGCTTTGATAACTTCAGATGGCTCTATTCAACAGCAGAGGGATTAAAAAAAAAACCCCGAAAACCAACAAAAACACAGAAAAACCCTGCATGGCTCACTGGGACACCTGTAACAGTCACTCATGCAGAAAAAGATAGATGCAGCTTTGGGAGAAAAATGCTCTCTTCTCCATCTGAAAGTAGATTTTCTTTCTGACCCTTCCAAAAAGGCAGGATATAAGGATACGCATTGCATTTCAGAATTAAGATTGCAAGCATTGTGTGCAGTAGAGTTTACAGCTAGCCAAGGGCTTTTCCCTCTCTTGTAGAAGTGATTTTTAAAAAATGTTTTAGAAGTATTTGCACTGCTTACCCTAGATACAGGACTACCAAAGACTGCTGCTTTTTGTAAAAGGAAGCAGTAATTTTTCTTCTTGCTGTAGATGCAGCCTATGACCCACAGACTGCTCTAAAACTTGTTTGTTTTCCATACATCTGTTTCTGTTTAACATTTGGGCAAATGCCCAGCTCACAACTTTATACTATTGCTAAGACACACTGACCTCACCCTGCTGCCAGGTCTGCTATTGTAGTGTATGACCTTGCCTGGGCAAGCTTTCATTTGAAGTTTTGGGCATAATTAGTGATTTTTCTTTTTTTATAGGTCTAGCTTTCGCTATTCCTATGATGTTAAAAATACTATCCAGTGGAGAAATAGCTTTTGTGAGTAACAGTGGGGATAACTGTGACTCCTTTTGTATTATTCAACTTCTGAAATATAATCAGCAGTTTCTAAGAATACAGGAAAGAATAAAGCCTACCTTTTCATTAGCACTTTCTCCATCGGAAAGCTGAGAAATATCCTCTCTTTTAGTGGCTGAAAATTCCTCGCTTGTCATTCACACAAATGAGGAGAGACAGAACTCCTGTGAGAATACGTCTGTGCTCCGTGCAGGGGGTAACAGCGCATGCTGAGATCCTACCTTTCCAAGTTCTCGTCCTCTGGATTTGTATCCGTCTCTGGTTTCTTCAACTTCAGCTTGACGAGGGCCTTATTGCAGCTCTGAACACAGACAGTGAAAGTCAGGCATGTTAATTGGCTTGTGTTTAATCAGAGACGCTTTGCAGGAGGACCTGAATGCAAGGACCAAACCATCAGCATCATGCCTTGGCAATGACATGGAAATCCCACCAGTCTATCGCTTTCCTTGTTCCCTTAGCTCAGCTCAGAGCTTACCCTGCTCTATGTCAAATTCGTCATGAAATCCCTGAAGGTAATAGCCAACTAAATCCAGTAAGAGTTTCTGTTTTCAGGCATATTCAGTTCAATCTTATTGTAATCCTGGATAAGTAGGAAAATGAGCTTGGGTTGGGGAGTCTAAGCTGTGCTTCTCCCGACCAGACTGGCTGTATCCTGGCCAGGGAATCCCCCTTCCATTTCCTTAACAAAAGCTAGGCTTTGCAGAAGCCACGTAACCTGTGTCTATGCCACTCATAAAATCCTACAGGAAAACTTCAGGCGGGTACGGCTGCCAGCCCTCTGCAGTGTGGTCAGTGTAGGCCGACGTGGAGAAACACGGTATGAAAGCTCAGGTCTCTCACTCCACACCTATCTCAGTCTTACTGATCTCACTGGTGATGCTGTATTCCCCAGTTGAAGTCAGGTTTCCTAGGCGGAGGTACTGGCTTGTCCCAGCAACAGAACTGCATGCAATCTCTTTGGCTTCAGCGCATGCATTTGGCAGCAAAGGAGGAGGTCATAATTTCAAGTTGAACTGAAAAGTCAGGGGAGGATTTGTTCCCCTTTTGTACTCGTTTCTGGCATATAAAAATGGTCTGAACTTTACAGTGGTTTAAAGGTACGTATTTCTACTTGTTTTGTCTTCCCATGCAGAGACAATCTTTAGTTTCGCAGTTTGGAAGAGCAGCAACAGTAAGCTCTGAAGAAAGCTGATGATGGGATATATGACAAACCAGGCTGGTCTTAAATATTTCTTTTAAAAGGGTGACGCAAAGGTGGGCTCCTTGCACCCCAACTCCTATGTTGCTCTTACCAGTAGGAGCTCCTGCGCATTTGATGGAAGGATGTTTCTGTCAAATGTTTATTTAAAGTGAAAAAACAAATCTTAGGCATTCTTAAATGGTTATGGCCCAGCTGTTTAGGGCTCTTTGCTAGTGATTTAGCTTAGAATTCCTCCTCTTATCTTGAATTATATGAGGTGGTTATAGAAGTGCTTACTTACCTGTCTAAAGAGGTTTCTGATCTGAAGTTCTTGACTGGGTATCACTTCAAAGTCTGCTTTGACTTCGGAATAGGTGTCGTTTATAATAGCCAAAAACATGTTCTGCACAGGAAGGATACAGTTATTAGATACTTGTTTCTTGAAATTGCACTTGTATTGTGCTGGGGCTGTTGGTCTGGGGGCTGTTCCGTGCTGGGGCATGTAACTAATCGAATTGAAGAGCTTTGCTGGGTGCAGACGTGCTCCTAATGCAGTTCAATTATCTGATAATATTAGGATCTTAGGGAATATTTTTGGGAGACAAATCACTTGTTGCCCATCTGCAGTATCAGCTAAAAGACCCAGTTCCTTGGCGGTAACGGATTTCTTGTCGTATACTTGTCGCTTTTTCAGATGGTGTTTCAATCTGAAGTAATTAATGAAAATATCGACCTAACTGATAAAGCAAAGCTGCGCCTGCACAGTCCCATCAAAGTCTCTTTAACCTTCCTACCTGACAAGACTGACATTATGCAGTTTTCAAGGGCACCCAGTTAAGTTTTCAGAAATTAAAGTCTCGAGAAACGGGTGGTGCAGTAGAGGGAAAGGTGCCACATGCTTGTTCTGTGGTGCAAAGCGCCCCTTCTGCGGCTGTTTGGAGGAAGGGAGAGCTGTGAAATGTCTTGCCTGGGAACTCCTGCAAAAAATGTTCAGACCATCTCTCTGCCCAGGTGTACTGAGGGGCAGCCAGGGCAAGCCCAGTGTCATCCCGGAGTGGAAAACCCTGTCTCGGAGCACTGTGCAACAGTTCTTCTCTACTGCTTACGCAAAAGGATAAGTATTTTTAAGAGGATACCTACCAGCAACACGAAGAAGACAAAGAATACAAATGTGATGAAGTAAATAGGTCCAAGTATTCTGTCTGCTGCTTCTAAGCTTTCAAAATTGAAATCTCCCAGCACAATACGGAACTGTGTAAAACTGGGAGTAAAAAATACCAGAATGAGGTTGACTGGCTTCTCCTGAAGAGAAGTATTGTAAGCATTATTTAAAAACAAAAAAAAAAAAGGCAGTAGATACAATTGAGACTGATTCACCATTACCTTAGTCACTGAAATCAAAAGGCAAGCTAGGATAATACTGCAATTGGAAATTTGGCATTTAGCATATATTTGAAAATCTGAAAGTACAAAGGAATTTTTAAATGGCTTGTATGAGAAAATACAATACTCATACTTCTGTATGAGAAAATACTCAATTTGCATAAATCACTTGGGTTCGTGGGGGTTTGTTTTGGGTATTTTTAAATTCTTTCCTTCTGTTCTAGCTTCATGTTCTCTTATCTTCTGTTAGTACAGAAGGTAACATATATAGGATATATAGGGGGATAAATCCTATATAGGATTTTATTCCTAGCTAAGACAAACAAATACGTGGCGTCTCAGAATTCTCTAAGTGGAATATTTTGCAAGTGGATGTAAAATAAGCTATTTTGCTCATTTAGAAGTTCCTTAATTTTACATGAAAAGCTGCTTTCAAACAATCTGGTACACTAAAGATGCCTGTCTAAAGTTTTAAGAAACATGGCCATGGGCTAAAACACAAGGCACGCTGCAGGTGCCAGGTTAGGGTTGCCACAAGGTTCACAGACCATAGAATCACAGCATGGTTTGGGTTGGAAGGGACCTTCAAGATCATGTACTTCCAACCCCCCTGCCATGGGCAGGGACATTTTCCACTAGACCAGGTTGCTCAAAGCCTCATCCAACCTGGCCTTGAACACTTCCAGGGATGGGGCATCCACAAAACCATCAAAACCAGCTCCAGCTGGCACTGGCAGTTGATTTGATGTTGTTGATACAGCAAGCAGCTGAAAAAAATCTGGGGAAGAAAGTAACAGAGCCAGCAGATGGGATCTGGGGACTCTTGGCTATGCAGCTGGATGTTTTCTTAAAAGAGCTGCAATTCCTGTTTCCAAACATGCTCAGCTTGTGCTCTGAGCCACTTGGCTCCCTCAAGCAGTTCTGCTGTGGTTTTCATGCTGGGGACTGTATCACATACCCACTGGCACGTCTGCTGGGTAGTTTCAGATTCTGGCTTTTGAAAGAGGCAAAAGAGAGCACCCTGCTGCCAGGCCTGCCTGACTGCCCAGGGGCCTGGTCACCTGTGGCAAGGTGGTGCTGAGAACTGTGGGGACTAGTAGCTCCATTGGGTGAACCACTCTTGAGCTTCCCCTTCTTACGCTTCCCTGACCTGTTTAACGTACCTGTGGTCTCTTTTGAAGATACGAAGGTTTTGGGAAATAGATACACAGACAACAAAATTGGCTTTACTCTATGAAATAAGCTGTGTTGGAGACCTGTACTCTTAAGTTCTGCTTAGCAGAAACTGGTTTGCACCTGCACCAACTCGGGGTTTTGCATCAAAAAGTTTAGAAAGTAGCATACATGCAGTTTTGGAAAGTGGAGAACTCTTCAACTTGCGACCCGAAGACCAGATAGCCTAACTGGGCATAGGCAAAGAAAACGATGAAGAACATGACGGCAAATCCAATGATGTCTTTGGCACAGCGAGATAAAGTGGAGGAGAGCTGCGCCATGGTTTTGTTAAAGCGTATGTATTTAAATATCTGCAAGAGAACAGAGCGTATTGTTATTGGGGGATCACAATATATTGCAACTTCTTAAGAGAATTTCTGGAATGTTATCTGTAATCATAATTTACAGGTTAAGTCTCACCTAGAAATAAGTTACATGGTGTGTATCTGTAAGGAGGAATAGGATTGGGTGTGTTTCTGGAGAAGATGAATATTCTGCAGGGCAAATGTGCCTATATGCTAAAGCTAATATAGTATGTGGACAGGTCTATGCTGGGTACTGGTGGAATGAGCTCTAGCAGATATGGACCCCTGGTCAAGGAGACTGCAAGACAAACCAGCCTGCTGTATCTGAGGATTCCCTGATGGGCTGAGTGGGTAAGGAGCTGTCTTTTACTTTGGGTCTGAAACAAGCCCAGAACAAAAGCCTTGTTCAATGACATTAATTATAAACACAGTTGTGCTGCTAAATTAACAGTAATCAGTCTGAGGGGCGGATGATGCGAGGTACAGAATGGATGTAAAAAGGAAGAACTGGTTAACCACCAGCACTCCCAAACAGTTCCTTCCTGCAGCCTTAGCCTGGGAGGTGGCAGAAAGCCAAAGAACGTGACATTTCATGATAGCTTATGTTCAGGTACTTGGGGCATGGTTGTAAAGCGTGGTCTCTCCTGGCAGATGTGAACACCTCCTCTGCCTGCTCCGCAGCCACTTTGTGCCAGGGGTTTTACAAATACCTTGGGAGACAGGGGGCCTGTGAGCAGGCTGGGATCAGGCAAAGCTTTGGGAAGTTTCATCTAGCCACTGGGAACACTGAGGCCACCCAAACCAAAGTCACTGATGTCTGCTGGGTACAGGAGGAGGAGTGCAGACTCCATTTAGGGTCAGCAGGATTTAGTAGATGAGGGCAGTGGCATGCAAACATGCAGGGTTGGTTTGGCCCCAGAGCACCTGGTTAGGAACAAAAGTAGTCCCTAATCTTAGAGAAGTTTGCTACTCTGTCCAGATCAGCAAATCTATTTGCAAGTAAGAATGAAATTAAAGGTGTCCTGGCACGAAGTCACTTTGGAATCAAGTTCTGACACGTTTTGCCTTCCTCTACAGTTAAAAAGTAGCTATGGTTTTCCTAGCTTTTGGCAACAAAAGCTACAAATAGCTTCACCTATTACAGCCAAGCTGTCTGTATAGGTCCAGCTGTGACCTGGACAATTTGGTCTAGGGAAAGACTAAGTTTGAGGAGGCTGTTTGGCCATGGTAATTTCCCAGCTGCTCCAATGGAGACAGCTGCCGAGGTGCAAATTTTTTTTCAGAGGGGCTTGGAATTTGTGTGACCCGTGTTTATGAGAAGGAGGTAACTTTAAACTCTTCTGGAATCTTATAAACAAAATTCTCCCATTTAGCCCCACCTTCGCAGCAAACATTTATGCTGTGCTTAGAAACGCTATGATTCTCGAGTACAAAAAAAAAAGGAATAAGAACCAATACCTTTATCCAAGCAAAGAAGATGTTGACAGCAATCATGTTGTTGTAAAGGACTTGCCAGAATGCAAGGAAATAGAAGTCTGGATATACATGGGCATCAGACAGCAGCTTTTCCATTAGCAGAGACACTTTTACAGTGCGGTAGATGTTGAAGGCAATGGCAAGGATGGATACCTGAAGGAAAGCAGAAGCCAGCGAAACTGAAGTCCAGCTACATCCCCTCTCTTCAGACTGGTCATTTTGCACAGGAAAGACTGTATTGATTTCAAAAGGCCCTTGGTTAGATTGGAAGAACCTGAGCTGCTTAGATGCTTTCTCATGAACTGTATATAGGAGACTTTATTGGCCAAATCACTTGCAATTGTACCATGGTAGCTCTGGGCTTGTGCTGTGTGTACGTTCTAATTTCACTGCCTTAGCTCTGATACGCGCTACTGCTTCCCTGCTCTGCAAAGATTAAGGTTAGGGCTAAAACAAACAAGGTGGATCATAAAATCATAGAATGGTTAGAGTTGGAAGGGACCTCAAAGATCATCTAGTTCCAACTTCCCTGCCATGGGCACCTTCCACTAGATCAGGTTGCTCAAAGCCTCATCCAGCCTGGCCTTGAACACTTCCAGGGATGGGGCAGCCACAATTTCTCTGGGCAACCTGTTCCAGTGCCTCACCACCCTCTGAGTGAAAAATTTCTTCCTTATATCTGATCTAAATCTCCCCTCTTTCAGTTTAAAGCCATTGCCCCTTGTCCTATCACTACACGCCCTTGTAAAAAGTCCCTTTCCAGCTTTCCTGCAGGCTCCCTTTAAGTACTGGAAGGCTGCAAATATCTGTTTGGATAACAAACAGAAAGGATGTGGAGCCACAGCAAGTTGACAGCAAGGCTAGAAAGGAGTCCAGGTGTGCTGAACTATGGTGGCTCACGTGGCCTCTCCAGCGTAGAGCAGTGGGTGAGCGACTTTAACCAGGAACAGACGGGCCGTTCTGGCTCGTTGGCCGTCTATCCAGTGCTAGCCTAGGCTGGCAAGCACGGAGGTGAAAGTCAAGGGGTTGGCTCACCACCAGCAGCAGCAAATCCAGCCAGTTCCAGGCTCTTCTGAAATATTCCTTTTTCAGTTTTGCTATTTGTAAAGTTTCCTGGATTATGAATGTGATGATAAAGAGGCAAAAGGTGATTTCGCAAAAGGCCAGGAAGTAATCATAATACGTGATGTATCTGAGGAGCTTCACAGAGCAGATTTGTGAGGAGGTGAGAGCACCCCCGGTGGCAGGGAACTCTACCACCAACCTGGAAAAAATTGGGTCTGGCGTTAGTTACCCTTTTAAATCACTTCAGCCCTTACTTTTCTAATATTAATTACTAATACATTAATAATACCTTACTGGGACTCCTACACCTGTAAGACCATCTTGTAAGGGTTATACTAAGTCCCCGATGGGAAGAGTATGACACGGTAGGGAAGGCTAAGGGGAAAACAAGAAGCTCCTGGGATACCCGAGCTATGGTGTTTGGTTAAAAGTCTTTAAAGAAACTATATCTCAGAAGAGCAGATGTTCACCCTACCTTGATTCTTTTCCCTCCATTAGCTGATAACGGGACTAATAAATCCAGTGTTTGACCTTGCAAAAGGCCATGAAATCTATTCCAACTGCAGCAGCTGTACAGACCAGACACCAACTATTACCAAAAAAAATGGAAAGGAAGGATCTAGGTCTGTTCCCAGCACTAACTGAATTTCTGCATTTTTAATGAACTACTGTCTTGCCAGCTGCTACCTGAGAAAGGAAGCTACATATGTCTGAGGTGACCAGCCTTTCCCTGTGTACCTACGGAAGCATCATGCCTCAGTAAACTGGATTTCACATGTAGTAAAGATAAGAAATCACCTGATTATACAGAAGAGGTTTATGTTGGCATTGTATGTTGAGAAGTCGATAAATACAGCCCTGGTTCCTCTAGTGAGCCAGCTGTTCTGCCTGAGAAACACCAACTTCTCCACGCTCTCCTGCTTCGATTTAGGTAAGGTGAACATAAATCCTCCGCTGCTGTACAAACCCATAGATCCCCAGTACCATGGGGATAACGAGGAGGCTGAGGTGTATTTCCATCTATCAGAAACGGGAAAACAAAGCAGCTCAGCGTACGGAAACTAGACTGAAGTAAGATTTAACTGTTGTACAATCCTTGTTAGTTCTCGTGATGTTCTGTATCCACAACTGACCGTCTAAGCCAGACCTTTAAATAATGCTTTTCTTTACACCAAGTATGCGTGAGGCACACAGCCTTAAGATATTCCCATTTCTTTTATTTAGCTTTATCAGTACGATCACAAAACAGCAATTCCTTAGGAATCTGGATTTCTCCTAACATGGGCCAGACAGCTGATTACCTTAAAACCTTCATAGGTAAATAGAACATCTCTGGTGTACATAGTTCATTGTTACTGTGGCTTGTTCACATGTTCTTTCATTGTGTTAAATTGGTGCTAAATGACGTGTACAAAGCAGGCCTTGTGGCTATTTCCAGAGCATTTTAGCACGATTCCAATTTATAAACATGTGCTCACATAAATGAGCGTTTCTCCAGATATGTTAGTGGAGACAGGCCCACTGACATGTGCTTCTGCTGAACTGGGTGCGCTGTTTCCACTTTTTCCTGTCTATAGAATTCCCATGGCAAATTCCCGTCCATAATGTTGGCACAAAAACAAACCCATGGTTTATCTCACTGTAAACAAGAGGAAAACTCGGCTAATTGCATGCACGGTTGTTACCAACTGAAGAATACTGGCATTAAGGATTTGGTCAGGTTTTCAAAAACATTTCTGTGCTGAAGTAGGATGACTTACTCGGATTCGTTCCTTAGGCCAAAGTCAGACCTGTCCTCAGCTCGGTAATGATATTCACTGTAACAGCCTTCTAAAACAGCATGGAAATATGGGTGGACGGAGCAAGTGTTGTTGCGTACTTTCAGCTGGCGAATCTGGGCTACTCCTAACAGCAAGTTCTCATAGTAAATATGGCTGTTGTTGTTCTGGAGGGTTGACGTCTTGTTGTTGTACCATTTTTCCCAGTAGAGTCCATCCAACAGGGGTCCCTCTGCAAACTAGACAAGTGAGGTTAAAGTTTCAAAAGAAGATTTAAATACCACTATTACCCCACTTTTTAGCACACAAATCTCCGCAAGGTTCTCAGGTTAATTATAGCTACGGAGTCTATGCTAGAATACAAACAACTCCCACATATGTACTGTCTTATAAATACAACATATTTACATCTTTTTGCTATGAGTCAGTTCTATTCCCTACGCAATTCTATCAGAGATATGGAGTGGGATTATTCAAGGTAAGACTACAACATATGTCTGTTTGGGCTTTCACTGAAAAATTCTGCTGAATTCTAAACAAATATGTTTAAACACAAATATTATATGTTGTTTTAACAAAACCTGTTGGTTAGCTTAATCTCCGAAGATCTGTTTTGGGATCCATTTCTGACTAGGTTTTTAGTCATCTGAGTCTAAATGAAGAAGTATTTATATCAGAAGGCGGGAAAAAAAAAATTCCTCCTTTTCTGGGTGTTTCTTAGATGCAGATAAAGAGCATTAAACTTGGAGAGAACATTATTCTGAGTGGAAAAAAGCATGCCCCCACAGTTTGGCACCACCTGAGCATGTATTACAACCATTTCTAGTACATCGCACACGTGTTGTATAGCGAGGGCTCACTATTTTACACACTAGCAATAACAGACACCAAGATAAGGGGGAGTACAATTCTTCCTAATTGATTGTTATAGCCAGGCATTTCCATTTTTAAGGAAAAGTAGGGTGAGAAGCTTTGCCTTCTGCTGTCAGCTGGCCAGTGCTGGTAGCTTTGGGAGGTCCTCCACCTAGTAGTGAAAACAGAGATAAGCATTTTGCAGCCGTCACTGAAATATGAGGTAATGTATCCGCGAACGTATTTTCTTTCCACGTTTTCACAATTTTTTTTTTAACACTTGGAATTCAAAAGAACCCAAAATCTTTATGTTTTTATTGAAGCTCTTTTCAGACCAAGTCTAATATGGACAATATGATGCAGCAATTAATGGGCCTATTGTTTTCCTCGACTGATTACTCAGAAGTATCAGTGCTACTGTTTGCACTCAGAATTTCTCCAAATGAATTTCAGAAGTTATTTACCTTTCTTCAGCTGAAAGCACAATATCTAGCACATAGGATTTAGGAGAGCTGTGAGACTGTATTGCTCTGAATTAACAGCCGGAGCTTCTTCACTTGTTTGCTCTCCAAGAAAACATCTTTGCAATGAAAGCCTTACCCTCCAGAAATCAGCTCTGCTCCTAATACTCCGGAAACCACTCCCGTCATCCTCAGAGGAGGGCTCCAGGAAGACACGGGACATGACTTCGTTCAGGTAATACATGTCAGTGCTCACCATGCTGAAGGCCACTGGAAAAGAAGGGGCAGAGAGGGCACGCTGGCAGGCTGGAATGAAAGGAGTAAGTCTCGCTGCTAGAAAAGGGCAGGTAGAGCAATTTTGATGGAAGTGACACATTTAGGTGGAAAACAGGCAGAGGGAGGTGTACATGCTGAAAGGAGTACAGCTGATGCGTTGATCACTGGTGTGGTGGAGGGTGTCCCTGCCCATGGCAGGGGGGTTGGAACTGGATGATCTCTGAGGTCCCTTCCAACCCAAACCATTCTGTGATTCCATGATTTGCAAACAGTCACCTCGGTCGCTGGATGACTTACGGATACAGAGGTCTGTCAGGAAGACGATGTAGATGACCAGCTCCCGTAAGGTGCTCTTCAGTTCCAGCTCTCTGCTGCAGCTCACCCGCGGTTTGACGGCACCTGCCCGGGGAGACGGCGGAGAGGGCGGAGGGGCGTCAGCGGCCAGAAGAGCCCTCGGCCCCGGGCGGCGCCGGCCCTGGCCCGAGGGGAGCGGGGCCGCCTCACGCACCGGGCCCGCTCAGCCTCCGCTCCACCGCGGGCCGCTGCTGCGCTGCCGGCGGCTCCATGGCGGCCGGGCCGGGGCGACGCGCGGCGCTGCCCCGCGCGAGTCCCAACGGGCGGCGGGGCCGATCCCGCGGGAGGATCGATCCTCCCGCCCTCCCACCTTACTGGTGTCGTCTCTTTATTTCTGTTAGTGGCGTTGGGCGGCTCGGTCCCGCCCTGCCCCCTGCGCAGCGCCGCAGGGCAGCAGCGGTGCCGTCGGGAGGAGAAAGCAAACCAGAAATCGCAGCGTCTGGTCGCTTCCAGGTTAAGTTCAGGCAATTGGGAAATTCCCTCCCTGCTGCGAACATAGGGTATGGTCATTCTAACGTAGTTTCGTGCAAACGCTGCGAGCTCAGGCGCTGCCGGGGCTCCCAGACCGTGCGGGAACCGGGATGCTCCGGTGGCGGACCCGGTGCTGCGGCTCCCGCGCCCCGCACCGTCTTTGCCTTCAAAAGAAGCCTGTGGGCAAACTGGGCGTCCGTCCGGCTTAAACCCGCGCAGAAAGCAGCGAGGGGAGTTGTTTTAGTGTGTTTCATTGCTCGGGCAGCCCAGGGGAGAAGCGTGGAGGGAGAGCTGCGGGATTTTGGTGGGAGTTTAGTAGTCAGCGTTGCGCAGTTCAGGTTTGGGGGTTTTATTTAACGGTACAGCAGTGTGGCGTGAGGCTGAGACCTCGTTTCTTCTCTTCTGGAAGATGCTCGTGGGGTTTGCTGACTACCAGCAGTGTTACTGTGCACCCCCCGGGAGGGGTTCAGGCTAGTTCCACCCTCAGAAATTTTCCTGTAGCAACTGCAATGGAACAGTGTTCAGAAATTAGGTTTGTTGGAGTTTGGCAAAATCCAGTTTTGTGGTGTTTGTTACTGTTTTGAGCAAGGTGGCTGTGAATAGCAGCGTGCAAACTGTTGGGATGATTCAACTCAACAGCTTGTCGAGAGCCAATGGTCAGGTAAGTCACAGCCACCCCTCGATTAAAAGAGTAAGAAGGGGAAAAGGTGGTAGCCTTTTCACTTCATATTATGCAGAGTGACTTTTGGGTCAGGTGGGCAAGGAGAAAAATATATTCACTGATGTGTTTTAGTCTTAAGGGAGCATCAGCATCTAGTTCATGCTAACTAGTTTATAGCTATTGGAAGACAAGTAATGGGGAGAGTAGGAAAGGGAGGGAACCAGTGGCAGACAAAGGTGGTAAGAATCCACCTTTGCCAGGCTGCAGCTGATGCCAGACATCTGTAGCTGGTTTTAACAGATCAAGGGAGATGCACAGCCAATGTTGGATATTTAAAATTTTATTTGCCTCTAATTTATTCTCATAAAAACACTCTAGTCTATTTGGTTTTAGTATTTAGACAGCACAGACTTCTGATATTATTAAGAGTGATATTAGAGAAGCAGTACAAACCAATCTACTTCAGCATGTAACCAAGAACAGGTGGAACTAAAACCACCCACACTTGTAAAAACTAATTGGCCTGCTTGCTTAGGCTTTGCAGTTAAAATACAATACTCAGTAAATGGTTATATTCACCAACCCATATAAATGAAATCTAACATGGTAAAATGGGAACAGCTGAATGTGCAAGAGTCAAAGTAAAAATATGTAGATAGGTATTTTGCTAATTAGAGCAATCACCAGTTAACTGTATCTATGTTGTAATTGTCTCTTATAGGTATGACTTTTCCTCTTCGTTTCCAGTTAAAGTTCATCACTTTCATACAGTCCAGACTGCTCAGCCAAACGCTGAAACTCTCCTTCTGGTGAGAAAGCTTGTTTCACGTCCAGTCCTCTTCCATTAAGTGCCAAATACTTGCTAAAAGTTGGTCGAACCCGTAGCTGCTTTGGGGCTGGAACTGGCTTGTTTGCATGTGCTGGAAGAGAGAAAAAAGCCTCTTTCAGTGTCTTCCCCAACTCTGGAAATACCCGTGGTAGAGCAACCCAATTGCTTTTTATCTGCAACGTAAACCAGCAAACCCTTAGGAAGAATTTAACAGACAAGCCCGTATCTCAGACAGCAGAGATTTATGGGAAGGACTGTGTTCACCTTCTTGGTATCAATCACATTGTAGTCTTTAAAAAGTGCAGAATAGCAGGTGCAGACAACGTGCAACAGACACATCACAGTGCCTTGGTACCAAACAAAAAAGTTTTTCCTGGGTTAGTTACTTTTTGTCTAGTTCAGCATCTTTAGAAAGAAATCCTCCCCACGGTCTGAGCTTCCTTAGGTTAATCTTGAGGGTCTGTTCTGAATGCAAGTGCCAGCGGCAGTTTCAGTTGTGGTCGTGGCACTGTGATGTGGTACTCACTTGCAACCTCCAGCCTGGCATGGCACGTGGCCACGCCTGCTCCGTTGACAGCAGATACGGTGTACCAACCCGCGTCTTTCTTGTTTGCATTATGAATCAGGAGGCAAATCCTTCCGGTGTTGTCATGTAACAAGCTGAAAAATGAAGGTGTTTATGTGTAAGTGCTTGGAGGGGGAAGGAGAGAAGACATTGAAATCAGAGTCACTTCGCATGCTGAGGAGCTGAGAAAGCCCTAGAACAATTCTTGCAGGGCACTGCAAGCTGTTTAGACATAAACATTGCATTTGTGTTACAAGCTACCAGTGACTGACATCATGATGCCGTTCAGATGACATCAAGGCTCTTCTGTAGCCCCGTAGCCTCGCAGCACAATGACTATATTGCATGTTTCAGTGCTAGAGCCCAGTTTCTCCATGGGCCTTGTAACTGCTGCTAGAATTCAGAGTGGCATCTGGTCACAGAGTTTGCTTTCCATGCCCTCTGACCATCGTGCCTGTCCAGCACATGGGTCTGTTTCACCATGTGTTGTAAACAAAGGGCAGATCTAGCGTTCCAGCTTGCTGCTTTAGAAACCAGCCAACTCCAATTTGACTTAAATACTGGTTATTGTTTCCTAACACACCAACGGCCAATTCATTCATAGGTTACCTTATTCGGTCCGTATTATATTGTACCATTTCGTTGTTTCTTTTCCAGTAAATCCGGGGTGTTGGGATAGCAGAGATCTGGCATTCGAGTCTGGCTGTATCTCCTTCGAAAACCTTTTTGCTTTGTGGCTTGAAGATGAAAGTTGGAGGCGTGTGATGTTCTTTTGCTAAATTAAAGAGGAAAGGTAAGGTGTTACTGTAAGTATTGAACACTAGTATCAGGCTTGTTTTTAAACATTTTAGAATGTTAAATTCAGAAGGGCACATGTTCCTTACTGCAACTCAGCCTACAGGCAATTGCCATGAGCATAAGGGTGTGGTAGACCTAGTCCACTTTAGGAGGAGAGTTAATCAACATATATCATCAATTCTGGGATATTAATAATTCCCAAATTCTGGACATCCCACTACATCTAAATATCCTGCTAGAAGTGCTTTGAAGAAATATGGCATCCCATACGTATGTATTAAAATAGTCTTGGAATAGGTAAGCTGTTTGTTATAGTTTGAGGCTGAATATCTGGAGATCTACCTCTGCTTCTTAATTGTTTTATATCTCAAACACACAGAGGAAGGCATTAAATTACTGAGATTTTCCATGTGTGGCCAGGTAATTATCCAGGCTCTCAGCCTTACCAATTACTTCCACTTTTACTGCGAAAGATGCTTCTCCTGCACGGTTGACAGCCACACATTCATATGTCCCTGCATCGGATGATTTGACTGCTTCAAAAATAAATGAGTGGAATCCCTTTTCTGACACTATCATTTTATGGAACTGATCTTGATGAATCATCCTTCCATTCTGATACCACATTACATCTGGAGTCGGCAGCCCACTAACCTGTGAAGGAGAGAAAAGCAGTGAAGAGTTAAACAGCTGTAAGATAATAAAAGCCCTTCGATGCTATAAGGGAGTTTGATGCCAATAGATGATCCTACTGCAAAATTTTACAGTCTTGCCTAGTTTTGAATATTATTGTGGTGTTGCACAGAAAGGAAGGCTCATGAAGCGCTGTGGAAAGATGAGCTTTAGCTACAAGACAGTAGATGCTGTTCTGCAACCCCCTCTTGTTCCCATCTTGTAAGGTAGTTTTGATTAGGCCAAAGATATTCATTGTGGGTTCATAGAAACGGGGAACTGACCCTTTTAATCCCACAGCTAGTGCTGACATCCATACTGGTTTGATAATGTATGTAAGGAAACTTTCCTGCAGACATGCTCCAGGTTGTCCATGACATTCAGAAGTTAAGCAATTTGTAGCAAAATGGCTGAAGACCATGCTGAAGTCTGGCAAGTGTTTACTTAAGGAAGGAGATTGGAAGTGATTAGTAAAAACTAAGCCAAACCACAATCAGCAAACACCCTTTGCAATGAAGTTGCATGTGCAGAAGACCTAGGTACTTTCTTACCCAAAGGCTGGTACAATAGCCATGCAGTTTCAGGCCATTCTGGTGTTTTGTTTGTTTGTACATAGGGCATTTCCTTGCCAGGTTGTTTGCTCCAGCAAGGGCACAGTTACCTCGGAGGGGACTCATTAAAGGCGGGCTAGGACTAAACAGGCCTTGCTGGATGCGTGTTCAGCACGCGTCCACTGAAGTCAGTGGAGTCCCAGTGCAAAGCACAAGGTTCTCTCCCAAAATGCCTTCCTTTGGCAGGACTTTAGTATTCATGCTGTGGTCTAGAAGGTGTTCTGTGGTGGTCCATATTTACCACTATTTAGCTTTAACCATATTCTTATGCAGCTGATTCCATTTGCATTTTCCAAGGGAAAATGCTGAAACGTTTAGCCATCTCCTATTTCTTCGTTTACGTTGCTTGGGGAGACTCTGCACTGTCTGCCATTAGTGTTCTGGCTTATTAAAGTGCAAAGGCACAGCAGCTCAGAGGCCTCTCTTCATGCCACCCCCACCCCCGAGCTAATGGAACTGAAAGTGAAAGGCTGGTATTACTTTGAAGTCGAGCCTGCAGAATCGCCCCTCCTCAATAATGACGTCTTCAGGCACTTGGGTAAAACGAGGCTGAAAAAACTTTTCCTGAATTGAGTCATGTCCACGTTCATCTCCTCTTGAGGATGGTCTGCTCCTAAAAAGTGAACAGAAACAGTCAATTTTGCAAAAGTTACTGCGGCGCAAATAACATTAGCTGCAATCAGTGCTTCAGAGTCCCTCAACACATTTAGGAATCTGGCACTACAGTTCTGGTTTGTTTTTCAGCTGTAAGGCACGAGTTTGGATCAACCACTTATCTTGGCCAAGTTGTTCAGTTCACCACAGAAGCATAACGCAGGAAACCTTCGTCTTTGGCCTAATACCCAAAAGAATTTACAAGAGTAACGTAGGCTGCGTTTCATCATGATGTGTTTCATCACGCTGTGTTTCATCACTTACATTGTTGGACCTTGCTTTTACTAGAGATTAATCTTCTAGAATAATTGTTGGACCTTGCTTTGACCGGAGATTTATCTTCTAGAGCGTATTTGCTCTAGGTACCTGGAGTCTTCAATAAACCTCTAGTGTTATGCTGAGAATTGACTGGATTAAAGTCATAGGCATCATCAACCATCCACAAATGGTAGTGTTTTAGTTGAAAGGAAGTGAAGGAATTTAGTAATTACTACTTTAGAAAAAGTGGCAAGTAGTGAAGTAAAACTAACATCTAGAAACGTTTGGAATAAGGTTTTGAAGAATAGCATGACACAAGTTTATGCATTACCTTACATGTGTTGTAGGAACCTGCAGCCTGATGTTTTCTGCATTCTGGTGCTTGGAAACAGAAAGATCAGAGGTGAGTTAACTTGAAAGAAAGTTTTATCTATAAACTGAACGAGAAGCCATTTTAAGTTCGTATACTGACTGCTGCTTAAAAGCAAACTGAATACTTCAGAAGTCATTGGGACAAGAGGTAAAGAAACTTGCATCAGGAGCTGATATGCTCTGTTTTCACCCTAGGCTTTGCCATGACAGTGACAAGTACTATTAATAGAATAGCCCAACTTCTCATCACTACACAGGTGATAGGTGCAGCAGTTTTGTTCAGCAAACAAGGCTTTTGGCCAGCCAATAACCTTTGTTAGAGGGGAGTAGTACTACTGGCAGTATCTAAAACGAGAGCTAAGTACAGAGTGTCCTTCCCTCTAGCAGGAATAGAAGTGGAATCGCTGGCAAGAACACTGTATTGTGCCCACTTAAATATGGTACCAATAGCAATGAACACATGCTGAGCTGGAAAATATTTTTCTTTCTAGATCACAGCACCAACTAAGCTTGCTGACAACTCCACAATCACATGAGTAAATCTGCTAAAGTACCCAGGATTGATTCCTGCTAGGAACTTGGATGTTTGGAAAATACAAGAGGAGTTTATTACCAGTGACTCATTTTAGCAATGGAGGAAAAGCCTGGAAATTTCTTTGCATCGAGCCATTCTGATGGTTGGTTCTGTGCTCTGTAGCCCATTGCTGTGGAATGTTTAAGCCTGGGTTTAAATTTTGAGCAGAGAAGCAGTTTTTGTTTCAGGGGAAGCATTATGTGAATGAGGGTTTTGCTGGACTGAGCTCGATGCTGAGTCCAAAGGCAGTTGCTTGTATCTGCTCATTTACACAAGTTCTGTACAATTATTACTTGTTTTGTGAAATGATGCTGTAGCGATGAAGTTGCTGATAATTCTAATGCTCTATTGTATAGACTGACTGTGTGGTTAAGCTCCTGAGGAGTCAGGAGGCTGAATGAATCAGTGACTACAATATTTAAAAATAAGACTGAACAATGGGAGTAAGACATCCCAAACATGAGCCAACCTCTCCTTCCAGTAATCTTTTTGATGCAGCATTCCACACACCCTGAAAAGTCAGTCATCTTGTTTTGACTGAATGTTTCCTTGTTCTCTGCAAAAGATGAGGCTTCCCTTGCTCTCTGACATCCATAATGTTCCCTCCTTGCCTACTGTTGTCAGGTGATTGTAGGGGAGAAATAGCTCAAATTGTGTATTCCTCCCTTGCTGTGATCTTAAGTGTCTCTTGCATCAAAGAGTTTTGCTAACTATGTGTTGGAAGGTGTATGCCAGCCTGCTGGCTCTCTGCGTGCATGCAGCAGGAGGGATGTTTTGTTTGGCTGCACAGGTACCCAGTGCCAGATCACAGACATTTCCACTAACTTTCATCACAGAAGTGCCAAAGAGAGCTTTTAACTGGCTGGAATGACCAATGAGTGATGCAAGCCTCCAACTAAAACACTTTTGAGAATGCCAGTAGTTATAGATTCTTGTCTATCAGCATGTGGGCTGCTAAAATAACTGCGTTGCCTTCTCTTAATGTTTGCAGGCCCCTGCAAGGGCTAAAACTCAACCCATCCCACCCTAAGGCCCTGACCTTTTCTAGTCAATGTCACTTATTCCAAACAGTGACAGGTGTAAATCTTGCTGTCCTGGCCAAGTCTGAACTCGGGCTGTTAGAGAGTGGGTACCTGTATCCCTGGCTGCGTGCTCCCTGCCTGGGACAGGCAGGGTGTAACGTGCTGTGCAGCAGCTGTTACAATTCCTCCCTGGAGAGGTCATTCCTACAGTTCAGGCCCAGCAAGAGGATGGTGCTTAAATTCCCCCCCTCTTCCACCTACTCCTCACCCAAAAAAACCCCAACCCAAATCCCTGCTATGCAGAGCTCTGCCAGTGAGAGCTGTCCCCTTCCCTCCCCTCCTCTGCACTGGTACCAAATAAACCCCATCTCTCTGCCCTGTTCAGGTGCACGCAGGTCACAGCACAATGCCAGGAAATCATTGTTCTAGAGACAGGACCCATTTACCTGTGCGTTCTGCATGTTGTCTTCGCTTTGTCCTTCCAACACAGAGGCAGCATTTACTGGTCCGAGCAGCCTGCGAGCCATTCTTTCTTCATAAGTTAATCGCTTCAAGCAGAGCAGAGAGGAATTCTAGTCAGAAGTCCATTTACTACTTCAGATCAGCTTGTAAGAGGGCATTAATGTGTTGCAAATTCAGGGTGTTGCCAATGAAAGCAGCGGCTGAAGAGAAACACGATGTCTATTCCAGAGGGTTTGCAGTCTATGATGCCTACTGAAGTCAGCCTCAATATATACAGCGCTGAAATGCATAAAAGATTATACTGCCTGTTCATCAAAGCCTCTCTAATGCCATCTGTGGCCTTCCACTCCTCCTCTTTCTCCGCTGGGATTATTTATGGGTAACTGATGGCATTATCTCAGAAGCCAGAGTAAGTCCCAGGGTACCTTTCTGTTAGCACTGGGAAAACTTCCCAAGTCATTCAGCTGTGGATTTACTTCAGGAGCTAGAGGCATGATGGATGCTAGCTACTCCCAAAAAAGCAAAAGGCACAGCAGAAGCAGACACAGCTCGAGAGGAGCAGCACCACTACCCCAGGCAGCAGAAGGGAAGCTGATGCCAGCACAACAGCCGCCTTACGGAATGCTGTGTGCTGCCTTGAGAGGAGGCAAGAGCAGGTTTTGGTCACATAACAGTAAGTTCCTACAATACAGACGCAGCACTGGCACAAACATGAGCAGAGTTAAACTCAAGCTCTGTCAGTTGGGCTACTTTAGAATAGTATGTTAGTCCCCTGAGCAGCAGAACACCTGACACTTTGCTCCCCACAGACTTTACCTTGGGTTTGAATTTTGTGACCCGAGGACAAGCTTTAACTGAATTTCTCCTGTGTACAGGACATATACGTGGCTACTCCTGGGTTTGGGGAGGCTTGTGGGACTCTTCTTTAGAAGACAGCGAGAGAGACCTTTTGCAAAAACTGTGAGAGCTTAATATCCCTGAGGTTGTTACGGCTCTATCAAGTGTGGCTGATATTGGCCAGTTGGTTCAGACATTGTTGGAGGACAAGGGGAGGAGGAGACAGGCTGGCGATTGCATAAGCCTTATTTTTAGCCTGGCTTTCTATGGGAAGAAAAGCTGGCTTGCAATGGCAAACTTTCTTATAGCAGACAGGACATTCTTGTTAGGGATGCATTAAGTCAGAATTGACCTAATTTTTTTTTTCTCCTTCAATATTCAGCATTATCTATATGACACAAACCTGTACCCGCTGATGGTAATGGAAAAACTCCTTTCTGCTTCAGGGGAAAGCAGCTGGAAACTATAAAAGCTGGGCTTTTACCAGCCTGCCTCCAGCCAGTGGGAAGGTTCCCACATTAGAGACCTGCTCACCCTGGCTTGCTGTAATGTACTTCCCTACTGGTGAACAAATTTTTCTCCCAGATTTGGATATCTTGGTAAAAGGGATTGCATTTTGTCCCTTTGCAGAAAAAATAAGTAGTTACTGAGACTAAGTGATCTTATAGAAGAGAGACTTTTATGATAAAAGCTCAAGTAATTTCTTTGATCTGTTGTTCATATAAAACACCAACCAAACAACAAAGAGCTTTACCACATATGGTGATGGTCTCTAGAATGAGCTTTCAAATATTGGTACTTCTCCAAGTTTCTAATGTTTTGGGGTGGCTTATTAACCCTGGCATTGAAAGCCAGGGTGAAATTTTGTCTGGATAACTGAGAAATTCTCCTTAGGTTTCTAGTTGTGTGTGGTTGGGATGTTCAGCAGGATCCCCAGCAGAGAGTTCAAGTTTGTGCCACGGCTCTAAACATGTACCTTTCTCCCGTCCCTAGCCTCGTTAATTTGACTGCACAAATTCAAAGACAGCTTGAACGGTGTGTGCTGGCCAAGAAGGTAGGGTAAGAGGGAAAGGCAATAGCAGTTCAAAGCCATCTTGGTGCATCAGATGGCTTTCAGAAGTCAATGCATCCCTTACTGAAGTCACAGGAGATGGAGACATTCAGTTGCCACAGTAGATGCTTACAAACAGACATGCAGCAACCGTCTCTCTTGCCACACATTCGGGCCAGCTTTCATCATGCACTGGCCATGTGCTGCCCCTCTACTGGGAAGGGCCTTCTCAGGGCTGAGCTGAACCTGGCCCACCACTACAGCTATTTGCATTCTAATAGCAAAAATAACTGTGAAGAGGGTGTTGGGAAATGAAGATGTTGGATTTAGGTCTTTCAGAACCTCACCTTTTACACCAGCCCTGGGCCATGGTTAAAAACGGAGTCACTATTGGAAGATATGTTTTTTTACATTTCTAATAGAAAATTTCAGCCACATTCTCACATTGAAAGAATATTCTGGTCATAAGTGGCTCAAAGAACTCTTGCTGGGATCTATTGAGGTTCTGAGTAAAGGTGTTTGGGCAGTGTTGCCCTTGCATTTCCTTCTGCTTTCCGTGCAGTTTGGAGGCTCCAGCCTCTGGGGCGCTCGAGCTAGTCTCTGCATCCCTGCTTGCACTAGCGAGAGCCAGAGCAAACTGGTTCTTTAATTAGCAAGTTTTCCTTACCTGGTTGCCATTCTGAAGAAGGTTGTCTTTGCATCGGAGTTTCTTTTCCAAGTCCTGAATGAGGGCCTCTTTTGTTCCTCGAATTTGTTG
This sequence comes from Tauraco erythrolophus, assembly GCF_009769465.1. Taxonomy (NCBI): domain Eukaryota; kingdom Metazoa; phylum Chordata; class Aves; order Musophagiformes; family Musophagidae; genus Tauraco; species Tauraco erythrolophus. The sequence continues at coordinate 5,028,476 of NC_141480.1, read as the reverse complement.
GTCTGATGTCTTCTTCATAGAGCCGATGCTAGCTTGTTTGTTATACATTGGTTGTGAGTAACTACTCATGCAGGAAGAGAAAATAAAGTTACTCCTGTAGGCCTGCTTGCTACAGCTTCAGAGAATACACAAAGAATGTGAACCTGCTGCCTAGAAACTGTGGCTCAAACAATCCCGTAAAGCACTCAGGAGATAGACAGGCTAGGTGACAAAATTGAGTATCCAAAATTTAAGTGGAAGCATCACGGTCTAGTCAAGTCATTGAGCATCCTTCTGCAACACTTGCAGTAGTTTGCTGTGGGTTGCTGATCAGCATCCTTGCATTCTGCAGTGGCCTCTGCCCTGACTCAGATGTGTGCAGGAAGGCTAGCAGTGTTTTGAGGGAGCTACTAACTCCACCAAGAAATGTGAGCCTGTCCAGGAGCAAGTTCTCACTCAAGAACTTAATTCCTTTATGATTTCAATTGTTAAAAAGGCCGTGGGTGCTGCAAGGTCACAAGCTAGTTAATTAGGTATGAACAAGTAGCTTATCAGTTGTCCTCTTCTTGGCCCCAGAAAGTTTGCTTCCTATAGCGTTTCTGTCCAGATGTTCAATAGCCAAGCTTATCCCAAGCTAGGCTGGGTCTTTAGGAACCCTTGCTGCAACCCCCCACATAGTCTGATCCTGTAATCTGTAGTCAAGAGACACAATCAAGTCTTGGAGTTAGTAGACTTGATTCTGAAAGGTGCTAGGAAAAGAGGAGCATCCCTCAAAACAGGTTATGAAAGTCTAACTGGGGGTCACAGTGCTCTGTGCTGACAGGATCTAACCGGGTTCATTCTATGCAGCGGGGCCTCGTATGCTGCAGTTGTGTTAGCAATCATTTATATTCAAAAATTCTCTTCCTCCTGTTGTTTTGGTATTTGTTCTGCTGATTAGAATAGAGCAGAAGGGTTATAATTCTGGTACTTATTCCCAGAGCTGCTTGGACTTAATAACTTGCCCATGTTATAACTTAGAAACTTTAACAATTTGCCCAACAGATTAATATGTCTCATGTCCCCGCTTGCCCATTTGTAGCACAATTAGAAAAATAATTCCTCAACTCACAGGATGTTGCATTTAAGAGCAGCTTATCTGAAAAGCATAACGAGGCCCCAAAGCCCTTTGCTATGAAAGCAAACCACCCTACCCTACGTACACAAACCCCGGCAGTTACTCCAGATGCCTACCTAACCCACACACACTCCTGCAGTACTTTTAAGAAACGCTCCTGAGTGCCCGAGCCAGCCTGCTCCGTCCTACCTTTCCACTTCCCGCAGTGCTGGGATTCAAAAAACACCCCAGAAACATTCAGATTCCCTGAATACAAACTGACGCTTAAACCTGAGTTTATATCCCAGCCAGCAGGACCCCCCCTGCCCCTCTCACCTCAAACCATGACATTTATCCTCCGTTGAGTGTTGCATGTTCTACACTGACTTTCCCCCGGACCTCCAGCTCATATTGGCAGGAATACAAGTTGGTGAGAAGGCAAGACCCAGCTCCCTTTGAGATCTCGCTGACCTTGGGAGATATTTGGATTGCAGCCCAAAGGCAAAATGATATAATACATATTCAGGAAAGAATTTAGTCTTGGGTCTGAAGGGGTAAAATTTTCAAGTGGCTGCCTTTCTGTTAGCACGTATGATTAATGGAAACCGTATTGTAGGTCAGCGTAGAGTCCCATCGTGTTGTGGAACCTGAAAATACTGCTGAGACTTACTAGGAATCTTGAAGTTGTTTATATGTGGGAAATACTACTGCCTTCCCCCCGCCACCCTGTTCATAAGCCATGTTTGTCAGAGAAATTCATTTGAGATGGGTGTCCATCTTCTGTTCTGAATACCCTTAAATAAGAGATTTCCATCAAATCAAACTAAACTGTTCAAACTGACTCCAGAAAACCTGCCCAGTAGCCCGTGACATGACCAGTTTAATTCCTGGTGGATACTTGTCTCTCCCACACAGACATCAAGGGCAAGCGCTCAGCCTCCTAACCCGATTCACCCAGAGTCAGAAGTCAATGGGAGTTGTGCCATTGGCTTCGGCCAAGCTGGTGTTTCACCAGGCGGCTGGATTTGGGATGGTCAGTGCACGGGAGAGGCCAGGCCAGAGGAAAGCAAGGAGAGGTTAGAAGCCTGGATGTACTTACTGAGGTTCCATAGGAGAAGGAGTTTGGCTGTTGTAGTCGGGCTGCGAGGGTAGCACTGAGCACAGGAATGCTGCGGGGGGTTGGTTAGGCATGGATATAAGCCGTTGCCCAGATGATGAGCTAGCAGGAGACTGCGCAGATGCAGGTGTGATGGGATATGTGGATTCCTTAGGGACACTACAGGAAGGCGAGGAGAGCGTGATTGAAGAGCTCAGCGATGACGAGGAGGAGAATTTCTGCCCACTGGGGTTACGAGGCTGTATTAGGATGGAAGACTGTTTGATTTGTCTGCTTGACTCTGTAGAGGCTGTGGGTCCTGGAGGCTGCTGTTGCCCTTGACACACATTCTTAGACTGGATAAAGTGTTTTGGACGTTCGTAGTTAAACATGGTTGGTTGGCACATAGAGGAAATGGATGGGAAATTAGGGACACTCATAGGAGAGGTTTCACGGCTGTCCTGGGTTTTTGTTGGTGATAACTGGCTTTGGATAGGTGGCTGGTAAAAACTAGGTGGTAGGCCACGAAAGCTTTCTTGGCTGGGCTCCTGGATAGAATGGAACCCTTGCCTTGCAGAATAGAGGCTTTCTTGGAGTGGATTTTCCCTTAAGGAAGACAATACAGATAAAATAAATCGCACATCACCATTGGAATCACAAAAATAACCATGTCGTGAGCAGTCATTAGCAATCCAAAGAGTATGAAGTTCAGTCAACTGACAGTTAAAGCTTGAACTTAAAATAAAGAGATTTAGGATTGATTAGAACTATTCCAGAACTGTATGAACGTTTCAGATTACAATAACAAGTCACGCACTCGATCCAACTTAGGTGCAGTGCTCACCACGGCTATCTTATCTGCAAGAGCCCAGTAAATTCTAAAAGAAATAGCAATTGGTTTATTGAGATGACCTACCACCTGCCTAAGTCTACAGATGACTGTAGATACTACTGCTAAGCAAGGTAATTTGCCACATATCATCTTAACTAACGATCTCTGGATCCTGCAGTTTTGTGCCCTGTCAAAATACTAAATGTGCAATTACTTGGAGAATTGGCTGTTTGTGCTGAGAAATTCCTTACACCGTAGGGAAGCATGAAACAGGTTCCACTTTCTTTTAAGCCTGAAACTAAACCTTTGAAACAGAGTATCCTGATTTCTTCTCTAATTGTTTTTAAATTCAGAGCTTTTTATATCCAGTTGAGATTTGAGATTGGAATGCCAAGGATGGCGCTTCTACATTTGAAGTGATTTCCTGAGATTTGCTGTTAGGGCTAATAATTGCCAGAATGACATAGCTGCAGGATAAAGTGGGGCAAGCCAAGCTACTCAGAGGTCCTGCATTTATTGTGCAGGTCCTTGATAGCTAAACCTGGGCTTTCCATCAACTCGAAAACCAGGAAAGTTTCATTAGAGTGAACTGAGCAAGTTCGTTAAAACTGACAAACAACTTCAGCTCCAGGATAAATAAATAACCCCCCAAAATAAACCTAAAGCTACTAATAAAAAAAGAGAATATAAATCCACACAGTTACATGTGCTGGAAAAAATTGTAATCTTGCTCCACTGAGATCAGCTGTTTCGCTGCTATATATACACAGTATATTGTATTCCTCTCTTTGGAGAGCCCGAAGAAGGGCTCCACGAGGTCATAAATTTCATGGAGGGACATCAACTGAAGACATCGCTCTCGTTTTAAAGATTCAAAGCTTTCATTTTCTAAAGGTGATTATCAATATTAGTTGTAAATTAACTGTAAGTAAAATGAGGTTTTCTAGTAAAAATTCCCTAGCTTTTCTCTTGTCATGCTCTTGGAATTTGAAACTGGCTCAAATTTTTGGAGCACATCCACACTATGTTCTCATTCACTGGTGCAGAAAACTCATTGAATCTTGGTTTTACACCATTTTTATATCACTGCCTGTGTACAGATTCATTCATTTTACCTACAGGCTATGTACAGACACCAGCATTTACTTTGCTTTCTAGAACGCTGCACTTAAACGAGATACCGCACACAGATTCACTTGTCACTGCAATGGATAAGTTACATTCTCCTCAAATCATTCCACTTTGATTTGGGTGGGAAAAGAAAATAAATCCAAAGAGACTTTTAACCTTACAAGACAAGAACAATGAGTAATAATAGAGACATTTTGCTTTCTAAAATAATAATTCTTTTTTTTTTCTTTTCCTTTGTTGCCTCCCAGATTAACTTTGACGCCGCTGTACCTTAAAGGTACGTTTTCATCTCAGCATTACCCAGCACGTCGCAATTTCTGATGCCAGCTCCCTGACCAGCGTCATCGAAGTAAAAAGTGACGTGGGAAAAAAAAAAAACAACAACAAAAAAACCCAAACACAGCACCTTACCTACAGCCTAGAAGTTGTCACCTGGGCTTTAACCGGTATTTTGGGAAAGGACCGTCACTCCCTGACCCGGACTCCCATGGCAGCGCTCCGCGTAGCGTTGTGAGCCCGGAGACTCCAACGCGGTGCCCGCGGGTGGCACCGCGGGGGCGGCCGGTGTCAGAATAAGAGTCTGCCCCGGGGCGCTTCATTTAAGGGCCGGGCCGGGGGTTTGGGCAGGTGCCCGCGGTCAGCAAATCACCTGCCTGCGCGGCTGCCCGTGCCCGCCGGGAGGGGCCGGGGCTCCCGGAGCTCCGGCCGGGTCCGTTCCCGTTCCCAGCCCCGGGAGCTGCCGCTCCGGCGCTCCCCGCCCCGCGGTGCCGAGGCGCAGCGCTCTCGCTCGCCTCCCCCGCTCCCGGGTCCGGCTGTGTTCAGCAGGAGAAGGGGAAGAGTTGAAGGAGGTGACAGCTATTGAACAGAACAAGCAGTTTGTGGGGGTTTTGTTTGTTTGTTTGCTTGTGGTTTGTTTTGTTTTTTTTTTCCCGTCAGGGAGCAGCGAGGAATCACTGCCGCAATATGTGTAAACATCCCTAAATCTCATTTCGTTACCTCGATAAAATTCCTTTTTAAAATTCACTTACTAATTGGCTGTAGCTAATTGCCTCTGTAGCGACAACACTCCGCCACTGCTGTGAAGGCTGCGTACTTTGAGGCGATAGATACTTGAAATCCAGATGTAAACGTTGGTGAAAGAACCACCCAGCAGCTCATCTACCCGAGCCCTCCCCGCTTCCCGGGGCTGCCCTTATCCCTCATCCCTTGCTGCTGCCCTCACCTTCTTTCTAGGACGGAGCTTCAGTGGTGTTGCTCATGGATGCTCATCCATGAGCAGTGGTGTTGCTCATGGATGCGTCTGAGGAGCCATAAACTGAGTAACACAAAAGGTGCTTGATGGTAAAATATTATTTGGTGATATTTTGCTGTTTGTGTGTATTATTACAGATATTTACTTAGGTTAAATGTTTGCAGCAGATCCTGCTAGCAGGTTAGGAGATTTGTATCCCTTTAATCGAAGGCTTCAATACCTAATAAATTAACATTATAGTGTTTTAAGTGTCTTAATTACCATTTGGCAACTCTTGCCTAACGTACATGCTATTATTTATAAAAACCCCAACCCCTTAAGTAGTGCAGCTCAGGCTTTCAGTTGCCTCTTCTCTCCCTTCCCTGTGCAGGTGAGTCTCTTAGCACAGCGATCTTCAAGAGTTAACTCACACTTAGTATTTGTGTTTAAACATCAGCCCACTGTGAACTAAATCTACATCGCAGGTGTTAATTGAGTGCTAATTTATTTAGATTCCTCGTGATGAAAGTGATTAAGGGAGGAAGCGCGTCACTAGTTGTTGGAGACTTATTTGCTTTTTAAGTTAAAATAAGTAGATTTGTAGTTTGCACAGAGAGAGTTGAGCGCTTGAAAAAGGTAACTAGCATGATACGCCCTGTAGGAAGCTGTGAGCATGTCGTAGGTCAGGCTGTGCTCAGACATCCCTGGCTTCCCGCCGACTTCAATGAGGGTGCAGTATGCTCGTTTGGGAGCTGAAGTTGGCTGCAAGGCATCAATTTGAGGACAGATTTATGCACATAGAAGTCTGGATGCAACTAGGACGACTTGTATGAAAGAGGAGGAACAGAAAAAGGTGAGATCCAGAAGGTAGGAAAAAAATTGAAAGAACTAGAAGCTGAACTGATAAAGGCAGAGGAATAAATCTCATAGCCTTAACTATTAGGTTAGGTACTCTGTACTCTGACCAGCACTGTGAGGTGTTAGAAACCAGATTTTCTGTACTGCTTCAGTTTGCTTGCTATGGATGGTGACCCATTGTGTCTGGTCAGGCTCTCCTAGTTGCCTGAATCATATAGCAGAAAATGTCTAGAAAATATCTTATGAATCTTTTGCTTATTTATTAGGGAATCTTGAAACCTACCTAAAAATCCTGCAGTATACTCGGTGCCTGAAGCCTCCTCTTTTGCTTGGATTAAATTCCTTTAATAAAGTTAGTAATCAGTATAGGTTTTGTTCTGCTTCTTTAAGGCTCTTGAGAAGGACACTGTAAGCTGCAGATATAAAGGGCTCGGAAAGGAGTAGCTGGTTGTGGCAGCCTTCTAGAATTGTGTTTTCTGGCTTTTGTAGAGTGGCTGTTGCTAAGCAATAATTTGGAGAAGTATGAGTACAAGGACTTCATTCATTTTATAGTTATTTCCGCTAATAGCTTTGTTCTGTCATCACTGTCTTTGTTGGTATTTCTTTTTGTCTTTGGTAATATAGATGCAACCGCATACACTACTTGAGAGAGTTATATGGCTAAATCTGTCTAACAAGACAGTTATTGTGCAGCTGGTCATTAGAGATGATTGCTTAGTTTGAGGTAACAGCAACGTTTACCACATTCAGTCCCATTCATAATGATGGTTCAAAGCACATGGCAGTAAGACTGTGGGCTTTAAATGCTCACAGATGGGTATATCTAGACATTTCAGTAGTTTTTTGTCTCTATCTTGAGACATAAATGCCTTCCAAAATCTAGTTCAGCATCAAAAGCCCTCTTCAGTTCTATACACTAGTTTGTTTTTTATATAACCCAAATTTTTAAAAGATACTACATAGCTGATTTTGGCTATAAGTTATATCCCCTCATGCAGAACATCAGGCACTGCATTTCAAACTAACCAAAACTATAAAAATAAAACCACAACTACAGCTTATTGGCACTGCTGCAGGCAATAAACTTTACGAGTAGCCATCCTAAGCAGCAAGTATCATCTAAAAGAGCTTTCCCACAGTTCGTTTGTTAGAAATGCCAAAATACAGCCTTCCTGCTGCCTTTAAGAAATCTGGAGAGAGGCTGGAATACTAGTCATGTTCTAGAAGGACAGCTAGCAAATGTCTCCTACTGCTCCATTCCTTCCAAGAGATAATTATGCCATGGATTTTATAAAAGGCTTTAGTTTTTGCTTGGCAGACAACGGTCTGCCCTTGTTGAAAACAATCATCAGGTAAGGATGATAAGTGATGTGATGCTGGTCCGTGTTAGATACTGCCAAGCAATCTCAGCCTTACTCAAGGTGTTTGGACCTGGAGTAGTTGAGCATGACTTGAATATAGTGCTGCATTCACGTGCTTGGCTTTTGCTGTTTGCAGACAACAGCAGCACATGCACAGCTTCATGGCAGGCTGCAGACCAGCCCTCCGTGCTGCAGCCTCCTAAAGTGCACCCTAGTGAGCTTCAGCCAGCGTTTTGATTCTGCACTGGGGTCTGCTTAGGGTCCCAGCTGATTTCTCTGGAGCAAGCCTGGATTTCATGAAAAGATTTGGAGCTAAACTGACAGCCTCCTCTTAGAGATCTGCAGGTTATTGAAGCAAACTTGTTTTTACTCAGTGATTTAATGAAAAAAAATAAATCTCACGCTTGGAGAAAAATCTATATTGAAATATGATCTGTCCCGTAGTGAATTTGGAGGAGGGTGTTCAGAATTGTCAAAATAACCGGTTTAGTTATAGTAGCTGAGTACACCCAAAGTAGTCTGTGACACAGAGAATGCTTTCCGTCACGGACAGGGATTTTACGCACGGTGTAGCTAACGGTCTCGCTGCAATGCAGCGCTGGCGCTCGGCTGAGAGGAGGCACATGTCTGCCTCGCAGCTCGCCCCTTCACAAACAGGACTGAGGACACTCCTCTGTAGTGCTGGGCTTGGACCTCTTACCTGTCACTGTTTGAGGTCTTCATCATGCTCAAAACACCTGAGAAACATGACAAAAATCTGGGATGGAATTGCTAAGATGTGCGTTCTGACTTGTTTTGTTTCTCTGGAACAATTAAACAGGATGACTAATTGCAATAAGTACATAGCTACTTGAGAGCTGCATTTGGGACAGAAATTGGATCGAGTCTTGTTATGAGATGGAACACTTTATTCTTGGGGGAAAATCCCCATCTCCTGAGCTGAGAGTGTCCCTAACTCGTCATAGGACAGTTTTTGTTCTACCCAGTGGGTCACTGGTCCAGTACCTTTTCTCCACAGAGCGCTTTGTAGGTACTGTCTGCACCACACACACAGGATCTCGAGTTTTATTGCTGCCTTTCAGAACAGGAAACAGAAACACGAGGTGATGCCACTTGGCCAAGGCTACAGAGGAAGGTGGTGGCAACAGAATTGTACCTTGAAATCTTCACAGGTACTGTGATCTTTGCCTTGAGCTCTGCTGAGGAGCCAAAGGCTCATTATTTGGAGTGATGCTTTTAAAGTTATTTATAGATAGGCATTTCTGAAAATGCCATTAGGCTTTTACCTGAGCCTTTAGATAGTTACATACTTGGCCAAGTCGAGCCTGGTGTTATATGTTCCTGTTGTCATTTAGGCAAACACCTGAGGTTTCTGCATGTGTACATTTCCCTGTTAGGTTATGGGATGTGGAAGCTTTGCAGTTGTATTTTTGGGGGCTGCTAGAAGGCTCATTTCCTAAGTACTGTGTAAAACTAACCCAGGGGTGTAACTTTTTCTCTTTGTCTTACCGCAGAGGTGAAGCCTGAGGAGAATTCTCATAAGTTCCGTGAAAATCTTCATCTTCGCTCTTGGAGTTCATCTGGCTGAAGTTTGTGGCTTCTGCTCGCCTGCCCAGCCCTGGGGTCTCCGTGCTGTAGGATGGCAGGCCAGCGGCGTCTCGGTCCTTGGCTCCTGCTTGGCTGTTCCTAGGGAAGGTGGGTTTCTTCGTGGTGACTTGCACTGCTGGCCTGTGGGCAGCACCTGCAAAACTTTCCAGCTCTTTAGCTCCTGGAGGTAGAATTGCCCACAAGTTAGGTTGAAAGCGGTGGTGGTTCACCAGTACAGCATGCTGCAGTAACAGGGGAAGGGAAACTGGTGTGTCTCTGCAGGTGGATGAGAGTTCAGCCCACCTGGGCTCTGCATAGACCAAAACCTGCACAGCTGCATTAGCCAAACCTGACTTCTCACCAGGGCTGGTGAGCTTTGGTTTGCACACAGGATGTTGTTCTGTTTGGAGATAGCTTTCAGCACAAGCCAGACAAGTCATGTGTTACAATGAACAAGGTATTGATACAGCCAGGGTGTTGAGCTAAGCTGGAATCCCTGAAGCGGTGAAGCTCAGGGATGAGACTCCTCCGAGAGAGGAAACATCATCTCCACCTTGTCATCCTTGAGCCAGGAGGAGGAGAGGCCAAAAGCAGAAATGCAGAACAACTTGCATCCAGCTTTGAGAGGTACCCAAGCAGACTGCGTTTTTGAGGCACTTCTCTTGTCTTGAGCCTATGGAAGTGTTTTGGTCTGGCTTCTGCTTGACAAATATCTGTGATGCTGCCTGATGCTCAGCAGCAGCAATTTCTCTTGTGCTTAGTGGCTCAGCTCAGAGGTCTATGTGCTTACCTGGCGAAACAGAGAGACGTGCACTGGATGCTGCAGATCCAAATTCATTTTCAGCAACGCATTTAAATATTCCAGAGTCTTCTGGAAAAGCTTCTGTAATAACCAGGGTGCAGACTTCCTCTGAAATGACAAATTCAGGCATGCTGTTGTACCATAAAAACCAAATGTTAACTTTAGGAGTTGGTCCTTGCAGAAGGACTGCTATTTAGTGATGGGGCTTGGCAGCAGTAAAGTGCAAAAAAAGTGATTTAAAGGGCTTAGGAAGTCAAGGGGTTCAGAAGGAGCAAAGGTGAAGGAAGGTTCTTTCTTCCCGTGACTTTAAAGCAATAGGGTACGATTTTTTTGCTAAATGCTGTCTTCTCTTGCACAAGTATAAACCCCAGAAAAGATCACAGGTCAGACCAGTTGGTATGTTTTCCCTTAACGTGTAGGATGCTCTTCTTTGAATGTAAAAGGGACAACACCTTTTTGATTGTGTTGTGAAATAAATTGGGGCCTTTCAGGTGTTTGTGTCAAAACCAAGAACTCGAAAGCTCTTAGCCTGATGCTGAATGCTATCTTTTGGCTCCCCTTTGAACATTATTGTTCTACCTGGGATGAGGTGGGAAAAACTAAGCTTGGGGTAATTAACTGATGTCTGACAAAAAAATGTGCAGTGTACTTACCAGGAACAGCTGATGAACAAGCCTCTGCTCAAAACAAGAAAGAAAAAAATTAAATGGTTTTAATACCAGAATGGAAGAAGGACTTCAGCCCTCACATCCTTTCCTGCCTCAGCTGTCACCCAGGTACAAAAATGACCATGTCCCTTTCTGTCCGTCAGGAAAACACCACCCAGACAGGGGAAGCTCAGGTTTGGCTGGAACTTGATGGTACAAACGCCTCTCCACTGAGGTGATCAGACACGGTGATACGTTTGATACTTCTAAACTTAACTCTGCCTCTATGAACATGTACAATCTCCTAATTTTTATAGCAGTTCTTTCCACTGTCCCAATAAAATTGCTGCACACCAGGCAGATATAGTAATACCTACTTTTTCGTAGTATTCGGAAATCGGCAGAATCTATTATCTGGTCATATTCTCTGTACCAGTGAACCTGTAAGGTGGGTGTAGAGCGGATGCGACATTCAAATACCACTAATTGACCCTTCGTAGCTCTAATGTTTTGTAGACCCTGGAGGAGGAAAAATTGGTGTTAAATGGCTGACATAAGCATCTCCCCATCGAAGCAATTATTATGGAATGATACACTCTTCAGTGAAGAAGATGATCTCATGCTGATATTTTTATTTTACTTACAATAGTTGGTTTAATTCTAAATGCATTTGCAGTGGGTGGAGGTTTTTTTCACCTGTAGATCTATGCTCATTAAAAGGCTTTAGCTTGCTTATGCATTTAAATAAAGATACAAATGCAGGAAAAATGTCTATTCCCGTGAATGCGACATAATGAGGGAGGTTACTATGAGAGGTTTCCACTTCAGCCTCCTTTGTAGGAAATAAATGAGGTGAATTCATGTAAGTGGTTCTGTCTGCCTGGATCATTTATCAAATAAGATATTAGTTTGATAGCATCACTAACGAAACACGCTGGCTTTTTTGAATTGTAAATGAACCAATGTCCCAGCCTTGAAATACCTTCTGATGGAGTGAGAAAACTCAAAATCTCATGCTGGCAGTTGCAGAACAAGCTATGTCGTGCAGACAACCTGTGCTCTTTACCTTTGTAAACACAGGCGTGCTTCCGTAGGCAGATCCGGTCAGGTTCGCTGAGGGACTCTGCATCTGTACAGCAAAGAAAATTGATTTTTTATAGCTTGAATTTCTCATATGCTGAAACCTGGCTTGTTGCTGGCATTTTGCTTTGAAACAGAAGGAAATATCAGAGTGTTTTATCTGTTGTTCATGTGCCAACCTAATCAACACTCTGTGGAGTGTCTCCATTCAAGTGGTCCAAAAGGAAATGCCCCCCTGGACTGTGAATACCAAGTTAGTGGAAAGAGGAGCTGATAACTGGTAAGTGTTGCTGGTCTTATAGCTATAAGCTAATTAATTGTCCATATCTCATAGTCTCCATGATCAGTGTTGCTCACCAGTAGTTGTCCCCTTCTACAGAGATCCCTACCTGGTTTAGCTGATCCCGGGTCTAGCTCTTCTTGGGTTGTGTGGTGTATGTGGTAACTACAACGAGACTGAAGGTAGAGAAATGGACAGGAACTTTGGTACTCTGTCCTGACATCCTCCTTTAAAGCTCAGCTGATGCAGAGGTTACAATAAGGTCTTTGTTTAAGGAAGAAGGGCAGTTTTAAGATATGTCCTTGTTCCACGGTGGAGTGTTGATGTGCACTCATGTCTGTCTCATTTAGCTTTTGAGCCAAGTGTCTTACATATAAATGCGTGAGTGAAGTGCTTGGGTTTGTTTTGCTGTGGCACTGGTCTTTTTTATAATCTGTGTTTTCGCTGAAATAACCCAAGTTACCGGTTCTTTCCCTCTTAGCCTGAGTTAAGATGTAAGTCTGTGTCTAGGTAGTCCTAGTTCCCCAGCTCTTGACCAAATACGTGCTCTAAATCAACTCTCTGTTCTGAAGTGAATGTTTGAAGTAGGCTGACAAATGGCTAAGCTGCGTGGCAGCCCCTCGGGCGTTTCCAGCCCTGTCCTCTGCTCCATCAATTCTCGTAGCAATTCTGGCTAGGAAATATTCTAAGCCCTTTTCCAGAGGTTAGGGTCCAGATTTTGATGTTCATATGACCTTGCCTCATAGTCACTTGCTGATGATGTGCTAGAGCTGATCCTTGCAAAATATGTATATAATACTATAAATAATAATTAAAAAAAATGTGTAACCTACTCTTTGAGAGTTGATAGATAATGGTTGTGTTAAAATGGTGTAACTCTGGTGGACTGAACGGCTGGGACTGAACGGCTGCTAGAGACTTCGTTGACTGAGGAACCAGTGGTCAGCAAAGCAGTGGTGACTTTCTGCTTTTTGCTGGGGTGTGGGGAGAAATAAACAAGACAGGATGGAGACAGAGACTTCAGGATGCTGAGCATACTTGACCCAACAATGTTTGCACTTACTGTGACATTCCTCTGGCCCTGCCAGGATGCTGAGACTTGCAAGGAAGCTTAGCCTTTGGATTTACTCTATGAACCTGGAGAGACAAACATAAATCAGTGTGTTTAGAACTATCTCTGTTTCCTTACAACACAGTGATGGTTCTGTTTTGTGAATTGAGCATATGCTGCTCAGAGAGCAAGTGGTATGTGCCAGAGAAAATAGAAGCATCCTTAGTATTTGAGAGTAGGCTCAGATCACCTCCAGAGCATGGAGACATTTAACCAAGATTATTGATATGGACCTTTGTAAAAGACCCGAGTCACTTGTGAAACCTAGCTCCATGGTGGAGTTAGGGTTTTTCTGGATTTGGTTGGAAGAGTCTAAAGAAAACTCTAGTTACTTTAGCTCAAGTGAAAATGGTACCTTGTAAACCAGCTGCCAGATCCTTCTCACATAAGGACTGTAGCATACTGGATTGATGCAAAAAAAGTAGTTACTGGTAGCTCGTTAATAAAGGGTTTACAGGTTTTATCTTTGTTTCCTTTTTACTACAGCAAGAGAGATTTTTCTTGGTGGAGTATTGCAGGCTGATGATCTCACGTTGCTGTTTCTCACGTGCACAGTTGCATCAGTAAAGATGCTGGTATCGTAAATAACTTACAGCAGCAGTGCTGTTGTCATACGCTCTGCTTCTGGAGTGGACATTAAAAACGTGGCTCCAGACTGAGAGACAACAGCATGTGTGAGACGTGGAGATGGTGCTCCTACGTCTGTCTGCCTTGAGCTACAGCTGCAGGAAGGAATTGAACCTGGTTTGTCAGCAAGGAGAAGGCATGGAAATAACTGAATTGACTTTCTGATGGCTGTAGGAACAATATACGTCCCCTGCTGATCTCTTTGGTGTGATGTGTATCTTGAGCTGCTGACTTGCTAAAGGGTGCCCTGGGATTCGTGTTCCCTGTCCATCAAGCCAGCCCTTCACCCTATCCCACTTTTAGCATCTGCGGCATCAAATTCAGAGCTTTTTTGTACGTTGTCTGGTAGCTGATGTTGTCACGTACTGCCAAGTCCTGTGTCTGTGCCTGTATGTGTCTGCGGGCATGCAAACAGTACCTTAAGGTATTGGCAGATGGTTACAAAGCTGTTGTTTGTTGTTTAGCTATCAGTTGCTAAGGCTGTAACTGTCCCCTTGTGAGCTCCTCGCCTGTTGAGCCACTGCCTTTGTGGCAGTTCTGCTTTGTGTTTGCAGCTTGCTAGGAACCAGATGTGAGTGGTCATGGCTTGGCAGGTAAGAAGTCTTTCCTTAAGGTTACAGTTGTTTCTCTGCACCTTGACAGTGCTCTAGGTCAGACAAATGTATGTGTTTCTTCAGGGTCTGGATCCTATGCTTGATGCTTCCTGTTCTATAAGGTATTGTTTGGTACTCGCAGCATTTGTATCACGATAGGTAGAGTAACTTCAAATTTGGGGTCTTCTAGCTGACACCCTGTCTTGGAGTCACGTTTGTAGAGATGCAGATAGGTGCATGGTGTAGAGATATGGAGGCACCTCAACAGTCTAGGATTTAGTTTACCTTGAACAGGTCAGCAGGCTACAAAAACACCTTTCTCGCCAAACAAAATCAGTACATGCACCTGAACTCTTCAGAGGCTTTACGTAGCTGTTTGGTCCAAATAAATTTATTTGAAATCTGTTCTCTCTCCCTCCTGCTTTTTGTCACTCTCCAAACCAGTCATAACTGATTACAGTGAAGGATATTTTGCAGTCTGGTTGGATTTGGCTGGTGTAGCTGTGTGAGAACTTCAGGCAGCCACATGAGACAATGGGCTTGTCTAAGGCAGTCAGACACCTCTGAGGAGAACATGTCCCTCTGAGTCTCCTCCAAACCTGCAGTATGTTACCCTTGGCCCTGATCCAGCCAAGAGGTTACACATGTACTTGGACCACCCATGGCCTTTGTATTTCTATCTGTTGCTCTTGAGTTATAAGTATCTCTCAAGTAGTTCAAGGATGGCTCCTGTCCAAGGTTATGTCATGTGGCTGTCAACAGGGCTGTGCCATGATGCAAGGACTGCTGGATAATCCCACACTCTTGGATGTGGGAGGAGGGCCTGGGAAGCCAATGTTATTGAGTTGCCCTGGGTTGCTGCTGCAAACCAGTCCTGGCTGTAGTCCACCACAGATCCCTGGGATGCTCTTTGCCTTGCCTCCTGGCTGTCTATCAGGTAACGGTCAGTATAGTCAGTTTTCAGGACCTGTAAAATTGGCTGATTTGTTTTGTCTGTTTTTCCTCCAAAGAAAAACAGTGGTGAAAAATCAGATGTGCAGATTGTGAAAGGAGTTCTAGGGCTGACATACCTGCTTTAAAGATCGCTTCAGACGACTGAAAAAGCATTAACAAAACTGCACTGGATAATCTATGCCCTCTTCTTTTTTTCTGTACAATAAAAGACTTAATTCTCCTGTCGATATACCATCACTCCTGGTTCTTCCACTCTGTTTCCAAGTCCATGATCAGTCTGGAATCAAGCAAGGCATGCACAGAAACAGAAGGAACAGATGTGCCCTTTAGAAAGACTAAGTGAAGGGACTGTGGCAGGCTGTGGTTTAAGATCAAAGCACATGAGGTACTCCAGGGAGCTCACTCAGAAAGGTTGGATACACCTTATCTGAAGTGAGAAGCAAGATCTTGGAGAGAGGTTGGTCTCCTGAGCTGAGTAAGAACAGCTTCTGACAAGTTTCCAGCCATGACAAAACAGGCACCGAACTTTAGCACTAAGCAGGAATAGCACTAGTTTATGCACTGCGCTCAAGACAGTTACTCAGTTGTGTGGCATTAATTCCTCAATGCGATGATTACTGCTAAGACCTTCTGACATGGAAGCGACCATGGCCAAGGATGTCAAAGTTGCAAGTGAAGCTGGACCGATGCCATGTAACATGCCACGCAGCCAGTGTTCACACAGTAAATACAGGCAGCTATCTATGTGATGCTGCAGCTGCCGGTGCTCGAGGAAGGCTAGGCTAATCTCTTGCCAAAGCAGATCCTACTAGTTCAATGGAGAGAAGACCCCATCGTTGGAAATTCAGTTTGTGCTTGGCTGCTCTTAGATGGCTAGTGCTTAAAGCAGAAGCCATCCTTGAAATCCACGTTACTTGCAACACTGGTTTGTAGACAAACTCATCCTTCGCATGCGTGGTTTTAGACATTCTGCTCTCATCTCATGTTCTGTGGTCCTTTCATTTCACTGTTTGCTTCTCATCAGTGTGTTGGATGCTTTCACTGTTACTATTGGGTTTGGGTAAAGAGCATGGGAATAGATAAAAGGCTTATAAGCTTCATCACCAGAACAGTCACTGTTTTAGTCTGAATTTCCTGGTTTTGCTTGAGACTTAAGAGCCCTCGGGCTTAGGGTATTTGGTAACCAGGAAACTTTCAGGTGTGATGAGCGTGATGGCCAGTGCTACTTTAAAGGGCAGGATGAATTTGGGAGAATAAATGTACTGAGAGCATTTAGACTCTGGCTGCAATGCTAACCAGCCCTGCTACTACTAATTGGTTTCACGTGATGGAAATAGAGGGTTTCTGTGCGAGTGCAAAGCTGTCTTATGTATGAGACTGTGTATGTGGCTGTCCAATGTAGCAGTAAAAATGAGAGGACGTCATTCCGCTTCCAAGAAAAAACTGGAAGGTCACTCTGAGATAAATGTTTTCTCTCTGACGTGTCTCCTTTTCTTTAGGTTATCAGTTGATGGTTCAGGCTTCTTTAACTATCTGTTTTCAGACTCCTGAGATCCTGTTCCCGAGTCCTACCGAGCTCCACGCGTGACGTGCCCCTCTGTCCGTGTTCGCCTTGCTGAGCACAGAGGGTTTCTGCAGCAGGTCAGCGGAAATGTCGGCACTGTACAGCTTACACCCTTGACGGAATATACAGCCAAGGTTTTACCTTGGTGAGTCATTCTAGCAGTCCTAGTGTCTCATGTAAATGTCAACCTTTACTTAGTGTAACTCTAGATCTTTGTGAAGAGGACAGAATTAGACTCAGCCAAATGAAGAGCCCAAGGACCTTTGCAACCCAACACCAGAATGATTACAAGGTACATACAGATCACGCTGTTGACACAAACCATAATGACGACATTCTAGCATTACCTGAATAGTTGACATGGCTGCAGAATTATGCTATATGCAACACCAGGACAAATTTAACACAGGGTTAGGAAAGTATTAAAGCTGCATGGAGCCTTTTTGCCAGGTGTTTAGATCATGGAAAACCCATTAAATCTGTTTAAGAACAAGATGAGCATCTGCTGGATCTGAAATACACTGCATTGTAAAGAGTCTGTGTAGGGGGGAGGAGTACCTTTTAAAATTTGTACTTAGAAGTGAGGCAGACCTAGACTGCATCATCGTATTCATGTACCAGTGTGTCTTTTATTTAGAAAACAGGCTCAAATAGATATAACCTGAGAATAACCTTCAGTCAATTTGAAAGCGATGCATTTTGCAAGCCATCTGCATGTACCTGATGGTGTTACTCATTTTCACAGAGGTGCCCAAGCTTTGGAAGTGTCTGCTAGACACTTGGATGTCTTGTGGCACTACCCTGTATGGCTTAACGGTGATATGAACATAGGACTGCAAAGAATGAGGCTTTCCCAAAGGCAGTGGGCTGGAGAAAGCTCTGTCTGGAGCTGTATTTCTTCTGTGCCGTATGGCTAAATGGGGAAATTGTCACCACTCGAGTAGCGAGCTTTCTATTTGAGTTCCTTGGTGATGTGAATATTTGATTTGAAAGAGGCTTCTCTGTTGCTCCTGGGGTGGGAATAACAAGACTTCCATAGGAAGTGAGAAGAGAGTGATTTTATTTGTTTCTCTTCCCATGCACCAAGGATCCTGAAATGACTGGTTAAATTGTAGGGAAATTTGTTATAGTTTCAAATTGTGGAATGATTTCTTAAAATGACTGCTCTCTGGGTGGGAGGAAGGGCAGGTTTGCATCAGCTAAGATATTCCAAAGATGAACAAATACCTGGAAGAGGTTTTTGTAGCCATTGATAAGGTATTTACAGAAACTGCAGAATGCTGGTTGGATTTGAAGCTGGCTGGGAGTCTTTCTAAATTGTAGGAATGCAGCTGAACACTGAGTATGTTTTGAAGACCAATTTTTTGTAGCGTGTTTTCAGAACATGTAGCACTGAAGTGCACTATTTCAAAGGCTCATTTTCTGTGGATTAGGTTTTTAATGCCTCCCATCAAGCAGGTAGGATCTTCGATTTGCATCTCAAAAATTGAGTATGGCACTCCTGTGGGCGTTTCCATACGCGCTGTTCAGAAGTGCAGAAAGGCATGCTGGCTTTCAAGGGCAGGCTCCCTCTGGGATTAACGAAGATTTTCAGGCATGGAGAACAGCACGGCCTCTGAAATGTGTATGCTGTGCTCCACGCTTGAAAGTCTTTGCTAAACTTAAGATGAGTTTGTCCATTGTGCAGAGCAGACTGTTGCAGGGAAAAGAACATGGGCAATCTGAACGTAACGGTGTTTGGGTGACAGTAGCCTTAATATAGGAAAAAGCACCGTAGAAAGCTTAATTTTAGAATTAGTTGAGGCATGTCCTTGATGAGATGGCGAGCATGTGGAAACACACCCTGTGTATGGCTCACGTGGCCGTGAAGTCTGTGGGATGTTGGTGTCCACGGGCAGCGTGCAGGGGTGCACGTACATAGGGTGTTACTGCTCATGGTACACGTCCCGCTCCAAGTGCAGAGTGAAGAGATGGGGCTGCAATACCTCTCCCTTCAAACCACCTTTTGGTTGCCTTAAAGGCCCCCCGATGCAGCCCTTGGGTGAGAGCAGAGGTCCCTCCCGGCGTGGCTCGGGGGCCGCCTAGCGGGGTCCCCTCGTCCAGCCCCGTGGGACCTGCCGTGAGCGTCGGGCTCTTCATCCAGCCGCGGGGAACGGCTCACAAGCTGGGGCTGAGAGTGAATTAATTTTATCCCTCGTGTGACATGCCTCTTTTGAGTACAGCTGTTTCTCAGGGCTGGAAAATCCTGGCTTTCCCTCCCCTTATTTGGATAACAGCTGAACTGCTGACAGATACTGGACACTTGAGTCAAACTGGAGTTCCTAGAACCAAGTGACTAAATCCCTTTTTAAACACCGACATTAAAAGATGCCTAGAGCTTATTTTAAGAGATGCTAAGCTTCCACTTGAAATCATGAGGCTCCATACTTGTTAAAGTAAGTAGATTCATGTCAAAGAGAGGTCCTGGTCATTTGTTTCCTTTCTTCCCTGTAAAAAAACCCCAACCCTGCCCCACTTCTTTGCATGCCAGAGCATTACAGGAATGTGGAAGCATTTCGAGCCCAGACTGCCTGACACATGAAGACTGCAGATCCCGGGGAGCGTAAGCGCACGAAGACTCTGATGCCCATGGCTGTACCCTGCAGAGTATGTGCAGATGTGAGTAAAGGTGATAGTATCTATGGAGTCCCTGGGCATCCTGTTGCACCCGCCTGCTGCCTGTGCTGTGCGTACCTTCGGTGTTCCCATTGCACAGGCACATCCCACTGGCTGTGTTTGGTGGAGGTTGGGGGTCCTTTATTGGACCCTAAGGATGAGCGTTCAGTGCCGTGTATTTCAAGGACCTAGAAACTGCTCTTTCTGCAGTGAGGATGCTGTATAGTAACAAAGCTCGGCCAAGTGATTTCCCAAAAGCTCTGGAAAAACACGCACAGGCTCACTGCCTCATGGATTACTACTTCCTAAGAGCTCTGTGTTGTCAGTGCTTCGATTGAGAGCGGATGCGCTGGGGCGGTGCTGAGCTGCTCCGGTCTGGTACAAATCCGTGAGCCATCCCAGCCATCCCTTCCCCTCCTTGCAGCCGCACGGAGCCAGGAGCCAGCGGCTCCTCCTGCCCCACCAGCCCGGCTGGGCAGTGAGAAGGGGATGAATCAAATTCTGGCTCTCCCTTTCACTGCTGACTGCTGGAGGATGCTTTCCCCATTCCCCATGGATACCTGCAGTGAATAGTGAAGCAGAGCCCCAGCCCTAATATGTAAGAGAATCCAACAGTCTTTTTTTTTTTTTTTTAAGTAGAAAACATGACAGTATGCTATTCAGCCAGCAGGTAAATTAACCTCTCCACCCTAGAATACAATGATGACTCTCCTGTGAGTCATAAGGAGGATTAATTTAACGGGGCCAAAGAAGAGAGAGAACAGTCGAGTCTTCATGTGGGGCACACCTTCCAAGGAGATGGATGTGTCATTCCAGCAGGCTTAGGAGAAGATCGGAATTGTGTGGCCAGTGCATGTAACTGTGTGTGACTCAGGGCTTTGCTGTCCAGCCATGACTTGCTGTTTCTGTCCCTGGCTGTACTGTTACGTTTGCACTTTCTGCAGAAGGCAGCATGTTCTGATCTCCTCTCTCCTCAAACCAGACCTGTTACTTGTGTCACTCCTCGTGAAGAAGGAGCTTTTGTGAACAGTGCTGTATGAGTTGTGACAGCTCTGGCATCCAGCGCAGCACGGGGTGTTGGTGCTGTACTAGTAACTACCAAAATGGATAAAAAGCCTTTTCTGTCCCAGTGCCTGGGATTTTGTTTTGAATAGGAATAAAGAGAAAGTATATCCTCAGGTGGGAATATAATGAAATGGGATGTCTACAGGCTGATAGCAGTAGCTAAATTGCACTCAGAAGCAAATAGGAATCTGGAGTAGCTTTTCCAGAGCCTGCATAATATTTTTCTCCGTACTTGTTAAAGTAAGTAGATTCATGTCAAAGAGAGGTCCTTGTCATTTTGCTACGCAAAGCAGCATGTGCCTGCTGTAGCTTCTGTCATCTCCTGTCACTCAAATGTGTCCCAGGTGGTTGTCCCACAGCATATTCTGGCTGTGGATCTGGTGCTTCTGCCATATAGACCTGATGTCATCAAAGCTGCTGGATCCAGAGACAAACTGGGCCCACCTGCCCTCTTGTCCCGCCGCACGTGATGCCCCTGAGCTGCCCGTGCTCCTGCTGTGCCATGGAGAAGGCTGCAGTGACCACGGAGGTGAGTGACTGAGTTTCGTGCACTTTGCCTGATCTCTGGTGCCACGAGAGCTGTGCCCAGCCTGTGCCCTGGGCAGGGGAGCCTGCGCGCAGGAACAGCAGCACAGAATCCTCTGGGCTATCCGTTGCTGCGCTTCATCACCTTGCATCTGTGCCCACAGTGAATTCTGGCCTAAAAACCTTATCTTGCGTCAGCTCCACTAGCATCGCTCATGCTGGACACGCGTTCATGTGGAGCTGCTGCTGGGGGCTCTGCTGCTGCCCGATCTGCTCCCGCTGAGCCACTGACACCTGGGACGGGCAGTGCCAGTGCTTCCACGAGCAGAGCAAAGTCAGTGGGTGAGATCTGAACTTGTACCATGAAGCAAGAAACCCAGGATCCCTTGCTTGAGGAGAGCGTTATTTAAAGCTCCCTGGTCTCAGGTTTCCCTGACGTGCCACGAGATGTTTTTGGCCCACTTGCCTCCTGACGGGAGCGTCAGCAGTGCCAACTTCCCTGAGGCAGCACGCGGGAGATGTGAGGTGTCTCCGGGAGCCGTAGGGTTTGCGGTGGGCACGGAAACTGCAGGGGCCAGCCGCTGGTTGTCAGAGCTTGGTGAAACTGTGCTGTGTGCCCAACCATTCGGGGGAGGTGATCCTCCCTCCCTACTTTGCTCTCATGAGACCCCACCTGCAGGACTGCCTTCAGCTCTGGGGTCCCCAACAGAAGGACATGGAGCTGTTGGAGCCGGTCCAGAGGAGGCCACAAAGATGATCTGAGGGTGGAGCACCTCTGCTATGAAGACAGGCTGAGAGAGTTGGGGCTGTTCAGCCTGGAGAAGAGAAGGCTCTGGGGTGATCTTATAGCAGCTTTCCAGTACCTAAAGGGGGCCTACAGGAAAGCTGGAGAGGGACTTTTTACAAGGGCCTGTAGTGATAGGACAAGGGGCAATGGCTTTAAACTGAAAGAGGGCAGATTTAGATTGGATATAAGGAAGAAATTTTTCACTCAGAGGGTGGTGAGGCACTGGAACAGGTTGCCCAGAGAAGTTGTAGATGCCCCATCCCTGGAAGTGTTCAAGGCCAGGTTGGATGAGGCTTTGAGCAACCTGGTGTAGT
Source organism: Tauraco erythrolophus (assembly GCF_009769465.1). Taxonomy (NCBI): domain Eukaryota; kingdom Metazoa; phylum Chordata; class Aves; order Musophagiformes; family Musophagidae; genus Tauraco; species Tauraco erythrolophus. The sequence continues at coordinate 5,006,301 of NC_141480.1, read as the reverse complement.
GGAGGATTTCCCTGCCCATGGCAGCGGGATTGGAACAAGGTGATCTTGAAGGTCCCTTTCAACCCAAACCATTCCATGATTCTATGACACCAGCGCCCTCCGCACGGCTGTGTGCCATGCCATCGAGTGGGCAGGCGTGGGAGTTGGGAGGATGGCATATGAAGGATGGGGTCTTTTGTCACCCCTGCTCAAGCTGTAGCAGGGCTCTTCCCTCTGCTGCCACCTGAGCCGCAGAGTTGTCTCAAGTGACTTATTTGAAAACTGTGCTAGCAGTGCTGTGCGGTGCGAGGGGAGCGGTGGGGGAGCAGGGGATGCAGCTGGCACTGATGCCAACATGAGAAGGAGATTTTCAGATATTTTGGCCTTGCATGGATCTTGCAAAGGCTGGAGGGCTACTGCGCAGTGGGGCAGACCTGGGATCTCTTAAATACTTGTTCTCAGTCCTATGTCTAGGCCAGGCCCTATCTCTGATCTCTTTGCCAGAGAAGCTGGGGCAGCTGTTGGCATCTAAAAAGAGAGTCTGAGTCCAAAAGCTCTGGTTCCACCAACGGGGCTCATGGTAGTTATCCAAAATTGCTAGGACCTGGAGTGCATCATATAACCAAGTCTGGAAGTTGCACAGTGGTCAGAGCACTGTCATCCCATTGCACGTGCTGCACTGTCACCACAAAGCTCAACACAGGGACCTGCCTGTTGCACTGTAAAACATGGTAAAAGACTGTTCCAGCCTTGGAGCTTTTACGCAGGGCGTAAATCATGCTTGCAAAGTGTGAATAATCAGAATATCACTAAACATTGTAGTTTAGAGGCATGTTTTTAGAACTAAGGCGTAGACTGCGAAGCCATTAAAAGTGCTAATTCCCAAAACCGTCGTTATTCAAGTTGCCTAAATTAAACTGTCACTGCACAGTCAAAGGAAACTTTTTATAGGGACATAATTTTACAAACCCCAAGCTATTTCATAGAAAATTGAGCTGGCAAAAAATGTTGCATAAAATTAAATAACTAATACAGACGTTTCTTGAGTGAAAAATAAATGTACGCCTGGTCTGATGGTTATTTTCTCTCTCTAGGAAGCATCGACTGGACTGTTTAAGTTCTCCCAGACACCTCTTATGACAGTGGCCTGTGCCATACCCTGGGTCCAAGGGGGAGAAAAGGTTAGTTTAAACGAATAGCCAATAGTACCGTGTGCCTGGTTTATGCCAAGCAGTGAACTCTTCATTGTTGGGGAGCCCGCGTGCAGGCTGACAGCGGGCTGTACAGCCAAAACCCCTCCAGGAAATCCGATCAGTCTAATTTTAGCTACGTGGACAGCACTTGATATGGAAGCAGCTGGTGTCACACAAATCTGCGGGCCTGTCAAGCAACCCGAGTGCATCGCTAAAGCAAATATGTTCATTTCCACCCAAAGGCAGTCTAGGAAGCCAGGCATGGTTTTAGCTTGCACTTGACTCAACATAAATGAGAGCTGTAGCGTTGTAACCATAGATGTGCAGTGGCCAAACTCGTAGATTTTAATGCCATTTCATTAGAAAAGTGAGGCATGACTGATTTATCATGCTCACCTTGTATTGCATTTCATGCTAGTACTTACCTGTTTCTGTTTACAACTGGTGGAAAGGCTTTCTGGTCATGCTCACGCTGTTCCCCTCTTGTGAAAAGGTTTTCTACAGTAAAAAGTTTACCTAATGGAAGCCAGCAGTGGTCTGGTCTAAAGTACTGGTGGTCTCTTGATCTACTAGACGTCATGCTAATTGCTCAAGAGTATATCTAGGCAGTGATCTCAGTGGGTGCTCAGATTGCTTGGATTTTGGCAGCTGAGACGCAAACTTCCTAAGTAGAAAAGCTCTAAAAATACAACAGGGCTTGAATTTTCTATCGACTAAAGAGTGACAGAGATAGTGTGTCTAGTAAACTCCAGCTCAAGTTGTCCTATAAGCAAGCTAAAATGCTTAATTACCGGAAAGTCTCAGGATAACAAAAATGCCTAATCTAGTGCATACCCAGCTGCTCTGGAGACGCTTCACCTGCCGGCGTTCACCGAACACAACAGTGTCTGGATGGCTGTGAACTCCAGCCAGTGCTGCAACCGAGCCTGCCAGCAGCCCTGGCTGCCAGCAAGGGGCTGTCCCCTGGCAGCCGTAGCCTTTGGAAATTAGGAAATGATAATATGAAGGCATGTGTGCAGTGCAAGGCACGGAAGAGCCAGGGCTTCGTCTCTGCCTGTCCTTCCTGCCAAAAAAAAGTTTGCTTCTGTTTAGAGAGCTGGTCAGTAAATGCATTTAAGATGTTACAGGTTGAATAAGGAACTGAAGTAGAGGCGAGTTACAGTGCTTGTTAATAGTATTTGTCGTAAACGGACAAAGGTCCTCTCCCAGGCAGTGAAGACGCACCACTGGATTTTCCTGCTGCATTTTGCTACAACAGCTAGGAATTTCTCTAGGAGATAACACAGTGTTATGGACAAGGCTCCTGAATACCCCAAATCTACCAATTAATACAACTGAAAAGCAAAATACGAAAAGGGAGAGTTGATATCCAGGTAACAGAGGGAATAAAATTCCTTTCAAAAGGAAGGAAAGGTCCTGCTCTCGGGTTTGCCTCACTCCCTGGTCCACCAGTGAAAACACCCAACTTGTCATTTTTGTCATTTGGAGCTGGGAGGCCCCAAACTCCCATCACAGCTGGCCCTTGTTTTTGCTACACACTGAATTAGGCCTATAGATGATGTGCCAAGTTGTTTATTGTGCTGTAGAGCTGGGGCTGTGGGTCCAGCATTGGCTGCTGCAGAAGAATATCCAGGTAATGTGTTTTTGTGGCACCTGGCGGTAGCTTTTGAGTTAGTTAGCTGGAGTGTGAGCTTCTGTGGCTGTAAAGGCTGTGCTGTTAGAAGATCAGAGCAGACTGTGCTGCTGAAAAGTGGAGCAGAGTGAAAGACTAAATCCAAATCCTGCACCTGTGGGTTTGGTTACCTGCGTTACGTCCAGCTCCCTGTGCTAGGGAAAGACTCACTGAGAAGATGCATTGTATTTTCTGGCCACTTTCTTCCCTGTAGCATGTCTATTCCTCCTCTTTTCCTTTTAGCCTGCCTGTGAGCCATGTTTAGGAGGAGGCTGTGGAGCCCAGCTGATGCTCTGCTGCATGACTGAGCCTGCATCTCTTGTGGACCATTTGCCTCTTCTCTCAACCCAAGTCACTAAATGAAGTATTAGTGGATTGGCTGCTTGCAAAGTACCTCATTAATGAAGCGAGGTGTTCAAGCAGGCCGAGCTCATCATAACTTCACCCCTTGAACATGTGCTGTGGAGCAGGGATGCCTTCTGATTGGCAGTGGAGTCCTCTCTTGCTTTGGAAACCACGGTCTTCCTAGGTTGCCTGGGTGTGCGGGTAAGATGCTCATGCAGGCAGGAGGAATGAGCTAGGCATGCTGTGGGGTTGGAGCTCCTGGCTTGGCAGGATGCTCAGATGACTGCCCTTGACTAGCCTAAAGGCAAGAGCAGAGCTCAGTGTGCCAGAAAAGGGAACGCTGCTATCTGAAATCGAAAATCGTATCCCTGCCTCTCCTCCCTGCCCTCTGAAAAGCTCTCATGTAACCTGAGGACATGATTAGTATGCTAGAAATTAAAGTGTTACTCACCTCTATAAGCCATCAGTTCGGTTTTGGGGCTCTTGCTGCCAGCAGCTCGAATCAGTACTGAGTCTTGAAGTGGAAAGTCTCCTCTCCACCAACTCCTCTCCGAGGACTGAAGGCTGTCTGGGGTGGTGGGTTACATTTCTAATGTTCAGATCCCTCCTTGTGAGTGATGGCATGGCGGGAATGTCAGCTGTATGGGAATAAACTGCAGCAATTTATTCTCTCCTGCCTGTTTGAAAGTCAACAGAGCGGCACCATTAGCTGGAACAAAACAGGGCCACTGTTGTGAGATTCAACGGTGGCCAGATCTATAGTTGCTAATAATTTATCATGCTAGTAGTCCTGGGTGCTGGAAAGATGCCAGCTCAGGTCGATTGTGACTGTCTATGTTGAAAGAGGGCCAAGAAAGAGAAGTGAGGCAAGACTTTATTAGAAGCGGGACTCTCTTATACAGATCTGGAATGTAAGGAATTTCCTATTCACTTGGGATATAAAGAAAACCTGAGCTACTCCCCCCTCCCCAAATGCTGAGGAATGCAGGGGGGTATCTTGGGTTCAGTGGAGCCAGTATATGTCTTGCTGACTTGAATGGTTTCACATTAACGTCCTCCAGACTTGGTAGGAGAGTTGTGTAAAGCTCGTGGGAGCTGAAGTCGTGTCCCGATGATGGCAGAAGCACAGTGCCATTATACACTTAAATTTCAAGCAAGGTGCGTTATTCAGTGGAGTCCCTTGTAGGGAAGGAGCTGGAGCGAGGGCATTTCTGAAGTGCAGGGTTGTGTCTGTGCCCAGTGTTAGTGATTAAGTTTACCTGAAAACTCCTGTGCTGCAAAACACTAATTAACAGCTCGTTTGGAGGAATCACCTTGTGTAGATGCATAAAGGGTAGGAGGAGAGATCCCCAAGGAAAGCTGTCCATCTCTCTGCAAGTGTCTATGAGCAAATTGGATCCTGTCTGCTACCATAGCAGTGCACTTGCACAGCTGGAGGTCGAAGGGCTGTTAGTTCAGTCTTGGCATTGTCAGCCTTCATCAGTTTTGTGACCGTGAAGATAACCCAGCTGCTGTGCAAAGCCCTGCCCAGCAGTCAAAGGTACGCTGAATTCTGTACCTTTTGTGGGCTCCTGGAGGTCTTCCCCAGACTCCTAGTTAGAAAACATGACTTGCAGTTGGGTTTCCTGCATGCACAAGCTCCTACGTTTTCCCAGTTACCTGCCTGCTTCGTTCGTGCTGAGTCCCAGAAGCTGCGCAAAAGGTATAAATTACTTCTGACTAAAGCATCTCTCCTGGCACTGCTGTTAATGTCTGTATCGTTTTTTTTGTGTCACTGCCGGTTGTATCAAGGCCATCTGGGCCTGAGCATGGCTGGATCCTCCCCTCTAGCATGGTGTAGGGATGCTCTGGGAGCTGCACTTTCTTCCTTTGACTGTCTATTGCCTCTCCAATTCTCATCTGTGCCTGACGACCTCGGAGGAAGGTGTCTTGAACCCCAGGAGCACTTCTCTCCCCCTCCTGTGGACAAGCAGCTCTGCTGCAGGTCAGTGGGATTTACTTGGACCCTCTAGCCAGACAATCTAGCCCAAGGAATTTAAACTATTCACCTCTCGATGGCATAATTACCAGATGAACTTTTGACTGGCTTGAATGCAGGGGTGGTGGGAAGAGACTGGTTATTCCAGCCATCTTAAACCCTTCCCAAAATGGAAAAGCAGCTGACGCAAAGGCCACACATGCTGGGGCCCTTCTTCCTGAAGTGCTTTGTGAGGGGCCTCTGAAGTGACATTTCCATTTATACCACGTCAAACTCCGAGGCAGAGGAGTACTGATTTTTTTTTTTTTTTTTAAATTTTTTTATTCCGAAAAGGGATTTCTGAATGGAGGAAGGTAGATAATGATCTTGGTGTGAAAAGAAGTCGACCTGCCCTGTGGAGAAACGAGATATCTTCACTGGCAAGTTGTTGTCTGGAATAGTTTCGATAGTAAGAATTCAATTAATTCTTCTCACTTCTGGGAGGAAATCCAGCACATCTTCCCACTCTTGCATGAAGAAGCTGAGCATAAGCTGGTGCTCATGTCACAAGAGAGCTTGAGATAGGGAGGGAGCGTGGCAGTGTGATGAATTTTGGGAGCGAGAGGAGCTCCAAGTAGCCTAGCAAGCCCCAGCTACTCTTTCCCAAAGAGTGGTTTACCACTGGTAGTCGGAGGCTGGTTGAGGCTAGCTGCTGGGACAGAGGATGCTGAACAGACAGGTGTGCAAGGACAGTTCTGCATCTGCCTGCAGTACATGTTTGAAGGTGGTGGTGGTGCCCATTGCTGGTGATAGGGCTCTTCTTCTAAGAGATCCTCAGCGAAGTGCAATGAACACAGTTGCAAGTTAAAAGTCATCATCTGTGAATAGAGGAGGAGAGACTTGGGGAGGTCGAAGTCATGCAGAGGTGTCACAGTCAGAAGGTGTTACAGCCTACCTGTGGTTCAAAGGAACTGTGAGCATGTGTGCTGGAAGGCTCCCCAGGCCTTCCCTCCTATCTTCTCACCACTGAGGTCTCCAAGTGTGTGGTAAACACTGATAGACTCAGCCAAGTTTGGCTGATTACACTTAGTCAAACCTGTCTGAAACTGGACTCACCAGTAGACTCAGCCAAGTCTGGCTCGTTAAACTTAACCAAGCCTGTCCGACACCAGCAATTGTTGGGCTGTCTCCATCTTTGATAGTATATTGCTCCAAACCCAAATTTGGATTGGTACAGTTCCTCTGGCTTCAGAGGAGCGATGCAGGTTTACCTGAGGACTGTGTTTGGACAACAAGACACATTTGACCATTATCCTGCCGCTACTAGTTGTTTCACTGAAGATCTGATGTTCTCACTGAACCAGACAGACCAGTAGTTTTAGCCTAGATGCTTATCATTGGTATGTTGGTGTAAATTCAGATTATCCCTGATGATGTCACCATTAGGCAAATAATCTTCTAAATTATGCTGGCAGGTGTTTGTAGACTTCAAGGGGATTGAGCAAATGTGGTGGAAAAGGATGGCAGATGATCATAATTTGGGACTGTGTTATTGAATAACTATAGTGGCATTGCTGGCAGATGTCCTCCATCATCTGTTGATATTAACTTCTGAAAGCAACTTAGCAGAGGTGCCTGCTTGCTCTCCACAAGCTGAATGCCAGGAGCAGGGTTTTAATGGGGAGTCTGAGTAGCCTCAAATTAAAGTTGAATCACTGCGTTGCAATAGAGACGTTACTGTACGATGCCTTGAGGCATCCGCTCGTTGGATGATCTCACAGCTATGCTTTCTGGCAGCGTTCCCTTGGGTTTAACTTCAGACATTTTGACATATCTCATATATTTTCCACTGTAACTTAAACCTGTGCCAGTCTGGGCTATACAGACTTATCTATAGGCAATCTGAGGCGTGGAGAACATTGTTGGATGTTTGCCAGTCCTGGGTAGGACGCTTACCCTGATATCTATAGAGGCAGTGTACTGATGTGCCCCCAGGCTGGGTCCTAACAAACCTCTGCAGTCTGCATCACGATACAGCTCCACAAAACATGTCAAAATTTTATGTGAGGTTCCCCACGGATGTGAGTCTAGGTCTTATCCAGCTAGAGCCAAGATATTTCGGGAGAGGGATGTTTTTTCCCAGCCTTTCCCTAAGCAACCAACTTGCTAGAGCAGAAAAGATGGTGTTCATGGTGATCTCTTGTTCCATTTCCCATCATGACAGTGGTTCTTACAATTGGCTTTTCTTTCCAGTGCTTAGGAGACAGAGTCAATTTATTGAGGTAGAGAAGATGGCTCCAAGCGGAGGCTTTTCCTTTTGGCGTGCCTCAGCCCCCGTGATGGTCAGACCACCTGCAGCGTGCGGATCGCCTGCGCTCTGCTCGCGCCGCCCGGGCTGTCTGTTTTTAGCTCTGGCAGAAGCTCCCTCTGCATGTTCAGAATGCCATCCCAACAGCTGCAGCTCTCTTGGTGGCCATGCAAGCACCTCTGGCCCTCAAGTTCACAGGTTTCAATGCCCATGAGCAAGGACCTTTAAAAATTACATTGCTTGTGCTCTGCCAGAATTATTCTACTTGCCCTCTCTGTATGGCAGGGCACCTTTTATCAGCCTTCAGTGACTCGTACGGGTGGGAAGAGGCACAGAATCTGGTGTGAAACCTGTTTTCTGGCTGGACAGCAGGCTTAAGTGCTCAAGACAGAGCACAGTTGTCAGTATAAATAACTCTTGGAAGGACAGTGGGAATGATTCTTATACAATGGAGCTGAATTTGGCCCCAGCGCCTTCAGTGGAGGGACTGGATGAGAGCAGGCTGGGTTTCTGTTTCCATTTTATATATGGAGCTGGTTCTGTGCCTCCTAAGGAGTAGGTAAGTTTTTAGGAATACAGCTCAGTGCTGTTCTCCTTGGGACTGCTGGGTTCATGAGCTCCGGGAGTCGTGCTCCTGGCTGAGGAGCTAAAAGTAACTGACTAAGCTAAAGCTAAAAGCAACTTCGCCCTAAGAGTGTCTGTCTCTGGTTTTATCCTGCTCTTTGCTTCTACAAGGGCATCGTGTTTCATTTCATGCGGGATTAAGGACTGTGTCAGCAAGGATTTGCTGGTGATATTTCCCATGTAAATAAATCTTGTCTAAAACCCAGTTTATCCCTAAACTGCCGCAGGAGGCCCTGGAAAGAAGGATTTTCATTTATGCCAAGTATTAATTTATCAAGTCATTTTCTTTTGTTACGATCGGATTTGCCGTGCTTGCCTGCCCGGACCCAGCAGACAGCAGATGGCACCCGCGCTCTGTGCACTCGGGCAAACCACAAGTAACTTCAGCAGAACGTCTTACAACTTGTCACTGAGCAGCTGAATTATTACTGAGCATTTCAGCTGTAAAATTAAGGCCATAGCAGACGTGTGGCTGATTTTTTTTCATTTGGGAAAGACACAAGCTGTGGCTCAAAGATATCCCTTGCATGAGTGCCACGAGCAAATACTGTGGTTATTTTTGGAGAACATGTTTCCTATCAATCATTTATTTGATAAGGCTGTATTGTAACAGGATTTGATATAATGTTATGTTTGCTGCACATACTAATATGGATGCTATTAACAGTATCCCAGCACAATAGGATCTTGGTATTGAGTGTCTTATGTAATTCTGTTGAAGAAGAGGGAAAAATAATTCATTAATTTAAATATGCATCACGTTTTGCCCCAGGTCTCCCGGTGAGATAGACTAACAGTAATGTGTGTACATGAAAAATAAGCATATGAGTGCTGGTGTATTAATTTATGAGTATTTGAGTAAAGAATTAGGCAATTTTTCTTTTGCATGGAGCAAAATAAACTTAAGAGTTACCTGAAGCAACTCTGTATCTGGATACAAAGGGTTTGGATCCTGCAACACTGGTGTAAATAACTGTATTCAGCAGTTCTGTGCAGAATGACCCTCAGTTCATAGGTGAAGCAGGAGAGACACAGGCCTTTTGGTCCATCAGTGCACAGCTGGTCAGCTTGCTCCTCCACTGACACCAGTTTGAGGTCGAGGACAGCTCCAAAAGCCATGGTTTGCACCTGGCAAGTGGCTGCCTGTTGCTGTGTGCTGAAAATAGCCACTTTTCCGCCTGCTGGGTGTCTGTTACTGCCCTGCCATCCTCCTCACTCGCATCACTCGGTGTGTGGAGCAGAAGGAGAGGTTTGGGATGCCATCCCCCTGCTCCAGCCCACCTGGGTGGGAGAGTAGGGACTCTTTCCTCCCCGGCTTGTGCTCGTAGTGATGTGCAGCAGTGCTGGTGCCCTCTGGGATAGTTTTGCACCGGGTGATGCAGTGTGACACAGCAACACCCAAGCCCACCTGGACAGACCAGTGAGCTGGTAGGGCATTACTGATTTTGGTTCCCATCCTGACCCACTACCGCTGGTTGCATGTGCGTGCACAGTGCTTTCTGCCTGCCAGACACAGTGAGACATTTGAAAAAGACGTAACTTGTGAATTTTTATTCTTTTTACACCAGTTTCTTGTCTAAGGCTATTTTTGCAGGTCCTGCTGCATTCGTGCAACAGTAAGGGTTTGAACACACTGATTATTTTGTCTTGCAAAAGTAGTTCGAGAGCTCTGGGATGGCTCTGGTGAGGAAGGACAAGTGCTTCAGCATGATGTGGGCACTTACAGCTTGGTTTGGGTAATCATTTCCTTTGAATCGCTTACTGAGGAAGGGGTTCCTGAAAAAACAGTGCTGCTGCTCATATAAAACCCTGCTTCAACTGCTAAAGAAAACTTAAATCCTTACAGCAATGGTGCATGTCGTTTCCATTAAAATTATTGCCAGTGGCTCTGCAATCTGGGGATCTCAGCAGGGACAGCAAGTGTTATACTCCAACACTTGGTGTCCCTGCTGAGAGTGTTGGGCTGCCCCATGCTAAGAAGTCCTCAGTCTGTCGCCTAAGAAGTGTCAGCGCTGGCATTTCTCCATTGCAGAGCCTGGACATGAAATTAAACATTCAGGAGGTACAGCAAGGTGAAGGGAGTTGAAAACAAAGTCAGGAGATGGAAGATAGAAGGAAAGGACAGAAGAAATCACATTCAGTAATTGGGGTGATGTTTAATTGCTCTTCTTCACTTGTCTCTTGGTTACAGGAGAGTGCAAAAGCTGTGAGCGAAGCTCTTGTTTGCTATTTAACAGGCATATCTGTGTGTACATATGCTTCACCTTGGGCAAGCTTATGGAACTATTAGTAAAAGCTTTTAAGTTGTCAGGTCAAATCTGCCCAAGGAAGCAGTGAGCAAAGCTGCTGGGGCACGTGGCCCAGCTTCGTCGCTGGTCGTTGCCTCTCCCTGAGTGTCTTTGTCAAAGAAACAGACACCCTCTGAGTTTCTGCGCGGTGTCTTTCCATGTATCTCTCATTCTGACCTTGTGTTTGTGACCATCCCCGTGGCTTTGCTCCTGAGCTGTGCTCGTATGTGAGGTGTGGGTGCTGTGGGCTGCTGCCCTGCGGGGAGGCAGGGCTCGGTCCTCCCGTGGGCTGCGCATCCTGGATCCGAGGGGCAGCTCTGCTCTGGGCACGTGGGGGAAGGAGAGGGTTTGCAGCAGCACATGGGAAAGGAGATTGATCTGAGGGATTTGAATACCCAAGGCCATTAGAGCTTCCTGGGAAATATCAGCTCAGATTCATGCTGGCATTACTTGGAAGTCTTTTAAAATTAAGTACCAAAAATCAATGCATTGCAAGACTCCCAGCATGTAATTCTGAAACCATTAGGACCTTTTTGCTAATTCTGAAAATAATATTTCTGTTTTAAATATTACTTTGAATGTATTTTGAACTTGTGTATCTGGCCGAAGGGAAACAATTAAAGTCAAGATTACATTGTGTTACTTTAGCTGTGATGGATCGAATAATTTGCTGAAGGAAAATATCTACAAAGTGTATCTAAGTGCAGAAGCAAAAATGAAAATTGGTCTCAGCTGTTCTGCTCCCAACGATAAATGTATATTCATGTAATGCTTTCCTTCTTGTATCTTGATAACACTGTGCACGCAGTGCATGAACTAATGCCACTGAGAACTGCAGTGAGATTATCTCTGAGCCTGCGTAAGCACGAGGAATCAACCTGTACTCTCAGGTCCCATGTGTATTCATTTATACTTTTATGATTTAAAGAAGGGAGAGGAGAAACATCCCTGACTGGATGCATTGCACCAATGTTTAGTGTAATTCAGGGTCCAGAAAACTATCACATGGAGCACGAGGGAATAAAAACCCCTCCATCTCCTGCTGGCAATGTATCTGGGGCCAGGGAGGTGGAGATGTGTCAATTGTTTGTGGGAGCAAACACATTTTTTCCATCCAGTCTATTGCTGAGAGTAAGGTATTAAGTCGCTGGTAAAACTTGTGTGTCTTTCACCTTCATAAAATTAGGCAACGAGTGGTAAACAAGTGACTATTTTATTAACTCTGTCCTTTTTGGAAGTTTAAACTAAATTTAGTTAGTGATCCATAGAACAGGTTCTCTGACATTAATTTTTGTGGCTTGGCTTTACTTGGTGGTGTATTGGGTGGGTGCTGAGCACCCAGCACTCCCATCCCCAGCAGTACCATCAGCTGCCAGATCTCTATACCTCGAGGGACTAACAGGTATGGAAAGAAGCACAGCAAACATATAGGCAGTCTGATGCCACCATGCTTAGTGCTAGCTCCTTTCAGGGTGTATCATCTGTCTCTAAGCTACTCCAATTCCTATTTCAGCCCCTAAGTTGCTGGCAGCTGTTCTGCTCTGTCATTAGAGCTTCTAACTTGGGCATGGGAGCGACGATGCTAAATGCTGCTGGAGATGGTGAACGGTTTGTGCGAAGCTGAACGGCGTTTTGTCCATCCAAGAGATGTTTTGTCGTGTAAGAATCATATGTGCAAAGGTACAGCAACAGCTTTTGCTTCTACTTAAAGCTGCACATGGAACCTGTGGAGCTATAGGGACTCTGGAATCAAGGCTGCAATACAGGTTTCTAAATCTGTGTGCTGTAGTAAAACAGCTATTGGTATTTGAGGGTAGTACTGGCTGTTAACCGTCCCTCTCTGATCCTTTATTGGTTAATGAAAATAGCTGTTGGATAAAAATGCAAAGATTTTGAGTTGTGAAAGTGTGCGTTTGCACTGCTAATCACTTGAAAAATCCATCTCCAGAACTTCTTTTTTTTTAGGAGCAGCTGATTAGCTGCTCTCTGTGCTTTTCCCTTTTAATAAAACCCCTGAGTTGAACAACAGAAGGACTATAATTAATGAGTGCTTTTTTTTTTGCTTTTCCCTGTGACATTCTGGCAAGTGTTGGCCAGCAGGTAGCCTGGCAGAAACCGGACAGAAATGCCTTTGCGCTGCTTGTGTGAGCACAGACGGCATCTGTGCAGGAGGGAGAGGGGTGGTTTGCTCCTCTCTGCATTGGCACTGACAAGCACGGAGTGTGACTGCTGGTGTGCTGGGTTCGGCGGTGCTCGCTGTCCCTCGCTCAGCTGTCCTGCTGGGGATGCTCTTCCTTTGCCAGGTACCAAACCGTACCTTGAAGGTGACAGCGGGAGCCACAGCACACCCTGTTTCCCTGTGCATCTTTCTCAATGGCCCCAGGTTAGATGATGATGAAGATGACCCAAAGATCTTTTGACCTAGCAAAAGATAACTCAAAGGTTAATATTCTGTGTTTTACCCTGGAGAGTAATGGCTTGAATGGGAAAGAATAGTTTTGAAGGCCACAGAGATGCATTAAAATCATAAAGATTTATGCTCCTCTTAAATGACTTCCCTGTTCAAAGGTATATAATACAATTTGACTAGCAAGGCCACAGGTAAAAAGGGGGCTCAGTGAATAAAATTGAGGGCTTTGGTTTTTTTTTTTCTGACTGATGCCTTCTGTTTTCTAAATGGCCACGTATCAGCCATCTGGCATTGAGGAGGTTTTTAGTATGAAAAATTAATTAGATACAATCTAAGCATAATACTGCCTGGATTTTCTGCAATGCAAAAAATAGTTCGTACCCAGAAAATGCTGGCAGGAAACAGGCCAATAAAATAACCGCTTCTCTTAAACTTTGTGTCGATTTGGTTCTTTTTCAAACAAGTGGACAATACTCCTAGCTGAAGGTACACCTCGTGCAGGTCGTTGCTGTGTTTTCTAACTTGCCCAACCCAGCCTGTGCTTCAGACGTGACCAATGCAACCTGCTGCCTTGGCCAAACAGCAACGGCTGATAGTGACAGATTGTGCACTAATAGTTTTATGATGCGGACAAATAATTATTAGAGACTGAAGCAATTCTATCAGGCCCTGTGACTTATGGCTGAGTTGGAACTTTAACCCTGGTGTCCGGAGATAGACAAAATGTCAATACGATAAAAGAGATAGGGGAAGAATTGTGGTTGTTTTTCTTTCTTCTTCTCAAAACTGAGCAAAGAAGAAAATCCGATTGTTTCATAAATTCAGGTTCTGCATATTTACATGGAGGCCACCAGGAGAAATATCCGTGGAAATTGTAGATTTGCTAGCAGAATGGCGAGCACGATGGTGGAACTTGGCAGACAGCTCAGGCAGTTCATGCATGAAGGTCAGCAGGTTTGGATTCTCTTAAGGTGTTGTCTAAAAGCAGCTGTATACATTTGCTGATAGTAGAGTGTCTGAACATTTTCACTGTACTTTATATTAGCATCAGTGTAAGTGTGGTAAATCAGAATACGGAGAGGTCTGGGTTGCTTGAGAAGAAGAGTTGACACAGTGCTCGTGCAGGAAGCATTGCAGGGGCTCCCAAAATATGTGGGAAGGGATTGCTGGTCCTCCCACGCTGCCCCAACAAGCGTGTGCTGCTGCTCCCTGGGAATCATGGCAGAATAAGTAGACCTGAGCAAGGATCTAGAGCTGAGTTTGTCCTGACCTTTCATGACACTTAAAATGAGGCTGTTGTCCTGCAAATGTCTTTTCTTTGTAACATCCAATAATTTCACGTTTTGGAAGTATTTGAAGATAGTTTTCTGGGAAAAGTTGTCTATCACATTGGAAGTACACTGATTTCCCTAAGAAGGTTCAAGACTTAGTTATTATGAGGGTATTGTACTCCTGGATCTTCTGACAGTTTGGAGTGTAATGTATTTTTGTTTTTTTCCTTTTTTTTTTTTTCCTCCAGATGATCTGAAGATGTTTGACTAGACATGGAAATAGACTGTATAATGAAGCATGACAAACCACTTTAGTCAGGCCATGAGCTCTATATCAGATCAATCAGCCATCTGGCTTGGGAAACTGGCATCACTTCAATTACCAAAGTGTACGTATCCCTTGGGAATCACAGCTAGCTGAACCTTCCCTTTGTGATGCAGAACGTCTCTGAAGAGTGCCCTGCTTCATTCATCCAGGTCCTTCACAGCAGCTTGTTGACAAGTCCTGACACGAGACAGACACCAATCAATAACGTATTTTTAAACGTTAGCGAGATGGAATTTCAGGAAGCCTTCATGTTAATGTCATTTGGCACTTATGTGGAGTAAGCAGCAGACAAGGAGAAGTGGTGCTGGATTTGGTTCCAAGAGAATGACACAAACACAGGCCCTGCGTCTGAGTTTGTCATGTCCCCTGCGAGAGGACGTGGCCGTGGTCGGTGTCTCAGCTGGGGTATTGCTGTTCCTGGGACTGCTTCCTGTGGTACGTTCGACAAATCCTTATTTCTCAAGAGTCTCAGGTATGCTGTGGAGATCAGAACGCTGCCAAAATCTCTGGAAAGGAAAAGGGTGAGTCTGGTATTTGGTAGCCCAGTACTCGGGGATTGTGCTGGTAAAAAGCCCGTGGCTTGCTTAATGGTGCCCAAGGAGTTGGAGAGCAGTTGCATCACGTAGGTGTTCTTGCTAAATACTGTGGGAAACATCATCTCTGCTCTCTCCCAGTAAGTAAAGGAGTGGTAGAGAGAAGGAGGGAGAGGGAAACTGAAAATCCAGGTAGAGCAAACTGAGCACTGGAAGGCTCTCTGTCCTGGTGTTGCTGGAAATGTGTGATGAGCTTTGAAACAGGAGTAATCTGTTCCCTCTATGGATTTTGGAAACAGCCTGGGTAAAACCTTCCTCTCTCTGTAACAGTCCCAGATAATGACACATTTTCTACCTTTGATCCTGCGTGCCAGGTCGTTCATTTATGGTGTACTCAGTGCACTGAAGTGCTACACGAGCCAGATTTCTGTCTTTGCTGCAGCTGTGGGGATTTAAGATGGTTAGTGGCTGTGCCAAGGGGATGTCCTTTGTACCTCTGTCACCCCCCTGTGAAGACTGAAGCCTTTCAAGGCTTTTTGACTAGAACTGTAAAGAGCTCATTTTTGCAGGAGGACGGCTGCTGAGATATTAAAACTAGTTAGTGAATTAATCTAAATGCTGAACAGTAGAGTAAAAAGGATGGTTTTTGTACAGCCCTAATTATCTGCTTTGAAAGGAATGTTTCGTCTACCAAAAAATCCTTAGACATCTATTAATTAGAAATCCAGCAATTTATGTCAAAATGAATGCTTTTAGGTAAACTGTTATTTTATTTTTAGTGTTACTTAAAGCTGACACTGGGATGTGGGCAACTTTGGATGAGAAAGAGTCATCAGTACCTGGTTTTCCACCAGACTTTGACTGAAAGCTGTGCCCAGAGGGGTGGGTGCAGGGTGGTGTGTGCAGGGCCGGCCAGTCCTTGGGAGGTCTGTTTGTGCTGCAGAGGTGGCACCTTGCATTGATGGGGGATGTTGGGTAAATGAAATGGTGGAACGAGGCTTTCAAGAAGTGAAAGACTCATTTGATCACCTAGAGTATAGGTTTGCTTTCTTTCCAGCTGAATAAGTCATGTCAGAATCAAAGCACATACAAATCCAGGCACTTGGGTTTGCAAGGACAGCAGGAGAGAAAGCAATGCAGGTGAAAGTTTGTCTAAGGAATCAGATAAGGAAGAGCAAAGTATGTGAACCTGGATTATGAAGGGACTAACAGGGGCCATCTGAGGGGTGCATGGCACAATGCAGGTTCGAGTACCAGTAAAAAAGGTCTATGGTGTGGACAGCAGACGTCTTGGCAGGATCAAAGCCTTATTTTTAAATCTGTCCGTTCCAATTCCAGTGCTTGAATCCAGAAATAGCACAGGCATAGCAGGAGCTCCATATGGCAAGCATGGCCCTCTCCAAGACGGGGCTGGAAATGGGGGCTGGGCTGCCTGCTCCGTTCAGGCGATCTCATTTCGATGCTGAGCGTTCGGTTCACCACCGCGCCGAGGCATCGGCTTTCAGAGCAAACACGGCGCTAATCTGATTGTGTTTAATGGTGGCATGCGAGTCACACCTGCCTCGGGGAACAGTTTGATTGCTTCAAAGGTAAAACAAATAAGTCGGTATAAAAGGTTGACACATATTCCTGAAGATCAAATTTGACAAGCATCCTCCAGACATATTTAATATAAAATGTAGATGGCGGTAGTTTGCAGGATCTCTGGATTCTGGTCATCTAAGGCAGTTCTGCTGATCTCTTTTTCCATGGCTGTACCATGTACAACATTAACTTCCAAATCCATTGGGATCCCACAGATGAAGAGGGCAGGGAACTAATTTCTATTGATTTCAGCCCTGGTTGGGTCTGTTGGGTGAAAAAGAATAAAAATAAAATGACTTTTTGCCTTGCACATCTGCCCAGACATACCAGACTCCTGCCTGCTTCATCGGTGGCTCTACCTCACATCTGCTCACCACTGCCTCCCCGACAGCTTCCTTCCCTCTGGCAGCCAGACTGGCCTCTACTGGGGGATTTTTGATTTTTTTTCTTAGAAAATTCAGCTCCTGGTTTGCCAGCAACATGAACTAGGGCGGAGAAAAAAAATCCCCCAGGATGGGGAGATACTGAACCAGAGCTGGCACCAAGCTGCCCATGGAGATCCGCGGTGCCGAAGCGACGTGCCGTGGCAGAACCGCAGGCATGGCTGGCTGCGCACACCCTCGCGGCTCCGCCGTGGCCAGCTCTCCAAGGAGCCGTTTGCCATTGAAGTTTTAATTAGGTAAATTTATGATTATACTTCAGAAAAAGCCCTATATCCTCCCGAGCACAGGGAGGTTAGACTAGATGGTCTCAAGAGGTCCCTTCCCATCCTCAATGATTCAACCTGTACATTTTTAAAGCTTTCTTAGTTATTAAGCTAGCAGTTGATTTTTTTTTTTTGAGCTTTTCCAAGAATACAAGCAGCAGCTATTGTTTCTTAACAGCAGATGTACTGTAACTCCTGATTATATTAATTTGACTGTTCATAATTTTTCTTTGTTCATGATTTGTTTTAGTTTGTAACTCACTCAAGTATTCTCAAATACTTTCTGTACAGCTGCTGTGGATCCCCTCCATGCCAAAACAGACTGAAAGTGTTTTAACACTAACCCCACACAGCCTTTTAACACAGCTTGAGTACTCCTAGAATCTTAGTACTCTGTGTATTTTGCTTTTGGAAAAAGGCAAGGACTCAAAGCTGTGTAAGCAAAAGCTGATCAAGTCTGTAAATTGATTAGTCAGCAATGTAAATGATACGAACAAAAAAAAAAAGGAAGGTGTAACAGGATGCTTGCGCTCACGTGATTGTTGGGGTTTTCTTGCATAATGCCCTGAGTATCTCTGTGCCTGGTCTGTTTGCATGATGAGGATGGGAAGAAAGAAAGTTTTTGTTGTCGTCTATCAAAGGCTTTCAGCTTTTTTTTTTTTTTTTTTTTAAATTTGGTGTCAGAGCTTGGGTTTCCTGGAACATGAAGCAGTAATTATCTCCCTGTGTTTGATGACCTTTCAGTCAACTCGGATTTTGCTTTTGGATTCAACATTAATTCTTTGGCCAAGTTTTAGAGGCATCTCAACTTAATTTTTAATTAGAAGCCAGCAATCTTGCGTTCCCAGTCAGTCACAGGACTTCAGTTACTTCACCTGACGGTTAAGTGTAGTATGTTGATGGCTTTGCATGCATGCCTGAACACAGGCAAAATTTTAGCTGGTTTTAGTTAACAAAGAGCACCTCCAAATATGGTTATACCTTCCCATGCCTTAGGTTTTGGGTTTTCTGCTGGCCACGTGTGAGGTCTGACACCAGTTGGCAGAGGTTCTGCAGTGCTCAAAGTCTGCGGGTGCCCCTGGAGAATGTGCTCTCTTAGGATCACGTTTACGGTCACTAACCCGGATGGCGACATTCAAAACCACCGGAGTGTGACATTTTCCACCATTCCTCCCTGCTCCGGCTCGAGATAAAGAGCTGGAGACAGACAGCACGTATGGGAATAGCCCTATTGAGAGCCAATTTCAGGAGAAAGCGTGGGCTGTTTCAGATATTTGGCGTTGGTTGAAAGGGATGATGCAAGTCCCAAGGAGATCTTTGAGTCTGATTTGTAACCGGCGCAGGAGTGCCCGGTGCGTTTGGTGTAAGTGAGAACTTGACCCGCTGACGTGGTCAGGAAGGTCTGTGAATAAAAAGCTGGAAGAAATAAGACACTCAAAGCCATCTGAAATGCAAAATTGGATAGGATACCGTGCCACGCTGACAGCCTCGCTGGGTTGACTGATAAAGCTGTTCTTTACAAATAGTGGAATATTAGGCGTGGATACCTTAAAAGAGATTATTTGCTGACTGATTATCCTCCCAAAAGTTTATCCTGTGGATGTGTTGAGGTCCCTCTGACCTTTACGTTGGAGTTCCTCAACAGAGAATAAACTTACAACCACCCAGTGAGGATGTAAAGTGCCCGTCCCCTGGCAAAGCCGCAGGTTGGCCGTATTCCTGGAGCTGCCCACAGTCTGGGGCTCTTTTGTGCTCTTTGCTGTAGGACCTAACTCCATCTTACATGAGGAGGCTCAGGGTCGCTTCCTGACACCTTAGGCACCTGATGGCCTGGTGTTCCTGCAAGGAGAGCCCATATTTCTTACCTCTCCAGGCACGGCTGCAGTGTGCACAGGAGAGAAATCCATGTACAAGTTACATATGAAATGGTTCCTGTGCCTTCTTCTCTTTGTAAAAACACCCTATGAAGGTATGACACTCAAGTAGAAGTTTTTCTCTGAAAGCCCAGATAGTTGCCACAGTGCATTGAGTTAAACACATATGTATGTTTTCATGCTGTTACAATCTACTCTGAGGCTTGTAAACTGTATCTTCCTTTTCTTGCAGAATCTTCCCGAGTCTCTTCCAAGGTCTGAGCTCCTGTGAGCATTTGTCTGGGCTCAATTCTACTCCATTGAGCTCAGCTCCTTCCCTGCCACTTCAGAGTCAAGCCCCCTGCCCAAGATCCAGGCTGTTTGGCATTAATTTCTGTATCCGAAGAGAGCTCCTTTAGCAGTGGAATCCATCTGAAAGGCAATGGGAATGGGTAAGGACTGCCAGGCAATAGTTGTTAAGTTCCTGCAGAGTTACTTAAAAGGGGAGGGCTTGGCAGGTAGATAATTTTATTGAGGAGCATTCCAGAAGAATGGGACCGCTGGCTCTGGAGAGACAAAATAGAGTACAAGGACTGTTCTGGGATCTCCTTTCTTGTTTTGATCCACACAAAACTTCTTGAATTTTATTTTTGCTTAGATTTACTTCTCATGTGTAAAGATTTACAAACACCACCATCCCAAACCCAAGTATCTGATGAGGATTAAATGGTTTCTATTGGCCAACTACTTCAGGAAATATAGGAATATGATTAGACTACAGTCATGGAGTGTGTTTTAGTGGTGATAGTGATGGCAAATCCTGAGATGGCTTCCAGGTCGATTAAGGCATGGGATCATCTCACGCCACTGCACCATCCAAGTGATTTTAGTCTCAAAAGTAGTAATTTTATTGGTTCTGAATAGACAAATCTGTTTGCCGATATTGAGGATGAGAGATTTGAATGTGCCGGGGAAACGTAACCGTGGCCTGGCAGTTTGTGGAGGTGGAGGCTGTGCAGCAGTCGCTACGGAAGTGTGTGCCTGGGAAATCTGTGCCACTCCGAGCCACCTCCGACGCTGCCATTCTGGAAGTAAGCACTGCAGAAGTCTCCAAGCACTTACTTCATGGAAGTAAGCACTGCAGAAGTCTCCAAACTAAAAACGGAGCTGGCAAGGGGGTATAAGTGATTCTTTTTAGAGGGACCCCAAACTTTGAGAGCTGCTTCTGATTCCAGTAGCCATTCTTGGTTGGAAGAATTAATTCATGTAGCTGTTATAGCCCTGTCATCCACATGAATTAACAAGTTTTCCTCGCTAGGTATGAGGGTGAAATGAATTCTGCACAGAGAATAGCTCCACACAGGTGCCACTTCCATCACATTATGTAAATAGCCTGTGACTAATAGAGAAGCTGATGGAATGAAATAAAAGACATCAATCAGTGCATTTGCATGGAAACCAAGCTATATGCCAAAGGAACCTTGTTTAAAACTGAGTGATAGCAGACAAGATAATTCTAAGGTTGTCATTGTGGAACATTTTAAAGTATCTTATTAGCATAGAATTGAAAGGACAGTGTTGTTTTATATTTATGGAGTCTGTGAAGTCCTACTAAGTACATCTGTGGTCCATCTGACCCTTTGTTGTGAGGTTACTCAAAGCTTTGCTGTAGATTTGCTCTCCTCTCAGAGCCTATTCAAAACAATGAGGAAGAAAAATATTTCTATGATGAAGCAAACTTATATAAATCTAATGGCTTGGTTAATCACCCATCTACTGTGATGGGCCTGGGGGAAGTGGGGAATTGGGTGACAATTAAAAAAAGGCAAGTCTGTGAATATGAAGGATGATTTTTCTCCTGGGAGCCAAATCCTATTTTATTTCCATCAAATAACATCCAGAGCTGCAAGTAAGAAGATGGCTATATTGTGTTGGCTGTTCTGTGCATCTCATAAAACAGCCCCTGCCCCACACAGTCTGTGCATGGGGAACAGGAGGGGGAAGTTGGGAGAGGAGGTGCAGGGCTTAGAGGACTTTCCATAGTTAGACCGTGATGGTTTGTGAGTCCCAAGATAGTATTTTGGTTAAAAGATCTCTCTGCCAGTGGTGATGTTTTGTCCTCTTCTTTTTACTTTATTTTTCCTCTGACCCATAGGCTGTTTCAACTCGGAAAAAGTGTCATAAATGTTTTTAAATGCCAGTCATGCCTACGTGAATGCAAAGGTTTTGAAGTATTTACACCGGTGTAAAGAGGACGTAGCGTGGCAACTTGTGTGTGAGTTCTTTTTAGTTCGTTTTGGTTTATTTTTTATTTTTTGATTTCAAAGGATCCCAAATGCTGGGGCAAAACTTTGATGTCATCTCTCTGAAACTCTGATGCCCTTCCTGGGCAGTGGCCAGCGGGTGCTCTTGCTAGTCTGAAGCTGTGTCTTCTGATCAGGTCGTGCAGAACCGAGCACGTACTGCTGCATGTGTCACCTTTCCGTGGGGGTGGCAATTTGCATTTCTGTCTTCTAGCCAGCCAGTGTTCTTCTAAAGATGTATCAGGGTGTAATAATCTGTGAGATATTTAGTCTTTCAAATTTGGTTAAGATTGGCCAAGGTCTCAAGTGTTATTTGGGTCAAAAGGACAGAAGTAGAAAGGTATAAACTTTGTTTCTATAGAAAAGTAGGCTAAAATCAAGATGTGCTTTGAGAAGCACAGAGCCCAGCTTGCTAAATAAGAGCAGTGGCATAAAATAACATATTGTAGTTGCGTTATATGGCCACAAACTGTGTAGCTACCTGCCTTGCCATAGTTTCTATTTCTTTCTAGAATCTGAGTAAAGATTCTGTCTAGTGCAGACACTTCTTAGATGCAAAATTTATATCCCTGAAAGTCAGCGCTAGTGTTTTTCAGAATTTTACCTGTCGCCGTACAGTTTAGTGTAATGTTCATTTACAGTTATGTCAGGGTGAAATATTCTTGCCTTGCAACTGATGCAGCTGTGATGTAACTTTAAAAAATATAATACAAGAAATAGAACCTGCATCATTTGCCACTTGTAGTGGATCAGGGCTGGGTAAAATAAAAGCATCTCATTTTCAAGGCTGGAATCTGTCCCAGTAATGCGTGTCATTGTTAAATGCCAAAAGTTTTTATCATATGTGATAAAATGTTGATAATGCAGGCAAATGTGGTATGTTTTGGCTTAAGCAAGAAAAATCAAAAGTATCTTTCTCCTACTTAGGTACTGATGAATTAAAACACAGGAGTAGATGCTACTTTGGAACTGAATATGTACCAACGGGGCTGCGATGCAGCACTCAGAAGAGCTCTTTCAGTATTTGTGCTACAGATAAAATTTCCTGAGCTCCTGAAGGGAAACTTCTACTCTGACAAATTGCACAGATTGTTCAATGTATCTGCAAAATGTCTAAGAAAACAGTATTGCAAACACATTCATTATATTTGAGTACAAATCATAAAGTACCATAGCAAAAAGTTGTTCTTCCTTTGAGGCATAAATTCACTTGAAACCTCCCTGTTTTATGATTCTGTCCTTCTCCACCACAAAGTATGCCAGCACCATGAGTCCTGAGAAGGTTCTTTCGCTGTTTTTAAGTCCTTCTCTCTTCTGAAAACAGCAAATATCTATTTTTCCCCTGATCTCTGTTTTTCTAATAAGTGAACATGTGAAAAGCCAAACCAGTTTCCAGAACTGTTTGTATTAGAACTGTCTAGTCGAGATTATAAGCAGTAAAATACTCCAGCTGAGCAATGTAGCAGTTTTATACAGGGTAATATTTATTTGTTGTTAGACAGGAGGAATCAAAGTACTTAAATAACACACAGCAATCGCACTGCTTTTGTACACATACATAATTACAGTCAATAATCAATTGAGCTCTCTGCTCAATGGAATCATTTTCACAATGAAAGCATTTTCCAAGTATCTAACTCTAGCTATATGTGCTTACAGCTAAACAATCAGCCATAAAATACAAATACATATAAGGATATATTAATTTACAAGGATGTTTATAAATATATTGGTCTAATCTATGTGACCAAACCACTTGAACAAAGCTCTGATGAAGGTTTTTTTTTTAAAAAAAAATCACTGCTAAGACTTTGTTTGTACAATTGGAATGCATTCTGGAGTTCAAGTTCCCCCTCTAGCTTTCCGTAATTAATTCCATGTTTCCGCTCCCCAGAGGAAGCTCACAGTCCTCCACCTGATTGCATCAAGTAACAACACACCAGTGAGCAAGGCTGTTATAATTTTGTTTCCTTGCTATTGGTGCATTGCTATGCCAATAAAATAAAGGAAAATAAAGTTATTGGCACTACCTAACACGGGGCAACATGTGTCAGTTTAATATTGTGACTCGGGCCATCTTTAGATATTGTGTATTGCAGAGTTACTTACATCACCACCACGTGCCCCACTGGTGCCTATAATGCTTATGTGTTAAAAATAAGTAACTTCTCTTTGTCTGTTCCTCTTCCTGTCCAAGTCAGTCCGCTCCTCTGCTGCAGTGGATGTAATGAGAGAACGTGCAGCGTGAAGGGCGACGTCTTCAAGACAGCGATGATACTCTGTGCGGTTAGCAGTGATTTTTGGAAGTGCAGCGTTAGGAAAAGAGATGCTTGATAACCGAATGCTCAGAACAGAAATGGAGCATCAGCACTTGAGTCAAATGAAAGTGTAAGGAAGAAACGACAAGAAGAAATCAAGGCACAAGTATTATTATTCAGGTTTGATTCTGAAGCGGTCTCACTGCTCAGAGAGCTTCCAGCTGGTAACGAAGAACCCTCTTATGCCGAGATTCAGACTGGAAAAATTGATTGCTTAACTCTGATCAGGATGTCAGGAGTAGACAATTGGTGTTACAAAATGCAATAGCAACCTTTTTTTTTGTTTTTTTGGCTGTTTAATGTCACAGAAGCGTACTGCCCAAGCACTTGCAGGGAGACACAGTAAAGGGAGACCATACGTCAGCATTCCTGGCCTTTTTATAAGGTCACAAGAGTTTCTGCTGGCCCACTGACCACTTAATTTAGATTAGTGTTCATTTTGTGGCTGTGTTTAAACCACATGGGGCCTGATACTAAAACCACCTCCACTGTAAAACAAACCACGCTTGGGCATGGCTATGGGATGGGAATACTGGTATGGGAGCCACTTAGGCCAAGTTCACACATGGGAATCTCAGCTGGGCTTGACTCAGGCACTAAATACTGTCTGAGATGTTTGCCATGATGAGAACTGAGAGTAATCTGAACTATTGTGTCTAATATTAATAAATTGGAGTATTTTGTCAATGTCATGTGCTTATGAATTGCTCTAAGCGTGGGCCCTGAAGCTGTACACAGTGTGCTTACATACGAGGAAGATGATGATAGAGATTTGTGTTCCAAACTGGGAGAAATCCAGCTGCTAATCCAGCCTCTAGCACGTATGCCACTGTGATTTGTTGAAATACTCTGTTCAGGGAATGATCTTCTGACAATATTAGATGGCTTTCTGTATGGGTACTGCAATCTCCAAGAAAAGTGAAATTCCTGGATCAGATTTGCTCTCAATTAAGCAAGTGAAATGGAGATAATTAATCACTTTATTACCCTGCCGTCTCATCGATGGAACAGAGAACCAACTCCAGCACCTCTCCTTAACCAAAGCATATACCAGCCACTCTGATTGTGCACAGGGTATCAGCACTATCGTTGACTGTAAGTTCCTGCCTTCTGCTTGGTTAAACGCCTGTTGCGCTGGACAAACAGATGGTGTGCATCAGCAATAAAGGGAGCCCAGCGACCCAGGGTTGGAGTTAATGGAAATAATTAATACTGAGATACTGTCAGCCTTCTATCTTTAGCCTTTCGTTAGTCTTTTCTGGATATTTAGCTGTCTCCTGGGGTTTTTTTTTCCTATGATGCACAAGGCAGGTGTTAAAGTTATGGTTTATATACTCCACATGTATAATATTTGATCTAGTTAGAAAAAAATACTAAACTATGCCAAAACTAATCCATACCTGTTACTCAATTACTTGGTTACTATGTCACTAATTCTGCCATCCTTGCTCTTGTGAGTAGTGCTGCTCTTACGGCCTCAATGGGATCAGGCCCTAACAGATTTCAATGACTGTTTCAATGCTCATTGTGAATCAGGAAGCACCTAATGGTCCAGCATAACTGCAAGAGCTTCTGAGGGTCTTCTCACAGAGCTCCTCTGATGAGTAGGGTAATGCAGATAATTTGCACTAATCCTGTAGTACCAGAACAAGAGAACTATGACCTGACAGAATCCTTTAAGATCTGTTTGATTACAGAAAATGATGGTCCCTATCCAAGAGAATTTTATAGCCTTAAGGTAAGTTTCATCATAGCTGAATCATCAAGGAGCTGATTGTAATCTGAATGTTAATTCTATGTGCTTAAGTGGGGCATCGGTAAATTGCTCAAATTAGGGAATAAATTATAAGGAATTTTTTATGTACAAGGGTTAAGTTTTCGGAACTCTGAAAAAGAAAAAGGGGCGGCTTTAGGAATACAGGTAGTTAATTATATTTTTACTCGAACAAAAGAAGTCAAGTTTACTTCTAAAGTGGTGAGTTGTTGGAATAAAGTGTTCAAAGTATCATATTTAAACAGCCTGATTGTAACTGATTATTTATGTTGGCATCGTAGCGTGGATGAAGAATGTGTTCGGTTATTTTTTATGACCAACTGGATAATGCTTTTTAATGTGTTTTAGTTTGAGGGAAGTTGTGTTCAGTATTACACCTTTAGGCTTCTATGCATTGCATTACAGAAGAAGCTATTTTCGAACATAGTCCAACAGAAATTACCACATCTGCTTCGTGTGGCCTCTTGCTAGTGCAGAAATGTGGAGAAAGATAGCTCTAAAGTTAAAACACAAAAGTAATTTTCTACTCAAAGAGAAACCTATAATCTAGATAGGTAATTAAAACAAAATTTACTTTGAATTCATAGTTTGTTTGTCTGATAATAGAGATTCTAAAAGGTCTGTTTTAAGGACCAATGATGATGGTAACAGAGAAAGCAATGATCTATACTGGTGGTTTGGAGTAGAATACAATGCTTTTAGGAAAAATGCTAAATACATATTTCATCTTGAACAGCATCAATCAGAGTGGAATTTGCACTACATCAAATGGGACCTGCATTAGTGCTTATAAAAAAAAAAGAAACTCCAACTCTAGCATCTTCCCTTGCTAAAATACGATTTCTAGGCCAAACTGGTACTAAACCAAAGCATACTGGGGCTGAAAGGAAGATGGTGGTGGCTTAGGATAACTTAAGGGGCCTTCCTTACAGTGTGAACTGCCTGTAAACTGTTGTGCTGATTCACCAGACCTGGGAACAATGTAGGGTTGGAAAATTAAAAGGCTAGAAAACAGCCTGTGAAAAAGCTGATAAGTTAGGAATGCCATAGTATTCATGGTTTATTTGGATGAAGCCAGATGTTTAGGAGGACAACTGCATCAGTGGCTGAAATGGAAATATTTTTATTGGTGTTAAGGTAGTATGCCAGTGACTTGGAAATTATGAATTAAAAAAATTAAGATGTTAATACTGTTTAATTTATTGTTATTGATCTTTAGGACTCTTGGAATTGGATTATTAGCATGAATACCATCATAAGGTACGTGTTAAGAGTATGCCTATGGGAGCATAATCCTGTTTTTGCTGAACTAAATGGCAAAAACTTCCTCTAAACTCAGCAGTAAAGTGATCAAGACTACAGAAAGAGGTCATCTGTAACAAACCACACGATTTTGGAAACTGCTGTTGGATTATTTTAGATATCCGCAGAGGGATTATTTAATTTCAGAGATCCCTTAGATGCATCAGTTTGCAGGTTTGAAAGGGCAATATTTTCATATTCCTCTTGTGATGCTGAGCATCTGCAGTGGCGAACTAATACTATCAAATCCTTCTGAAAATTCTTGTTGAGAAATCCATAAAAGATGGGATTGATACACGTTGAGATCATGGCCACAAGGTGGCATATTGTAAATGCTAAATTATGATTGCAGTTCATTAGTGCCTCGTAATTCCAGTCAAAAACAACATTGAATATATTGAGAGGCAACCAGCAAGCTGCAAAAGTCACAACAATTGATATCAACATCACATTTATCCTTTTGTTTTCACTCAGTCTGCTCTCGTTCTCTCTCATCCTGTCTATTTTACCGTGTCTCCTTCGAAGACATACAAATATCCTGAGATAGCAGATAAAAATAAACCCCAGCGGGAAGCAGTACTGGAAAACCAGCAGACTAGTGGTGAAAATCAGTCGTTCTGTAACGGATGGCCAAGCTTCGATGCAAGCAACCTTGTTCTTGTAGAAATCACTATGGAAAGATAGATGTGTGAAGGGTTCATCTGTTAATTGGTGAAATATTAAAAAAGGAACGGATATTATGAGGGAAAACACCCAAATGAAAAGAATTCCCCAGTAAGCATGTGAAATATTAGGCTTCCAGCCCCGTGGGTTCACAATTAACTGATACCTCTCGATAGCAATGAGTACCAGTGAGAAAATGGAGACTGTGACAGACACGCTTTGTACGAAAGAACTTATTTTACACACAGCTTCCCCAAATATCCAGTAGTCCATTAAGGTATATGCAACTGTGACAGGAATACACAGGATACAAATCAAGACATCCGATAAAGAGAGGTTGGCAATCAAAATGTTGGTAACATTTTGAGCTTCTTTCCGTCTCTTTATTATAATAATCAAGCAAAGATTTCCAAAAAGCCCCACTAGTGTAACTAATGTGTAGGCTGTAATAAGCAAGAATTCTGCAAGGAAGGAAGGCTGGCATGTATCAAAGTTCAAAAACTGAGAATAGCTGATGTTTGAGATAGTTTGATTAGACAGAATCTCACTGGGATGCTGAAGGGCTTTATCCATCGTGAAGCATCTGCCAACCTATGGACAAAACCTAGTATTATTTAGAGTGTACTCTCTATGGAGCTTTCCAAGGCAATAATTACTATGAGTCTATCCTTGTAGTTGGTGTCCTTGAAGTTTTGAGCAAATCTAGTTTAATTAATTAATTATAGCACTGAGAAATCCTGAAAGGAAAAGCCAGTGGTTGAGTATTAGTGGTTTTGTGTGTGTGTGTGTGCATATATATATATATATATATATATATATGGATGGAGGTTCGTGCTCCTTTTCTGAGGTTCTGCACTGACAGTGTTACAGAGCTGTAACTGATTGCGATGTATAAGAATTAGCAGTCATAGCTCTGCTTAAACTTGTATGAACATTTTCATGCAAATCCTCCTTTACCAACTGTGGGTAAACTTTGCTTTTCAAAATGTTTTAGGATCTGCCTCAGCCAAAGATGTAGCAAGGTTTAAAGAATTCCAATGAGGATAATTTGTTGCTTTTTTATTATCAGAAAAGTGAAGAATCGGGTCCTGCCATCACACTGCTCACTTAGACTTCACCCTTACATTTTCTCTAGAACTTCAAAGCGATGTGAGCTAAGACACCAGATCCTTCTGGCTTAATCAAAATGACGTGTGCTTGAGCTTAAGTGGTATTCCACACCTCTATGAATGCCACCTTTAAAGGAGTTTCGTGTTCTGCTTGTGTATTGCAGATAGCATGTCTCTCTTCCTCAATATAATCTGAGAAAGATGTAAACCAAACAAAGATCACATTTTAGTTATACATACAATTATTTTCATATCAGTAGTTGCCAAAGGTTGTCTCATTTCCCTACGCACCGTTTGCTGTTGTACAAGTTTGACAAATGATACCCCCAAAATTTTCTGCGGTTAAATACAACATGCACTCAAGAGACACAGAGCTGATTCTTCTTTCAGTTCTAACTTGAACAGTTGTCAAGTGAAAATCTGATATTAGTACAATTAGTAATGTTAGAAAACTAACATTAATAGGAAGAATTAAGTTCAGAACGTCTGGATGGGCTTGAATTTATCATTGAGTTAAAGTTAATCTTAAATCAAAAGCTCACCAGCTTTCTGGCCAGAAAGAGCCAACCTGGGAAAGGAAAAAAGAAGGATGTAAGAGTTACTCTGAAAGATGGATAAATATGTTCTGCACATACCTTTCAAAACTCAACTCTAACTCAACTCACCTTAATTCCTTTTTGAAGCAGGCATTATTGGAAAACTAGCTGGAAGGAGGTCATTCTTCACCCCCAGGAACAAATATCATAATGTTGAAGTCCTGTGGAGAAAGAAGGATGAGTGGAATGTTAAAGAAGATACACAAAAAGAAGGGATAGGTGGATGTTTTATTATTACTAGAAGAAATTTGTTTATGTGTAGAAGATCTGTCAACATTTTTACAGAAATTACTGCCATTATTTAGTCATGAAGGAATAAAAAATGTTTATAAACACCAAATCCAGGACTAAACCGGGAACTATAATTCTGTAACTGTTTGCCCTCAGGTACCCAAAGAATATTCCAGCTAGAGTTACATCCTCAACTGCTTTATCCTGATACTTCTGCATGACATTAGTTTGAGTGCTTCAAACTAAGATTCTGGAAAAAAAACCCCAAACGACCACCTCTGCAGGATCTATTACCACTCTCATTCTTATTACAATATACTTTTCAACTAGTGTAGTCATGTTGGACTGAGAAGTGGCTGCAGATTTAGGTGACTATGTGGCCCTAATATTCCAAATATGACCTAATTTGTGGTCAGGGGCTAACACTAAGCCCTGTAGTCTCCCTAAATAACCCAGCTGGCTCAGTTACAGCTATATTGAGGGAATGGCACAGAAACCTGCACCATCATGCTGCAAAAGCTATTGAAGTCTAGTGGCTCAGAAAGACTTTGTTGTCCCTGCACTAGTAGGTCGGGAACAAGAGCTATGGACCCTACTCTGTGTGCACCAGCTTGCAGAAACTCTTCTCCTCATGAGTCCGGGAGAAATGGAAAAGGTTCTGAAGCTAGCACAGCCAGACCCTGCAGAAACCCATGATGTGGCTGGGCAACAGCACCTTCAGGTAATATATTTCTTGGAAAGCATTGTAAACTACTTTTCCCTGGAGCAGCACTAATTGCCTGGCTGGATTTATCACACAGAAGGATGCATGTGCTGGAAGGACAAGAGGCCAAGCAGTGGTAAATGTTGCCCCGATGAGCTTTACTGCCACTTTAGATGTGTAAGGATCTAAAGTCTGGCTGTTTTACCCCAAAAGGGTGATCTTTCTCTTTGCACTGGCTGTGGTATCCACCTGCCTCGCACAGACCTGAGCCCTGCCCTTTGAGAAAACATCAGATGTTAGCAGGGGATCTGGCTTGGAAGCAAGATACCTTCAAAGACAAGGTCTGCTCTTCCCTGCTTTTTATGTTAGCAGGGGAAGCTGTGGGGACTCAGAGGACATGAGGCTGAGCCAGGTTTGTAATATTTTATGCACTATTTGCTATGCTCACTTATTTATCCATGGTTGCACAGCACAGTTTGACAGCAAGTGCTGAACATCCTCTCCCAAGAATTCTATGTGAGTGATAGGGCTTCTTTGGCACTTTCTACCATTAAGGAAAAGTCTCTGTACTGACCTTCTGATCAGTTCACACACTACATCAGCTTTAGGCACATTGATCATCTACATTGTCCTTTTTTCAGGAAAAAGATTAATTTTTTTTCCCATTCTTTGCTTTACACTGTGAGTTAAAAAGTGTGGTCTTTAGTAAACATCATTCTGCAAGGCAATTTAAACATTTCCTTGGCAATAAAACAATTGTACCTGGCTTGTTTAAACATCTGGAGTATTCATAGCATTAGAAAAATAAGTTACACTAATACTGCAGCACGTTGAACTATATTGTAATACATATTGGCTTTTCTTTAAGGTAATAAATATTAGCAGAATCATCATCCTTCAACTGCAACTACAGCTGATATCAGAATTGGATTGAAGTGTTTAAGAGAGAGAATAATGTTTTAATAAGAGAATGTTTTAATAAGAGAACTAAGTACTTCAATCCCTAATCCATTCATTTTGAAAAAGATTCTCTACCACAGTGAGAGTTTAACACTATAAGAAATGATAATTCACTTAGCCTAGTTGTTTCATTCCTCTAGATGCAGAAACATTGCTGAAATGTGCATAAGCAAAAGAAAGTTAAAAGCATAGTTAAAAACAAAATTACTTTTAAAAAGGCTTTCTTGCCTAAGTATTTTCTTACCTGTGTTAAAGATGCATAGCCCCATCCCTTCAAAGTGACCAGTAAATGTTTTGGTTGCAAAGATCGTCTGTTTATGAAGTTCCAAAGTATTGCACAGATAAAATCTGTAGGAAACTTTCCATTCAATTTTAAATATAGGATGTACAGAATATCCTTTAAAAGATATATTTCAGTCACTTTCGCCACAGTTTTATGGATTTGCTGACTTCTTACCTGATGAAAAATTCAAGTCATATCCACGCTGCCTTTAACTATTTTTCTTTTCCCCTTTTGAGTTAATTACAAGGCCAGCAAACACATCTCCTTTGTGTATAAAAGAATCCAAAGCAAAGTCATTTGCTGCTAGAGAGATACTTAAACTCTCCTTTCTTCTCTTTCTGAAACAAACCACAGTTCCACAATGTGAATCCACCAGGCTGTAGACAGGCTGCTGAGAAATAAAATAAGCTCTGGAATCCAAGAAGAGGCAAACAGCAATGAGCAGGGAGGAGAAAGGAGCAGTAGTCATGGGGATGGTTTTTCCTCCACTGTGTGGCTTCCCTCCGCCCTGTCGAACACCTTATCGTGCAATATCATTTTCAATTCTTATCTATTCTGTAGTGCAAATGTTTTCCCTGTGTTGGATTTCATACAGAAACACCTGCAGATGGATGGCTTATTGCTTTTTTAACTGGAGGAGATACGAAAACACGGTAAGCTGCTTCAAAAGAGCATGCACATCCTATTAAGTGTATCATTTACTCTATTGCAATTAAGATCATCATATTTTCGTTATAAATTGCTATTTTAGCTTATACTCCAGAGATATAAAAATATTCCTGAAAAGCAAAGCATGGCACATGACACTAGCACATATTGAAAAGGGGCTTTGCTATTACTACTGTTTTCCAGGAAAAACCCATACCTTTTATAGTCGCTTGTTTATTAAAATTAGCATTCAACCTCTAACTATTAAATATTTAGAGTGGATGTTTATGGGACAGGAAAGGAACTGTTTTTTCTTAGGATATGTTGGTACATTGCTATTCAAACTCTGGAATTCGTACCTGGGTCCACTTAACCTCCAGTATCCCAATTTCTTATGCTGAACCATTCTGTGTCGCTGAGTCTATGTTATTGTGTCTGGTTTTTTGGAGAGAAGGAATGTGAAAAGCAGTAGGATTTTTGGGATGAGCAAGACTAATGCTGTACCTAAAGTGCAGGTTAGAATTAATTACTGGACAATATTTTTAGTTGTCATGCTATTGTATTTGTAGAAAACAGGTGGGGAGCCTCTGAGATAGGCCAGGCAAATCTCCTGCCTCTAGTATATTTGTATCTATTTGTGTTGTGTTTGTCTAACCTGTTTTTTTTTAAACATCCATGGTAATCCCAGATTATGTATTCAAGTGCCTAATTTACTGTTAGGAAGACTTCCTTAATGCCTCCCCCTAAGTTTTTTAGTTTAGCCCATTGCTTTTTATTCTGAGAGTCATACATGAATTCTGAAATATGACCCAAAACGCTACCATCGAGCAATGTCAATATACTTTTCTAAAATATTTCTAGCACTTGCTGGTTTTGATTATGTCAAAAATAGTATAAACCCAAAGCTTTTCCAAAGTACTTTAGAATTTCTGCTTCTGGTTGTAGTGTAACCCAGGAAGTGAATCAAGACCTAAAAATGAAATGTGCTAGATATGCATCAGAACAAGCCATAAAAATGCGTTGTCTGTTTATAAAGGAAAAAAGTCAGTAAAATTAAAAGATATTGTGAGTCTCCTTATACATTTCAGAACAAAGGTCAGGTTGCTTATTTACATAGGCTTCTGTTTCTAATAGAACACTCTATGCAGTCCTCCCTCTGTGGAAAGACCGAAGTGTTGAACGTGTGATCCCCTCGGTTTTACAGTCACAGCACTCTGCTGCCTTCCATGGATTTAATTTCCTTGTAACCTGTTGCGAATTAGATCACATCCAACACCAGAGGCTTGTGGGTGTAGCTGCCTTTGATCTGTTTGTGCCTGACGTCAAAGGTACGTACACTAAATGGAATCTGTGGCTGTGTATGAAGGGGTCAAGATGTATTGTTCTCAGCCAAATGCTGTGGTGTCTTTGCAAAAAAGGTTAACGGATAGCAGAATTGTGTTTACTTTATGTAAATGATCGTGTTATTTTTAAATTGCTCAATATTAAGTGATGGGGAAATAGCCTTTCTCAGTAGACATGGATAACTAACTGGAAGGCAGGAGTGCAACCATAGTGAGAAGTAAACATTGTATGTAACCTGATAACAAAAAGTTAAAATATATTGCAGATAAGACTGCAATTGGCTTGCCAATGTCAAGTGTAAATTTAGTAACTCTGCTGTTGTGGGATTTCAGCAGTTCCAAGATGACGCTATATCGTAGGAAATTTGATAGGATTTTTAGAGTTTTATTAGGGATTTCTGTCTCAGTTTGCAAAACAAACAAATGAACAAGAAACCTCAAAACAATGTGTACTGAATGCCAGTCATTACACTGATAACCACCTCATCACGATCATTCCAATAAAAGCCTGATTCTGAAAGTTTTCCAGGTATGATACTCATATTGAAATCAATCGGAACATCTTTTCCAAGCATCTGGTTAAGCAGCCGCTAGAGGCATGACCTCAGCTTGCGTAGATGTTCCCAAGCTAGTTTTAACCTGGGTGGCAATTAACCATTACAAGCACAGAGCTCAGGGCACCATTATCTGAACTAGTCAGCTCACAGCTCAACAAGGTCCGTGTATATGAAGTGCAGTATCATCTCAGTTATGGTGAAGGCATGTTATTACTCTGGCTCCTAGGCTATGGCATACAGACCATAGGCAGTGTGGAAGAACAGGGTAAGGAATTAGGTGCCATAATAAACAGTTTTTCAAACTTCAAGTTTGTAATAACATCTGTTGCGTCGGCAACAGCCCGTTGGTGAACAATTCTGTAGCATATAAGTCCTTCAAGCTCACCTTTTGCTTTGGCAGTTACATGATTCCTTGCCCAGCAGGAATCTTTGCTAATGGATGACTACTCTAAACTTTTTGCTTTCGCTTAGCTGCTTCTCGCATGTAGCTGTGCAGCAGTCCTTGTTCCTACCAGGTGCAGCCCTCTTCTTCAGAAAGCAAGATTTAGTAGAGATGCACATACCATTTCTCAGCTTCCTAGGTGAAAGAATTCTTCAATAGCAGCTTGGCTACGAGCTGGTTTAGTGACCTGTAACATCTCTGAAGGATCTGGAATGTTTCTTCCTAATAAATATTATTCTTTATAGCACTTCAAAGAGGCACAGAGAAATGAGCAAGAATAATTGGAAATCTCTTATGTTAGTGTCAGATGTGCTGGTTAATGTCAGGAAAGTAAGATAATATGCTATGATGGAGAAAAAACAGAGTCTGTTTGCATTCTCCTGTTTTGTGGAGAGATCAACACCCTAAAAAAGTATCTTCAGCAAATAGGTTACAATTTGACCGAACTAGTGACATCTGAAAATTAACTAAGTATGCACTGTAAATGTTTCTCCAAAGATCATGCAGATAAAGAAGAATTGATGTACATGTGTAAGTTGAAACACTGCTCCGCGATTCAGATTTTGTTTCTTAATTGAAAAAAATAATCACAAACATCACTCAAGTTCACTACCTGGAGTTTGGGTTTCACTCCTTTATATTGCATAGCTCTAGAGAGCAGCTGTGCAATATCCTTGATATTTCATTCTGGTCCGTACCTCTCAATTAGGTCATGCCTAGAATGAAAAGGCAACTGTTTTAAAATCTGCTTTAACTTTAAATGAGTTACTTATAATAGCAGATTCATTTTTTAAAATTATATCATGCCACGATCTTTCTGCCAATTTCTGGACCTTGTTCAGTTGGCGTACAATTGAGGTGGAAATTGATATACTCTCTGGCTGGAAGGTTAGCATCGTTATTTTTTGGGTCAGCCAAGTTACTTTTCTTACTGAAAAGGAGATAAGATATGTGAGTAATTGTAATAGGATTGTGACTGCATTAATTCATCTTTTATAATAGTTTCCACTTTCTAAACCCTGACTCAATCCTTTGTAGCTTTCTAGAACTTCTCTAGCTGACGTTTTCCAAGAGTGATCTCTGCCAAAGAATGAATTACTTCAATAGCTCACAGATTTTGGGGGAATATAATCATTTGTATCTCTGGGGTTTTTTTTGCATCCTACGGTCTTTCTATAACAACACTATAAGCACCAGACTCTGCTGTTCTCATGCTGTGACATTTTTCACTGTCCTAATTGTTAATTAGGAAATACTTGAATAATCAAAAGGTTTTTCCTATCAATCTCAGTCTGTTTCAATTTTCCTGCATGTTTCAAACTGTAATAACAATTTTGATTTTCTGGATTATATATATGAATTCTAGATTGTTATTTGGTGTCTAGAATTCCGTGTTATTTTGTTTTATACACCACCTAATTTTAAAATTTCTTGAATAGCATGGATGCCTTACAGCTAATTTCAGGCAGGTACATATTGAACTTCATAGCATAACTCGTCCTGCTGTTTTCAAACAAAGCTAAATGTCAGTCATGCAAAAGCACCACAAAAAGTTCCCTACGGAGGTTCTGTAGAACGAGAAATAGATGTGGCCTAGGAATAGCTAAGGGGAAAAAAGCAAGCAGATTGTAATTTAACTGAAAAATACATAAAGAAAGATTTGCAGATGAAAAAGATCAGAGCATGGCTGAGATTGCTGCTGGTTCCAGGTCCTCGTTTGGCAAAACTTGTGATCCTCGTCTGTTTTGGACTAAGATACAGTGAAAGATCTGCCCTCTCACATCTGTCACAGCATTGCGAGATTCTTTGATCCTTGACAAGAACCTTGACTTTTCAGACTGTATTGTGCTGTCTTACTTTCAACCCATCACTCCAAATTATGACCAGCTCTTAGATATACTTTTAGGAAAGAGAAGAAAGGAAATCATAAATTATGACAGAAGAGTGAAAGATGAAAGAGGAAAAGAGAAATTGAGGTTCAGAGGGAAGAGGATGGAGGGCAGGATTTAAGGAAAAATGGTAACGTAAATCCAAAGAAAGGATGCAAATTCAGTTCTCTGGTGACTTTCTGCTTCACCCTTCACACAGGTGTGTTTCTGTCTTTCAGCACACTCCCCTTACAAAGGGCTCAGAGGAGGTTTTGTTCAGTAAGATGAACTTTAGATACCACTTACTGAAGAAATAGTTCCTGACGATTGTTCTGTTGTTACCTTTTTATCTTAGAATATCTTATTTTGCATTGAGCAAATAGAAGAGAGGGGTAGTGTTTTATTCCCCATCTGAATTTGCACAGGGTAGAACTTTTGACCCTGAAGAGTGTCATGTTCAAACTTTAGGTAGGCAAAAGACTATCTAGTTTCATCTCATTGCATTTTAATCAACTTTTTCAATGAAAAGCCTCTCCCAACCAGTGCTAATTCATGAGAGTCTCAAAAGTAAGATCACGGATTTGATGTTTATGCAGATTAAAGTACAAACAGCAGAACAGAGTGGAAGACAAATTTTTTTGCCAAAAAAGCAAGAGCTCTCTCAAAGACAGTTAGATCTCTTTTAAGTTCTTCACACTCGTGGCTAAAGCAAGGGGCCAGGATAAGGAAGATTGTGGTGCTGCTGCATGTTTTATCAAAAGTGTTTTCCTATGAACTGCAAAATTACTCTTTGCCTGGGGTGTTGGTTTGGGTAGGAGTGAGGCTTCTAAAAGTCTAATAATCTCTCTTTGAAATTATTAGATTAAAAATCCTTGCCTGAACGTGTGTGGATCTCAGTCATCTGGGAAATTACGGCTGAATTTCCTCTATTCCCAACTGTTTCCACCTATGCACAATTAGAAAATCAGGATGAAATCTGTCTATAGCTAGGATTACATTATTAGAATCTTCAAGGTGCATAAGATCAATGCAGAATTTATTCAGCAAACAGTCTGCATGAAGGAATTCTGTGGGTTTCAAAATACTTTCCATCTGCTGAAAGGTAAAACCAGACTTAAATCTAGAGAACTGCACTATACTAACAGAACATACTCAAATTAATAAAAAATCCAGAGGATACACTTAAATTGTTTAAAAAAATGAAGCAACAGCTGTTGACTATGGAAGCCAACCACACTGATATAAACTAGATTAAAGAGGTTGAAATGGATTAAAAGGATATGACTTTGTGTTTCTATGAGGGTTTAGATAATCAAAATATTTGTAACTTATAAGAGCTACTTTTGACTTCTTAACATCCTTCCATTACCCCGATGCTCTTTTCCCAAACTTCAGTATTCCTTTTCTATCTTAAAAGTTTGGACTCATTAAACATCATGACAGAAGGATGTTTCTTTGGTCACAAAAATTGCTATAAAGGCTTCCTTAGTAATTTATTTTATATCAGCATTTACTAAGAATAGGAAGCCTAGTGCTGGAAAGGAATTGTTCGAATGCCTCTGTTTTATGATCTCTTAAGCAGTGATGCCCTCCTGTGGACTCTGAGTAATATGCTTTCTACTGGAATAACTGGGCTGTTTTACGCATGAAAACAATGTGTTTTTCTTTCTTTCTGATATTTTAACACTAAGACATTTGACACAGGGCATTATGTGGCCAGTGCCTCTGGTTTGAGAAACGCATTTTCTTAGGCTGAGGATACTGGTAGAGCTTTTACCTGTGTTAGAAGCTTAAACTGGTTACACAATTAATTATTATTCTATAGATTGTTATCAGAATTGAAACAATTTAATGCTGCGACTGCCCTGTCAGGAGGGGAAAAGTACCTATTTCTTTTTAATGGTGTTTGCCTTCTAAATCCATAGGATGATACTATGTATTTACTCTTATATAGTTAAAAGCAGTTTAAAAATATGGTGACGTAGCTGTTGAAGAGTTATCTGGTTTAGCAGACTTGTCACGTTCCACAAGCACAGTGTGAGACTCGTTCTTTGGCTCTGCGCTCACACTGCTGCATCCCACGTTGGCAGTGGCTCATGCAACTAGAGGGAAAAGACGCATTTCAGAACCACATGAAGGTTCACCGTTCACAGGAACGTGTGTAACAGGTGACCTGGTGCACCCGTTGGGTGACTAGATGCCTCAGGCGTGAGTCTGACAGGAGCTGGAGAGGTCTGGTTGGAGTCTTGGGATGACTTAGGAGATCTGAAGGTCTGTGGCATGTGCAGGAGGAACTGATGTTTAGCTGTCCAGGAAACCCTGTGTCGCCGGAGCCTGGTGGTAGGTGTCAGGGCACGTGTCCGTTTGCAGTGCACTTGAACTTGCAATGAGGGGGCTGGACCCTGAGAACGTGAATGGCATGGGGTCACTTCCACGGCAGCTGGCAACGGACGGTGGGCAGCAGGACACCAGGTCAGACGAAGTTCTGTAGTAGCTGTCTGCAAGAGATGGGTGTGTATATATATCTATTTTAAAGGTGTTTCCCTTTCATTAATGAACCAGTCAGAAGCGCAAATAAAGAGGAAGCAGTTGGGCTATACCTGCGTTGTGTCAGCGACTGATTTTGCCTACTGATTTGCTCACATCTTAAAGACCTTCATCTCCTTCACCTGCTGGAAGAAGTGACCTCCTTCTTTGATCTCTTCCTTGGCCTACTTGTCTGTCTTGCTTTCAGGGAGAGAAAACGAGCTGCAAACAAGTGTTCTGTTTTCTTTGTTATCCGTCATTGCCGTAATTAGCTGCTCTTAATTTTCTTCCTTTTGCTGTAGATTATTCAGGGTCTATAAAACACTCTTGGGTTATTTTCTACATTAAAGAGAGATTAATTTATCTTGGGAAGGGCCACACAGTTTTTACAATAAGTGGTAGGGAAAATATATTTTTGTATTTCCTGTAATTGTGTGGAGCTTGCACACGGCCTCTAGGAAGAAGCTTTTCCTTTTTTACTAGAGTAGGATACGTTCGTTTATTTTAACCCCCCAAATATTTCAGTGACATTATGGGCATATTCTCTTTTCTAAAACTAGATAAAATGAAGATGTTGGTTCATGCATTGAGACAAATGGATCTGAACATGTGACATCTTTCCCTGTAAGTGGTTGCCAAACACGGACATACAATATTCCTGTCATATTAGTAAGTTACTCTTCAGAGACTTGGCTAGAGTAGAAAAAAAAATCCAGTGTAAGAAAAATCAGATTACTCTATTGCAAGTATTAATTCTACTGGTTAATGATAATCATAGCCTTTGAGACTAAAGCATGAAAACTTGGCCCGCTGACAGAAGCAAGTCCAGGATTTTACTAGCAGTGTTAGTCTCTGGCGTTTACACCATCCGAATAGGAGTAAGGAGGAATCGGAGTTTACTTTGTGCTGAAACGTTCAGCCTCTCTGGACTTTGCCAACTAACATTCCACCACAGTCGATGTTACACTTATATTTGTGAGTCTCCAAGGGTGTATTTCCACAGCAGTTGATGTAAATCAGGGAGATGTTGCAGTTTTGCGTCCTGCCTCGTGCCAGCACCAGCCCTCACGGGATCACGCAAAAAACTGGTTCAGAAAGCTGAGGCAGCAAAAAAAACTAAGCGCTTTTTCATGATAAAATTATTTTTGGCTGTCTCAGCTCGCTGAAGTGGATCGCTGTGTGTTTGCACAAGCGTCGGGGCTGGCGCATGGGAGAAGGCAGGATCGCACGGCTGGAGCACAGCAATCCCAGCGCGCACCAGTTCAGACAACTGTGGAACCACATCCTGACACAGCTCCTCATACAAAGCTGTAACCACCAGGTCAGGAGGGATAGAATATTCAGAGTACACCTTTATAAAGGCTCCCAGAATTGGTGTTGGAGGGAAGATTTACACACTTCTGCCTGAGCAAGGGACCAGTAATGTGTTTGACAGGGGATCCAAGATACAATCTTGCTGAAAAACAAGTGATCTGATAGTCCCTTTTTATTAGCCCAGTCCCCAAAACCTCTGATTTCCCATACACTCATCTGGATTTCCCATCTGTGACTCTGGAGGATAAGGTGACTTGTGATGGTGAGGTTTGGTGCCAACATTCTTGGATAGTGAGGGGAATAAAACAGCACAGATAGGCTTTTGAAAGCCAAGAACTGGGACATAAACCAGAGGACTTCAAGAAAGATTTTTGCAGGTCCAGCACTTTCTTTGGAAGCGCAGCTCCTAAGTGTCTGACAAATACGGCGATGGTCAGAAATAATACTCTCAATCTGTGCTAACTGGTAGAGGTAATATGACCCTTTCATAGGAAACAGTGTCCTAAAAAATTTTGGAAAACATCTATGGAATTATCATCATAGATGAGACAAGATAGACCTGCTTTTTGGGATCTAGTGCCTGAAAAAGCAAAGCAAAAGAAAATGAGAATAGAGCAAACGGGGAGAGGTTCCCAAACCAAAGAGGAAGTTTTATGGTCTGAGTAGAGCCTACAGTATATTAGCACATACATTTACTTGACAAAAAGAGTGGGTGGAGTAGTGTATATATAGTTGCTTTAACACTTCTTGAGGTTTGCTCTCTCTTTAATGTATTCAATTATGTGGTTATTTTCCAAAGATTGCCTCAATGTCTAAACTGAAGCTTTCATTGTGGAAGCAATGAACAAAGGAAGGAGCTACTTGAAGCGGCTGTGAAATTGCCTTCACTGAAGGTTTTAGAAACAGATTAGGCAAGTACCTATGAGGAGGACTAAGTTAAGTTAACACGAGTTTCGGAAACTGTGTGGTGCAGGTGCTGATGTGCCTAGCGAAATGCAAACTGGCCTTTTCACCTTCAAGGAAAGAAAATTCCACCACAAAATTCGTTCTTAGCTCCTAGATAGTTCCCAACATAAACCCCAGTGGGTGTAAGGCAAAAACCCCCAAATAATCGTGTTTCTGATGAAAAATTCACTGTGTTGAAAATAGTACTGCAGTCTTCAAGCTGACAATGTTTAAGGTACTATTAAAGTAAAAAAAAAAAGGGAAATACATCTCACTATGAGTCATCACAGGGCTTGCACGCTCTAGTTACTCCTCTAAGAAAACACGTCCTGCCTAGAGCTGAGAGGTTTAAGGGTGAGAAGAGGAGGCAGCGATAGGGCTGGAAAGGGGACTGGGAAACGGGAGGAAACAGCAGCAGGAAAGGCGAGAAAGCAGCTGCTAGAGAGAACAGACTGGGTAGCTGGGAGCACGTTGGAGAGGGGAAAATGGAGACAGAGGTGGAGAACGGAAAACAGAGAGAAGGCAAAGCAAGCCCTGCGGGGCCGGGCCTGGGCCGGCCTTCGGTCAGCGGGCAGCCCGGCCCCGCTATTCCCCTCGGGCTGGGAACAAGGGCGAGGCGGCGGGCGGGAAGGGGCGCGGGGCGCTGCCCCTCCGTGACAGGGCGGCGCGCGGCGCGGCCGCCCAACGGTCGCCGTTTCAAACGCTCCCGCGCGACCTGCGCGCGGAGCCCCCGCCCGCGGGGCGGGGCCGCCAGAGAGCGCGCGCGGCCGGGCCGGAGGAAGCCCATTGGCTCCCGGCCGCTGGCTTGACGCATTGGCGCAGCCCGCGCCGGTGCTTGCCCCTCCCCTTTTCTCGGCGCGCGCAGAGGATGCGCCGCATCACGGGCCGTTACAGCGCGACTCTATTGGCTGCGCGCCGCGTCTGTCACCGGCGAGCCCCGGGCTTTTTGCCGACGCGCAGCGGAGGTCGCGCCCTCTGATTAGTTGCCGTTCTCGTCGATCGCGGTGGGAGCCCCGCCCCTAAAGGTGAGTCGCCGGCGGCCCTGGCGGCGCGCTCTCATTGGCTACGCTGGCGTGGGGGGCGTGCGCGGCGGCGGCCGGGCGGGCGGGGCTCCCAGCGTCCCCTTTGTGTGGGCACCAGTCGCCGGCCGAGCTGTGGAGAAGTACCCGCCGCCATTTTGTGCGTGCCTGTGTTTTCCCCCACCCCCCGCCCGCCTTTCCGCGGGAGCGGCGGCAGCCGGGACGCCCCGTCTGTTCTGCTGGTCAGGTGAGGCGAAGCGAAGCGAAGGCGTTGGGCCCGGTCGAGGGAGCCATCGCCGGCGGCTGCTGCAGCCGTGAGGACGCGCCGTTCGCAGCAAGCGAGGGGGGAAGGAGCGGCAAGACGGAGAAGGGGGGGAAAAAACCTTCCGAGCTGCCCCCCAGCAGGAGGAGGAGTCTCGGCGCCAGGCGCAGCCCCGGCACCGGCGGCAGCATGGAGAACTCGCAGCTATGCAAGCTGTTCATCGGCGGCCTGAACGTGCAGACCACGGAGGCCGGGCTGCGGGAGCACTTCGCCGCCTACGGCACCCTCACCGACTGCGTGGTCGTGCTCAACCCGCAGACCAAGCGCTCCCGCTGCTTCGGCTTCGTCACCTACTCGGCGGTGGAGGAGGCCGACG
The DNA here is from genome assembly GCF_009769465.1 of Tauraco erythrolophus. Lineage (NCBI taxonomy): Eukaryota > Metazoa > Chordata > Aves > Musophagiformes > Musophagidae > Tauraco > Tauraco erythrolophus. The sequence goes on along the minus strand of NC_141480.1, from coordinate 4,963,708 downwards.
CCGCCATGGCCGCCTCCCCCCACGCTGTGGACGGGAACGCGGTGGAGCTGAAGCGGGCCGTGTCCCGGGAGGACTCGGCCAAACCGGGGGCACACGCTAAGGTGAAGAAGCTCTTTGTGGGCGGCCTCAAAGGGGACGTAGGCGAAGGGGACCTGGTGCAGCATTTCAGCCAGTTCGGCCCCGTGGAGAAGGCCGAGATCATCGCTGACAAACAGAGCGGGAAGAAGCGCGGCTTTGGCTTCGTCTATTTCCAGAACCACGACGCCGCCGACAAGGCGGCCGTGGTCAAGTTCCACCCGATCCAGGGCCACCGCGTGGAGGTCAAGAAGGCAGTGCCCAAGGAGGACATCCAGTCGGGCGGGGGAGGCGGCGGCTCTTCCAGGCCCTCCCGGGGAGGCAGAGGAGGAGGAAGGGGTCGGGGCGGCGGCGGATCCGGCAACCGGGATCACAACGGCCTCTCCAAAGGGGGCGGCGGTTACAACAGCTACGGCGGCTACGGTGGAGGAGGAGGCGGCGGCGGCGGTTACGGCTCCTATGGCAGCGGCTCCTACGGAGGCGGCGGCGGAGGGGGAGGCGGCGACTACGGCAACGGGTACGGCGGGTTCGGCAGCTACAGCCAGCACCAGTCCTCCTACGGCCCCATGAAGAGCGGCGGAGGAGGTGGAGGAGGGGGCGGCAACTGGGGGGGCCGCAGTAACAGTGGACCGTACAGAGGTGGCTATGGTGGGGGAGGCTACGGGGGCGGCTCTTTCTGAGCTGGAGCGCCCATACCCGTTGGGGGTGGCGTGGAGAGCCCTCCCTTTGATACAGGGCAGCTTCTAAATGGTTTCTCCCCTCATTCGCCGAAGGGCAGCTCCTTTGAAATGCCTCCCTGCTGTGGGAGCAGCTCCGAAATGCCCCCTGAGGGTCGCCTCTGCTGCCTGTGCCACTTCGTTCTCTCTGAAGATGGACTGGGCCCCACATACACATACTTTGTGTTACAGTCATTGATGGACTCTATTTTTTTATTATTACTTGGACCTTGGTCGTTTTTATACTAGCAACGAAAAATGTCTTGTTTTGGTTTTTTTTGAGGGTATAGGGTGGGAAGTGTCTTACTGATCTGGAGTAAAAACTGGGGAGGGTTACGGGGAATTTTTCTTTGTTGTAAGGACTCGATACCTGGCTACTACATTTTTTTCTACAAAATCTACTCGGATCCCATGACTGAAATTAACGTTTCTGTAAAGGAGGAAAAAAAAATCGTTTTTACGTTTTTTATTTTTTAAATAAATCATTGTGTTCATTGACCTTTACATGTCTAATTTTTTTTTCCTAGGATCCATTCCGTGCGGTTTTAAGGCTTCTTTAGGTTTGAAGCAAGCGTTCCTCTGCTCTAAAATCTCTGTGTACTTAGAGTAAATATTTTAATTGCCAGTAAAGGTCCTAATTGACTTTTCTGATACCCTCCTAGTGGATTTACTGGTTTTCAAACACTCGACAGAGAATTTTGAAGTACCGATCTGTGGATGTGGTCTGTTTTTTAAATATTTGTTCTCACTTAAGCATTTTGTGTGCATCTGCCATCTTGTACTAGGCAGTTTGACGTGCTGACATGGTTGGTAAAATTTTTCTACAGGACTTTTCCATCAACGTATGTACTGTGTAGTTTTGAAGAAATAGTTTGTGTTAAGCATGTGTTTCATTCATATAAAACGTTCAGAATTTCCGACTGCTTAGTTTCAAGTCCTCTTATTGGTTTGTCTGTGTATGATTCCTTCCAGGAAAGGGTCGACATTTATCCCTTCTGTTAAACGCATACTTGTTTTCATAGTACCGAGTTAACAGACTTTTTTCATTCTGAACTATTGTCCTTCGTTCAAGTTCCCCGAGAATCTCTTGCAGCACCATCTCCCGACAGGATGGCAGCCCCCTTGCTGCAGGCTTCGTTACAGCAGGAGTCAAATTGGTTTGCTGACGATTGTACTAGACTCTCGAAAGTTATTTTGTGCCGCCAGATGACTGGTGTAGAATGCAATGACATCTGCATGTGAATAAAGATGGGCTCCGTGAGTATTGACTGGAAAAAAAAAAAAAAAGGAATGGATTTGCAATACCTGCCTCAGCACGTATTTAAAAAAAAAAAAAAAATTGCAATTGCCCGTGTTTCAGAAAGCGATAATCTAAACTAAGTGGGCAAAGTGCTATGATAAATGGGCCAGCTAAGTGTACCAGTCACATAGGTGCCAGTTGTAAAGCAAAAATATCTGTGTAGTCTGCTTGATTAACAAATGTATATTTGTAGCCCTTTCACGCAATAGAATTAAAGTTTGTTGTTTATTAAAAAGCATAATGTTTTAGGGGAAAACTGCCTTCCTGCATTAGAAATATAGAATAGCAACTTTTATGGGTTTATGGATATCAAATAAAGATTTGAATTCCTTATATGCTTGAGTGAGACTATGTATGGTACGGGGCATGGATTTTAAGTACAAAGTTAACTTCAGGTTTCTAAGCACTTAGGCTTTGATGCTGATGCTTTATGGAACTGCATCTTAAGACCTAATTTTTGCTTTGCTCCAGATATGCAAGATACTAGGCATATAATTCCTACTGATTCCAGTGGAAAGTTAAACGTGTTAGGGCTTTGTGCTTCTGGGCTGAAGGGTTTCGCATGAAATTTCAAGGTATTGTCAGTCTTTGGTGTCAGTCTAACCTAATGCTTATTTTAGTTGAAGTGAGTCCTTTTGTTGCTATTAGAAGTAAAGCTAGCATCAACTTAATTACCTGCGTAAGCTTAAACAAACAGGACAACCTTTTGCTATCATCAGGATTTAAATGAACCAAGAGCTGAGTTTCCTCTTGATTGTGATAATTTTTAGCTCTTACAAAGAAACTGCTTCTCTTTGGCTTCACTTTTACAAATGCGTTCCAAGTTGTTGAAAGTGCAGGTGATTTCAGAGAGAAGTTTGTAAAACACTGCAAGTGCCAGCTCTTGTTGGTGGTTTTATTTCAGTTTGCTGGGCTTGAAGTTTTTTACTTTACCTTTGCACTTTTAAGCCATGTTGGATGGTCATCCTCGAACTTCTCTTGAAGCGCAGCTTTTTGTAGTTCAAATGAGCTACTGAGTTCTAGGTCTTGTGTCAGTTTGGGCATGTGGTTTAGTCCCTTGCAGTGGTGGATTGTCTTGACTTTATTAAGGGACAGTCAGGTTTTGAAAGAGTTAAATTCACGTCTGTGATGTGGCTTGGGAAGGTGAAGATTTGGTGTTCTCACATTATGTGCCATGAAAGAATATGTTGGTACTAGAACAAGTAGGTGTTTAAAAAAAACTTTGTGAAATCTGGAAGTTTTGCCCAACTATAGCTTGATTTTGAGAATTGTTGTACTGAAGCATGCTGTTATCTGTATGTCATGGTTCTCTTATAGGACTCGTCTTCTCGAATAAAGAGTAGATCCCAGGAATTGCACCTGTATTAGGGAATATGCTACCTAATTTATCTCTCAGCAGATCGTCATCTGTTTAACTGGGTTGTGTGGTGAGCATCTTGAGTAGCTGGGGCTTGCTTTACTCTGACCTCTTGTCTCTTGGAAGCAAGAACTTCATTGTGACTGTGCAGGTAGCATTTGAGAGGCTTGTGTAAGTGCTTGATTAGCAAGGGGCAGTAATGCCAGGATGTGCCATGGAATACAGAGAGATGCCAATCTATTGGACTTTCTTGAATATAAACCTGTTGCTGGTACAGCTCCTAGAGAACAGAAGAGATTTGTTGCTAACACTTTGCTTATGTGTTTAATGATAATTAGTAATTTTCTGACCCCTGGATGGATTTATCGGTGTAGAGGCATGTGGGAAGAACTAAGATGAAGTATATAGCCGGCGTGTAAATAAAGAGATGTGTGACTGCACAGTTACTCTAGGATGGTCACGGAGGTAGAAATAAACTAGTTTGCTGTTCCTTAGTTTGTAGTTTAGTTCTGGAGTGTATGTGTCTGAAATTATCTCAATAATTTAGTGGCCTTCTGTTCAGGAATGAATGCTGGATTGTGTTGGTTTCACCTGTGAGAAACAGGAAATGAGAGCAATTAGCTTACTTTCAGCATTTAATAATGAAAGTAAAAGTGCAGTAGTTTTCTTAAAACGCAGTAGTTCCTTCTATTTTTGTAATCTGCACGAACAACAAGAAATTCCCCCAACCCAAGCTTTTCAGAGACTATGGAATCACGGTGTAGCTCAGTGTGTTGTGATGTGTGCACGGTTTTGCATAGCGTCTACTCTAAAGCATAATTTGTTCTTGGTTCTGCTTCTTGTGTGACTTGTAAATTTTATTTGGCTACTAAAATGAGCCTAACATACACTTTTATAATGCTGATGACTACCGCATTAAAAAGAAACATGCAAAACACCTGTAATGAATTGGTACTTGCCCCAATGAGTGGAAGTACTACTTGTTTGTTTGTTTATTTGAACATCGGGTGATGAAGAGGTGGTTTAGAACAGCAGTAACTGCGGGAACAGCTTTGATCCCGGTAAATCTCAGTGGGTCACTGCCTGCATGGCAGCTGTGCCAGGCTTGCAAAATGAAAGCAGTGCCTTGCCCTGCAGGCTTACCGGGTACACTCAGGTGGGCAATCTTTACCCTCCGGAGTTGAGCAAGCTCTCGGGTTTGTGTGGAGTGCTGAAATGATTGCAGGTGGTGCAGCTGCAGGAGTAGCTCTTGGACCCCCAGCTCTGCTTACGAAGGGGCAGACCTGCTGGGAGGCCAGCGGTGTGCGCAGCGCTGGCCGCAGATGTGCGGGAACGCCAGCAGACACTTTGTGCGTGTGTACTTACATACGTACCTAACGACCCGTGCAGCTGAAATGTTGGTTAAAAATGTACTTTAAAGTTCTCGAATGTTTTATGGTGTTCTCCCTGCCACCCCCAACTTAGACCCCTTCTGTAAAGCAAATCTTGCTTTCCTTTAGCATTGAGAGAGGTACCTAAGTGGGTAGTGTGTGTCAGAACACTGGTTTGTTATCCTGCCCTATCAGCTGATATGTTGTTGCAGTATAATGGTGTTCCTACTGCTGCTGAAAAGGGTCTGAGCTGGAGTGGTGCTGAGGACCCCAGCCTCCCATTCAAGTCTGAAAATAGAGCAGCTGCTTTTTCCTACGTATCTCAGAATGTTCCTTCTAAAATGCAAAAGTTTGGTTTAAATTGTTAACTAATCTTTAGGAAATAAACCTGGAGGACACTCTTCTGTAAACAAAAACATGGTGGGCTTGGTGAGAATGGCATTTTGATCCTACACTCTGGGGGATGATTGGTTTTCTAATAGAAGGCAGCTTATCCAGGCCTTCTAAAAAGGGTTGCTTGTCCTGTAGTAGCTATTATGGATTAGTGTTTATCACGTGATCAACGGTTTGTATGGCATTTACCTGGTACATGTTGTTATAGACCTCTGCTTTCTGAGCTGTTTAATGTGAGGAAGGCATTTCTGGTATGTTTTTCAAACTATGTGTCTATGTATAATACCTTGGATTAATATTAGGTGATTGAAAGTGCAATGCCCACTTTCACCTTAGCCAGAGGTGTAGTTTACAAAAGAATGAGTTATTTAATATTTTTTTTTGCATAACTGGTTCTGTGATCTGATTTGTGCATCCCTTAAAGATGAGTTTTCTGCTTGTTATTTTTGTATTTCTTAAATGAATAAAACAATTACATCCCTGCTTCACTTTAAAATGTATTTCACAATGCAAGCACATCATTAAGCTTTGAGCCAGCCTGAACAAGCACTGCTTGCTTTTGTTGATGGGTTTTTTTAGGTCTCCTGTTGAAGTACTACTACTCCTATTATCTCCGCTACGTGCAGGTGTATGCACACACATACATTACCTCTACTTCCACTTACCTTTCACGAGTATTTATTTGTACTGTAAAGTAAGTACTACTACTGATGGGTGTCAGATGTGTATTTCTTAAGAGGAAAGGCTTTCTGCCATATATCTTCACCTAGGAACGTTCTATCATTTACCTGTATACTTGGATTTGTAAAGGGGCTGGTGGAGTTGGGTGCCTTCCTCCGTGACAAATCCTAGTCTTTTTGCCTTCTGCTCCCAGAACTGTCCTTGTTTTCTGTTACATATAAAGGGAAGGAAATAGTCACTTTTGAACTGAAACCTCATGTTCAAATGGTTCTAAGTGTGTTTTAATCATATCTGTATTCCCCTTAAAACTTCTAACCCATCTCATGGGGAAAACGGGCAGTGGGAACACTGTAAAGAAGCCGTAGTTTGGTGCAGAAGAGAGACATTCTTCAGATTCTTGTATTTCCTGTAGTTCTTTTATCTACTGAATAGACTGAACAGTTAAAAAGATGGAACACTTCAGGTCTAGGCTGTAGCAAAAAAAAAAAAAAGCCTCGCATAAAAAAAATAAAATTCAAGTCCTATTCTCTGTTCTTGGTTCAGCCTTTGGCGGTAGGAGTCCTGAACTAAAAGTTGCAACAGCATTTTCTTAAGTACTTTCTCAGTGTGGTTGATCTTGGTGTAACTTTTTTTTTTGTTAAAAGGCTTTTAGGCAAAGCTGTAGCAGTGCCTATTGCTGTTATAGAAAGCCTCAAGCTTAGAGCACTGGCTATTCTCAGATTGTCAGCCGTCCAAGTAACCAAAGCTCCTTAACTTTGAAAACTAGATGTCAAGCCCAGTCAGCCTAATAATGCCATCTGTCTGAGGCATCTGGATATTAACCCTCTTACTCTGATGCATACAGCTTCATTCCTGAATGTTTTCACAGATGGAAAATATACAGATTTGGGAAGAACAGCTCTTCTTCAAAACAAATTGAACTACAGTATGTAGAGCTATGTATAATTTTGATACATACTACATTCACTAGACTACTATGTCTCTTTTCATGTGTAATGCAGTAAGGAATCAATGCCAATTTAGAAAGGGATTAAGTTTCTGGCTGGAAACGTGTCAAGATGCACATTTGCTTGCTACCATCAAAGTACAAATCACTGATGAACATTGCAGAAAAATTCCTTAGAAGCAGAATGAGCTGATGAAGCTGAAAATACTTAGATTTTTAAAATGCTACTTTAGGCCATGCAATTGCCAGCTAGTTTGTCTCACAGAAGCCCTGTTCTCTCTAGGAGCACTGTTGAATTGAAAGGCGTGCAAAGCTGCACATCTGAAAATACACTGTCGGTCTGTCATCTAGTCAACATAAAGATGAGTAACATCTCAGACTCGTGTGTCATTTCTGTAACTCTAGTTGCCTTCTGTGGTTTTGCAACAGGCTTTTTCTTTCTGTTTTCCCACAAAATCCTGGAGGAAGGAAGCGTGAGTGTAGTCACTGCAGGCACTGATTGGGAAGAAGATCAGGAGTTTCCTGATCCACCGTAGACCTGGATTAAAGTCCCTGTTTCCACCATAGACTTGGATTAAAGCCATGCTGGATAAAGTGCATGAGTAGCATTTGGGGCTGGAGGTCCATGCTCTCTTCACTTGTTCTCTTTCTCTGTGGATCATAATCTGTTTTCCTTTACTGCGTGCTAACACGGCTTCGGTGGGAAGCCTCCCTCTCCCAACCACGCACCCCAATGAACAAATTACAGCAACGTGGGCAGGGCATGGCCCTGGGAGGAGGCTGTGCTTACCTTGCTGATGGAGAAAAGCACAGCACTATCAGCTGTGTTTTGAAATTGTTTACTCTTATTTCATCCTCCAGGTCTCTTTATTTCATCCTCCTCCCTCCTCAACAGGGATGTCCTCTGGTTTCGGGCTCGCTGACTGCTCCCTGGCTGCGTTGCAGAGATGTGAAAGATTTCTGATGCTAAATTCCCAATTCTCTCTGTGTAGTCATCTAGTACCTTTTCAGACTTTCGTAATCTTTTAAGTTTACTGGGTAACAAATTCAGCCAAAGTCCTTCACTGTGTGATTTCATTTGGGCTTGTTTAATTGTTTTCTTTCCACTGCTGCTGGAATAACGATACTGTGTGTACTGGAGAGAGTTCCTTGGAGTCCTGACAGGTTGCAAATTCAGGACGACATCTCCCCAAAATCACTACTGGACTGCAGGATGATTGTACTTGTAATTGCTGATGCCTCTTGCATAGGATATTTAGCAAAGTGCATTCTGCAAGAGAAGTAGCGCTAGCTTTCTACTGTTACTGTCACAGAGACATATCCTCCTGAAAAAAAGAGATCCCCCAGAGCACAAGGGGAGAGTTCAAGCCTTTGCAGTAAGTAACCTGGTGTGAATTGCCATGCCTTTTTCCCTTTAGACCCACTGCCCGTTATTTTCTGCAATTTTTCTATGTAGGCAAATTATTTTTCTTATATAATTTGGAAGTTGTTATTAGAGTTTTCTTTTACTCACCCAGCACCAGTTAGAATCTGGGCTTCCACCCTGTGGTATCAATGTTATTTTTAAAGCCTCTTTGAGGCATGAGCTTGGTGATGAATCACGGCCACGTGTGTTTTGGAATTGTTACGTTGGGTTTGTGTATAGCTGGTGGCAACGGGGAGCTTTTGTTTTCCCTGTACTGGGGAGTCAGCTGAGAGGGAGTTGAGAAACATCGCCTTTGGAAGGAAGGTTGGGAAGGAAGAGCTGGGCTTGTTTTATTGCTAGTGCTGCTCCAGGCCAAAAGTGTTGCAACGAGCAGGTGCCACATGCTCTCTAATGCTTTCTCAAAGCGTGTTTCGTTTCTCCCTCACAGGGTGCACTCTTCTGCGTGGAGGGAGAGGATGGGAAAGCTGAGCCCTGAGAAGCACACCACAAAAGTCTAGTAAGTGAACAGAAACCCGAGCTGAGCCCCTGACATACAGTTCCCACTCTGAATATGCTATGGAGATTGAGCAGAAAAAGGTGTTTGCCCAGAAAATACCAACAAGACAATGAAGGATAATCCATTATCTGCCAGGAAGATGTGCTGCATGAGACAGCTTTTTCTGTTCAGGTAAAATAACGTGCCTGCAGAAACACCTTGCCTGAATTTTCATGTGTGGCAGCTATGTGATTCACTCATTTGTGTTAACGTTGCAGCATGTGTTACGGTACTAGGGCAGTGGGCTGTGCTTCCTGGCTTTTGGAAAGAAAAAAAAATGAAATGTTTTCAAAAAGTTTCAAGAACAGAGCGATGCAATGAATGTACAAGGAGTAATAGTAAAGAGACCTGGGTTAGCATGGTGAGATCCTGAATGAGAATGGATTTGTTTATGCTGGTCTGCGTTACAGTATACAAATATTAATTAATCCGTACGTCTTTATGAAACATATGGGTAGTTGCCCCTTATTACAGAAGGTAGTAGCAGAAGCATATTACAAAGACAAAGAATCATATTAAAATGATATCTTAACACTTCAGCAAAAATTTTGGGAAAAAAAACCCCCACATTTTAGACTATAGCCTAAACTTTTTCTCAAGTCTGTGTGTTCAGCCTGTAGTGAGAACTGGACACTTCAGTAGGTGCAGAAATGTGAGTCAAAACTAAGGATTTGTGAGGCAGAGGGACTTGGTAGTATTTAGGCATCTGAATACTGGCCTTTGCCTTTTTTCCGGCACCCACAACAGTTGTTTTTACAGCTTGCTTCCTGAATGTTGATTTTTCCTTTTGAGCACTCGATTCTAAACCATAGGATCTATCTGAAAATCTTTCAGCAAGTTTCTGATAAATATGTAATATGAGTACAGGGCAGGAAGTCTCTGCTTCTGACATAGCTGGCTGCGGGTGACACCAATTGCTTATGCTACAGGAAAGAGTAAGAGGAGGAGCAGGAAGAACGTTTTCAGCTGATCTGCTGTGTAGGGTGAGCGATAGAATGGCTTATGTCCTAGAAATCAGCCTGGGGTGAAGATGACCAGGAGTTATTATTCTGAAGGTGGTAATGTTAGGATGAAACTATTGGGGTAAACCCACTATTTTAAAGGAATGGCGATTTATGTTAAGATGTTTACATTAATTATGATCCTTTAAAGAAAACAGTTTTAATAAACCTCAATTTTGGTGGCTCATGGCAGACAGGAGTGTGAAAGTGGGACATCTACCATCAGAGGGCAACAGTCCTGAAGGTTGGAGATGCTGATGGCTTCTGTAGCATCTCTGCCTGGGGAGTGGGATCTTGGTGGGGGGAGAGTGCTGGGGTGGATGCTCCAGCCCTCTCTCCTCTACAAATCACATGCTTCAGAAAACAGTGTTTCAGTTGGAGTCTCTTACCTCTTAAGCTTCAGCTGCCAAAACATTACTGATTCCAGCTCTAGGGAGGTCTCTACCTAGGTCTCGTAGAGCTTCCTTTGGAGCATTGTGGTGACTTGGATCCCTGGGGGTTGCTCTAGTAGCTGAATTTTAGCTGCTGTTTTGGTTTTGTTATGTGAAAGAAACATGGCATGCTCTAAATTCTGTTGGTGGTTGGGCAGCAGATACCTTCAGGACTTCTCTGCCAAGGCACCTCATGCTCCAGGTCCATTGGGAGTCAGTGTGGTACCCGAGTGTCACCTCCAAGTGACTTCAATTAGCCACTGAGATACCAAGATGTCTTTTTCAGTAGATAATTTTCCTTGTTTTTCTTATGTTAGTTTTCTTAGTGGACCTTTTCCTGAAAAATTTATGGTCTAAACACAGATCTATCTAAATAAATATTTGCTTAATTAGAATCACAGAATGATTTTAATTGGAAGGGACTTCTGGAGGTGATCCAGCTCAAACATCCGTCAAAGGAAGACCAGCTTCAGGGTTAGATTAGGTTGTTCACTCAGATAGATAGATATATATATATATATATATAGAGAGAGAGGTATATAGTAATTTTGATTATAAGATTGAGACACATCTATCTTTAAAAAAAGAGAATGAAAAATAACTTAGGCTGAGATAATGCAGCCTTGGAAGCTTCCGTGAATGCAGCGTTTTGTGTGTACCTTTCACAGCTCTTCAATTCAGAAGCCATAGTTTTTTAAGAAAGATGATTAATAATTTGGTGGAGGGGATTATACAACTAGAAAGGAGAGCTGCTAAAGATAGCAAATTGTTTATGATATGGATCTCTGGAACCTGTATATTGATACATACCCGGAAACAGGTATATACAAGGGAATGAAGGGTTCCTGACTTGCTACTTGCAATGTATTTAAGCTGTATGATCCTGTGCTGGGTTTTGGAGAGAGGGCCCTTTCTGGCTTCTGCTGAAGCTGTGGAGATTGACAGAGCGTTTTCTGGACATGTCGGTGCTCTTCACAGAATTAAATTCATTAAATTCTTGGAAACACTCAATATGCTTTACTTACAACCTCTAGGTTAAACCTGAGGTTTGGGTCAGGAGAGAGTTTTGGATCAGATTGGCAGGAGTTATTTTTATTCCCTCCCTTCCTGGCATTTTTATTGAAGAAATTCCTTGCTGTCGTAGGGATGCTGGCAATGCTTTGATCTCTCCTTTCCCTACAGCTTGTTAGAGTTGAGGGGTTTGATCTTTCACTGTAGATTTGAAGATTGTCACAGGAATCTGGAAAGGTTTTGGTGGGCCAAGGGATGGTGGCATTGGCTGGAATGGGCGTTCTGTGAGCCCTTCTACTCTGAGTGTTGGTTCTATGGTTGTCAGTGATTGAAGGTAGATTAGATGTAGGAGGAGTTTAGGACTACTCAGGACTAGGAATTTTTGAGGGATGCTGGGAAAATTCCACCCGTCAGATGTTACTAATTCTTTTAAACTGACGTCCTTTCCAAGATGTTGATCTTTGCACTTAAAAAAACACAAGAAATTTTCGTCTTAGGGTGGTTACTCAGTCACGATTATTTTGCGAGGCTACTATGAAGATAATCTGTGATAACTGGAACATGCCTTTGTCTCATTCCAGCAAGAACTATTCACTGGTTTGCTCTTGTCTGTCACTGGGATTTCCCTTTGCATGGTTGCATTTGTAGAGTCCAGTGGTACATGTGTTGGTGGGGCAAAGCACGTAAGAAGGTATTGCTGGTTTGGTTCAACCTAGGTGCCTAGTTCCCAGGTTGACTGAAGTGAGATACATATATATATATATATATTTAATGGTGAAAGCCAAATATTTTGTTATTTAAAAACTCTGTGTTAATAAAAATACACAGGTATCTGGCAGCAATTTCAGGACCTGTTCTTCTAGCTGGACATTTTATGATTACTGAGGGACTTACTCAATGGAAACAAGTTCCAGCCCTCATTTTCTTGATGAAGTCCAGTATTTTTAGTATAGTTACCTTTTCTCTGGTTTAAACTCATGTGTCTTGTCTTGAAGTTTTGCATGTGCATGAAGAATATAAAACTGGACACTGGGGAAATACTTGAGGATCTGGATGTGTTAAACCGATAGTTTAACAGGGTTCTCAAAAGGAAATGCAGGAATCATTTCCTTTTGCCTGAATCCTGTGTGAGGTTTGACTTCATGACTTTATCTGTATTTCCTCTGTTCATGGGGAGGCTGCCAAATGATGTTTAAACAGCAGGACTCTCGACTCCTCATTCCCATGCTACTTTGATGAAGTTCTTTAACTTCCAGTGGTGTTTTCTTATCTGAAGAATGGGGGTGATGACTAGTTAAGGTCCTAAACAAGCTTTTGAAACCCTCATGTGGAAGGTGCAATAGCATCTGTTCAGTCATCATTGCTGATAGATTTTAAAAGATGTATGAAACTTAGGTTGGTAAGGAGGAGGACATGATTTGAAGAGAAATGTAGAAAAGTGGAGTAATTTTATTTATGAAGGAGATGGAATGGTATCTTGCAGGAGAAATCTCTTGACACTTTTATTTATCTCTTTCCTTCACATAAAAACATCTTGTGAATGGAAAAATAATGAAGAAAGCAAATGTTTCTTGTCTTTATTATAATTAACCTCTAGGGCCTCTTTGTTGCAGAATAAGATAGAGAAAATCTTTTAATAAAATCATGAAAAAATACAGATTTAAGTAAAAGTCCCTGCGTTTGTATCAATTGGAATAAAAATGGCAAATAATATTTAGTCCAGTGCTTCAGTCTAAATAGCACCTGCAGTTTAGAAGGACTTTATTTCCCTACCAGCGCCTGTTTGGCCTGATAGATTGCGTAGCACAGCAAGATTTTTATAAATTGAGGAACTGGAGGCTAGATCCCGCTTTCTGCAGAGGGTGTGGGGAGACCTAGAGGGGCTGGGACCCTTTGGCTCGTACGCAGGTCTGAGCATCACCAGTCTTCTGCTGCTGCCCTGGGTGTGAGCTTGACCTCATGGTCGGTACTGGGGATTTTCCATCTGCCAAAACTTTTCTTTAGTCTATAGATTGCGAGGATTAAAGTAGTCCTGGGCCACTCAGCTCATCTGCCATCTCCCTAGAGGCCAACTCCGGAGCTCTGGAGGCAACGGCACTGATGGAAGGGCTGGGATCAACAGCCGGCGGAGGGATGGATGGATGTTGGGGAGACGCGAGCTGCTCCCCGCGGCTGCCAGCTCTCTCCCGTCCCGCTGGGTTCCCGCTCTCCACCATCGCTCCCCCCGTTAGGACGGTTCGGGAGGGTCCATTGACCTATTTTGTTCCTCGCTGCCGTCCCGGGGGGGGCGTCGTGCCGGCGGCGCTAACCGGAGCCCGGGCGAGGAGGGCGCTCTCGGGCGCGGCGGGGGCCGGGCCGGGCCGGGCCGCCCTGCACAGCTGCCGTTGCCCGGAGACGATCGCAAGCTCGCCGGGGGAGGAGGCTGCGAGGAGGCGGAGGCGGCGGCGAGGGGCGGTGCGGGCTGCGGCGGCGGCAGTCGCTGCGGCGGGGCGCGCCGGGCACGCAGCGCTCCGCTCCCGCAGGAAGCGGCCCGGGGCGGGGGCGGCCGCTCGCAGCCATGCCGGGCCCGGGGCGCTGAGCCTGCCCCGCCGCCCGCCCCGGCCCCCGCCGCCCCGCACAATGGAGGAGGAGAGGTAGGTACCGCCGCCGAGCCTTTGTGTCCGCCCCGGCTCGTCGGGGTGTGCGGGGAGCGCGGTGCCTGCCCGGAGGGATGCGGGATGGAGATGCCGTTCCCTGGGGAGCTCGCCGCGGCTGTGCGCAGGCATGCGGGACGCGGCATGCGGGGATCCCCCCCCCCCGCCCCGTTCCTGCCCGCTTGCAGAAATACCTTCTGCGGTGAGCGCCCGCCGTGTTATTACTAGATGTTGCCATGTCATGGTGACAGGCTGCCCCGTGTACCCAAACCGAAGGAACAGTATGTTTTTTTTTCAGTAGGATGTGTTTTAGATATTGGATAACGAGGCAAGGGGGGCTGCTCCGGTGGGTGTTTTCTAAAACCATTCGTGGGGCAGGAAGGGGGGGCTGGGGCGCTGCAGGGTCCCTCCGCCGCCAAAACGCGCCTCGCAAAACGCTGGGCTCGTGTCTTGAACCTCCGGCAGCCGGCTTCATTGTTCGATTGCAGGCATGCCCTTTGATATTTGGTGCTTTTTCGAGTAACGAATGAAAATCTGCCATGTCCGTGGAGCCTTCAGGGGTCGGTTCACCTGCCGGTGTCCGCAGAAGCCGTGCACCGCGCGCCGTTGCGGCCGCAGCGCCGCATCCCGGGTCTCCCTCGCACCGTGGCCGGGCCGTGGGTACCCTGTTTCTGGCAAGGCAGGTAGTTCGCTCTCGATCCTGCGTGCAGAAGTGCTCGCAGAGCTGACCTAATGTCCGATGAACACGTAAAAGTGATTATTGCTGTGCAGGGGCTTCGTGGATGCCGGAGAGACGGTCAGTGTTCCTCCTCTGCCTCCGTTCTTCCTCCCCTCTGTCGGAGTGCTTTTTTCGCTCACTCGTTCTGCTGCAAACTCAACATTAAGCTGGTTTAGTTTTTTTTTTTTTTTATTATTTTTTATTATTTTTTTTAAAAAACAGGATATACTGTGTGCTTCCCTTTGTGCTGGTGACCTTGCAGGGGGTGGGGGAGCAGAGAAGGGGCTTGTCTGACTGGTGGTACTAATTGTCAGGGCTTGACAGACGTTTTGTTTAAATATGATACGCTGGAAAATTAAGCTGTGGGCAATCCCCAAATACTGGAAAATTTCCCTCTGTTGAGAGAAAACACTTGCAGCAGCCTGTGGGAGTTGCTTTCCAAGCTCTGAAGGGCAACTTTCTACCCTTCTGTGACTCAAGGGTTGCAAGTTGTTTGTGTATTTAATGTGCAAAACAAAACTTTCAGCCTACCACCTCTCTTTAAATTACATTGTAGGGCTTCTGTTTCCCGTAAGGGTGTGAATGGCAACCTCTGGGTATTAATACAGATATTAATTTCAAGTGCCTTGAAATATTAGATTGGCAGGCTAGATGCTAGCTATGGAATGGGTTTTCCTTTTTTTCTTTATATATATATATAAGTTGAGTGTATGAGGAGGAGGAGCAGAGCTGTTTTGATACCTCAGGCTGGGATCATCCTTGGCAGTATTACTTATTACCTTTTTTTCTGATCACCAGCAATGGTCTCATTTTGACTGGAGACCTTTTGCTTGGGGATACAGTTGTGAAAAGTCACCAGGAAAGTACCTGGACTATTTTGCCTCATGGTTTTTTTTCCAGACCATCTGTTTTTAGGGCATGAAGGACCGTCCTCATCAGCATGTTCTCTGCCTCTGGAAGTGAGAAATGATTACCCAAATTACTGCTTGTATTTCTAGTTTTTGGGAAGAGGAAGGCAGTCCTGAACTGGTTGCGGGCAGTAGCGATGTGGGGTTTGGCCCGGCAAGGAAAACTGGGAATGCTCACCTGCTTTGTGGTTCGAAAGGGCACATCGTGTGGGACCGTGCTGAGCTGCTTCGTCTGCTCGGAGCAAGTCCTGGAAGGAGGTGTTGAAGAATGACCTTGGTGGGCGAGCACCCTGGGCTGGTTCTGTTCCTGTTTTTTTTGTGCTTTTGCCCTGCATTTCAGCTCAGATCTATGTCATGTGGATTAGGCCTCAAATTTTACACTTTGTGACTGTCATGACAGCAGAATTCCCCCTGGTTTTTAATGTTACGGCATTTTCCATTTCTGTAGCTGGTGAGGAACACGTTATTGGTCCTTGCATCACCTCTGACTCTGGTCCCAAGCCTGCCCCGACTCAAATGTCCTGATAACTTGCACATCTGAGTTGTTCAGTGGTATCATGTGCCCATCTCATTGCACGTGGACAGAAGGAGCTGGGGGCGAGGGGGATTGAACCTGAAACATTCGCGTTTGGCAAGAAATTATTTCAGAATCCTGATTTTCTTTTATTGTGCTGATAGGGACTTTCATTTTATGGAGAAATTACATGAGGCTGTATGATCTGGCATGGTACTGTCATTCTGAATTTGCAGGATGTTTGAATTTGCATAGGAAAAAACCTCTGGAATTTTGTGTTGTGTTTTTTTTTGTTTTTTTTTTTTTGTTAAAGAATTAAAATGCCTATAATTTTAACTTTATCTGTGAATGGAGGTAATCTTTTCATAGTATTTGTTTGAGAAATGCAATATTTGCCTTTGAAAGCAAATGGTATTGTCATATTTGAGTTGTTTTGTGTTGTTTCCATTACTGTCAGCAAAGACTTTTCTTCTCAGTAGTTCCTGAAGTCTGCTTTTCCCCTGAGGTCTCCTTTGATATGAATATCCTTTTGGGGATCTGCTGTATACCAGTTGTGTGGGGTTTTTTTTAAGCTAATGTCTCCACGTTGATGTAGGCACTGAAAAAATTCAGCAAAATAGGAAAATAATGTTGCTATTAAAAAAAAGAAAAATACTTTCCATTATGCTACGTCCCATATGTTTTAATGATAATATGTTTCTCTGAAATCCTCTAAGAATCCGTGTCAGTATTTGAATTCCTTCAGTCACATTCTTTTTTGCTATCTTTTTATATACCTAAGGAGAAATTCAGAAATTGCGGTTTTTGTAAATATGCTGTTATGGTGACATCTTTGTCTTACTGTGTCTGCCTGACTCAAGGAATAAAACTATCAGGCATAATGTATTTATGCCATGATTTTGGCCATTGATTCTAAACAGAGAATTATGCCAGTTAAGGTAAAATGATTTTTCATTTTGCTAAGACTGAATTAATGTTTTGGTCTCCATTTGTCTTAGTAGAGGCATTTAAGTTTTGAACACTAGTAGCTGGTATCTATCAAATTTTTAGATCAGAGCTATGTCAAACCTCTGAGAAACTGAAGATTGACGTTTTATGGTGATGATTGTAGTGTGTCCCACAAAGAAGCTCCATAGGCTTTGAAAACTTACAGTTAGCTTTTAAGTTAACATAAGGATATGAAGTGCCTGTGGAGGTGTTGGATGGCCCGTGCTGCAGGAGGGCAGGTCACCGAGCCCTCCTGACTCTTTGGCCAACCCTGGGAGGCTGAAGCTCCACATTATTATGGGATGACCCAGGAGAGCAGACCTCAGCTTGCAGTGTGCAGGCAGGAGATGAGAGCAGCTCCAAGAAATCCGCTCCCCAGTGCTGCACAGCAGGACGAGACTGGGTTGGACTGGACATGTCTGGAGTCCCATCATCTCTCCAATGTGAGAGCCTGGTGGAGAGGGACCTTGGTGGTGTCTGTGTGTGGGCTAGGAGCTGAGCCTGACGGCTGTTGTCCCAGGAATATGTGCAGAAGCTCATCTTTCTCTGCTCCAAAGAGGAGAGCATTTGAGATCTGCCCCTCCTTTAAGGTGAGCTCCTTGCTCCAGTAAAGCCAGTGTAGAATTCGTTTTGGCAGAGCCAAGATTTTTCTTTTTGGGATTTACCAGCTCTCTGCACGGCAGTAATCTTGCCAGGGGACAGTTTAGCTCTAAGGAAAGCTTTTATTCTTTCACGTAATCTACAAAGACATCTGTAATTACTGCTGGTAACTAAGGCAACCCAACTTTATAGCTGATACATGCGCGCAGCAGAGCTGTGGGTTATGGGTTCTTAAAATACCTTTCTGGTGGTCCGTATTCGGCTGCGCTCCGGCAGGAGCTGTGCTGTGAGCCCGTGGGTAGCTCGAGTCGAGCCCTGCTGGTGGGTCTTGGAGAGGAGGAACGTGGTGTAAACGGGGTTGTGATTAGCTTCACTGGATTAACTGGGGACTCTCAAATCATGTGTTCTACTTAGGGACAGTGTTGACAGGCCATGCAGGGGGTGGCAGTGGGGTTGGTGCTCTCTGAATGTAAGAGCCTCTGCTTATTTTAGGAGGATCCTACTGTGTCCCTAACAAGGATGTTCATCTGGCCCAGGGAAATGAAATCATTTGTGTGTTTGCTTGGTGCATGGCCTTGAATAGCCCAGGAATAGAACAAATTGCTCCTGGCAGCTGGCTCGCGAGTCCCGCTGGTGTGGTAGGACATCAGCTGGGCAAACGTGAAGGTGCTGGGGGGAAAGTCTCTGTGGTCACAGGGTGCAGGGGCTCCAGCATGTCTGGGTGGTCTCGGCCAGTACTGTTGATCAGAGAACTCTGTTCCTCCTCTGGTTTTGTCCATTAATATAACAACAGTGTATTAAGTGTAACAATTCTTTGTGTTCTGCAGAAAAAAGCCCTCAGAAAAAGGCTATGTAATGCACTGTTTTTGTTGTCTTAAGGGTGGCTGTTGCTTTGTGACGGGATGCATTTGCTTGGAGCACTTAGGCTCGTGCATTTTTACGTTGGAAATGTGTCAGTGATCTCTGAGAGTGCGTGTGTGAGGGTGTGAAATCTTTCTCCCAGATAAAATCATCCTCCATCCATTACTGGAACACAGTTCTGTGGAAGCTGAGTCAGTTTCAAAGATGAGTTAAAGGCTCTTGGCCCTTAATTTTTCAAATGTGTTTTTTATGTGAGTCATTTGGAAAAACTTTAAATAGCATATCTTGATTTTTTTTTTGAAACAAGTTTTTAAGCAGACAATCTGCAGTATTTTCTTACGGTGAGCCTTTGGCTAAATGTGAAATCCACCCCTGCTAATAAAGCTGAGGATGCCTTTTAGGATGCTTTTAAAAAAGTTACTTTTCATGCTTTTTAGGAAGAACTGACTGATCTTTTTGAGAAATTCTGAAGCAAGGTTTTTGCTTTTGAAATACACAGACAAATGTTGGTAGAGTTGAGGCTTTATGAAGGTTTGTTGATCTGACATTTACTTTGGTGTTCAATGAAACTTGCCACATCCTTTGAACTGTTCTCTTGCCATCGGAAAGGTTGGAACATAAGTTTGATCTCTGGCACTGGAGTGCTAATAAATAAATCTCAGTGGTGTGCTTTTTCTTATGAAAGAAGCCCTGTGATTTTTATGTGCATCACTCGATTTTGGATCCTGCAAGGTCTGCTTTTGCTGATGACCAAAGCGGTGTCCTGCGGTGGTCCAGCTGTCCTGCCCCAGGACCGATGGGTACAGCTGTCCCTGCTGCTGCCTTTCGGTTTCACTTTCTTTTTTTTTTTTTAATTTTCTTTTTTGTTTGTTTTGTTTGCTTCCTGTACGTGTTTTCAACTTTGGAGACTGAAAGCCCTTGCACTTCCAGAGCCTCATTTTTCACTCCTTGGCTCCAGCGTGCTGCAAGGGCAGATGGAGCTGTTTGAAAAGCATGGGTTTAAGCTGGGGTGATTAAAGCTGTGCTCAAACTTCACTTGCCCTAAGATTTCAACCAGGGCTTTTGATAGATACAACACTGAGATTTAGCTGAATCTGGCCGTGTGCCTGGAGCAAGGAGATTACCTTGCTGGGATATGCAGACTTGGGGAAGAGCCGAGTGCCGCCGCTGCTCCGTGCCCGAGAACGCCGCTGGCAGTACGTGCGGCACAGAATGAGTCCAGCCTTCTTTGGGGGCAGAAAAACTGGTTGTGTCATTGCCTGGTGCCTGTCCCTTGAATACTGAACATCTAACAAGAGGTACTCTTCTTCTGTGTGTATTTTTTTCGTTTTGTTTTTTTTTTTTTTTTTTCAGTTAATTCAGCCATACTAAGCTAATTGGGTGATGAGTGTAAGGCAGCCTGGGAAGTTGTCTCCCTCGCTGAGACATGTGCTGAGTGATGTTGTGCTGAGCCTCGTGGCTTCACTTATGACTGAAAATATTTCACTTGCTCAGCAAAGTAAAGGAATTGGACTTGGCTGGTTTTGGGCATGAACCTTTGTCTCGGTCACAAAGCTGGAGGCCGCTCAGTATGCAGGCGTGTACTCAAGCTGCGTGCAGCTTGGCTGCTGTTCAACGTTGGGTTTCTAGAAGGAGGACAATGCAGCCCACTGAGGACAGCTGGGGGGGCGGAGAGCTTCGAGTGGTCTTGGGAGATGTGGTGCTGGTAACAGCTACCGGTCAGGAGCAGGCAACGGGGAGGGTGTAATGTTCAGCAAGGGCTTCACGCTGTCAAGGGGTTGTAAATAGTGAGTAATTGTGGTTTTTCAAAGGAAAAGTCACTGTGTGTGAGTATTGGTGCATATAGATACATATGTGTGTGCATACACACCTTAGCAGAGGCTGGCAGACTGTTTCGGGGAAGGATCCCTCCACACATCCCTGGCTTTGTACCCTTCTTCAGACATCATCTCCTGGTCACCGGTAGAGCCAGGATTCCAGGCTGCCCAGACCATTGGTTTAACCCGATTCAGCCTTTTTTATTGCGATACAAGCCAAACTAAGAAGGGTGGCAGGGAAGAAGGTCAAACATGAAGCTGAGGGAGGCCGTCCTTGGGAAGGAAAACTGAGAAGGTCTCCAGTCTCGTGCATGGTGGCAATGGGGTTACCTCCGGAGGTCTGCCATTCACTTGGAGTTGGTTTTGGATGTGGACAACCTTGCTCGATTTGTCTCATTTGCCTTTGGCTGCTGGCAGGTTTGAGGGGGTGAGCTGTGAATGGAAGCAGAACAGGGACCTGGCTCTAAGTGCTGCTTTTTTCATAGGTGGAAACCTTTAGCTCCAAGTGATTTCACACACTTTCAGATCAGGGAGGCAGAGATATTGACCTGATGTCAATTTTGTGAGAGAGCCAATGCTCCTAACAAAGTAATGAGGACGTGTATGTGCCTTAGGCACCTGTTGGCCTGGTTAATCACAGCACGTAACTGGGTGCATCTGGTTTGACATTACCTATACAGCTGGTGGTTCTGGTAGGAAGGTCTGGTGTAATAATTCTTTCTGTACGTTTCAGTGGCGCTAAATAGATCTATTTCTAAAATGGAAGTGGGATGTGGCCCCTCTGTAAAGCTATTGCTTTGGAAGCTCTACAGGGAGTTTAAATAGTTCTTTTCTTCTTGCCTCTGTAGAAGAAGATACAAGTCATGTATTGTATGCTTGCGTTTTTCAGACGGGACATTGAAAACTAAACTCCTCTTTCTCTGTATGGATGTTAAAGTGTCCATGGTACTCTTGTAGTTCCCAGTGCTGAAGTCTATTTCTATTCAGTTAAGCAATTATGTTCTGGCTCGAATTTCAACTTAGACTGCTTTCCTGGCCCGAAGCCTGTAAAGCTGGGCTTTGTCCTCGAGTGTTTGGCACTTTCTCCTTTTCTTCCCTGCTGACTGAAATGTGGGCTGGTTTGGCTTTCAACATCTATGCAGCAGTAGCTGCATTTTGTGATGCTCTTCCTGACTAACAAACGTGCAAGTAACTCCACGCATAATACCCTGTGCTGCAGTTTTACAATACTTTTTTTTTTTTTTTAAATGTCATTGAATTGAACTTTCTACTCCTTTTTTGTCCCTGTTTTTAGCATTAAGCAGAGTTCGCGATCTTCTGAGGCAGCTGAAGATGAAAAGGACCAGCGCACAGTGACAGTCAACCCCTCTCACATGAGAAAGGCATTCAAGGTCATGAATGAATTACGGAGGTACACTTTTGACTTAATGGGCACCCTCTCTGGTTTAGCAGGAATGTGCTGATTGGAACTGAATGGCTTCTGAGAGACTTAAGAAAAAAAAAAATCTGTGCCATCTTTGTCACAGCTGTTGATTGCATGTAGGATGTTAATAAACAAGGAGAAAAGACAGCTAAAATATAGCCCTTTTGTGGTAGGTTGCTCTTCCCCATCTCACACATCTCTGTCTTCCCAGCAGAAGGAAGCCAGCTATGGCTCAAAAACATTATCTGAGCAATAGCCTTCCTTTATAGATGGTAATTCATTTAGTCTTTTCCATTACTTACAGCAAATGCAGCTGTAAACTATGTTCTTAACTAAGCTAATGGTCTGAAAACCAATAATAGAACATTACAGACATTAAGACACCTACACATAATTACAGACCAAAGATTATTGGTACCAAAATACTGTTCTTAACTCTTTAACTAGCAGCATTGCTCAATCTGAGCTTAGCACTCCAAAGTAGGGGGTGAAAAAAGAAGCAACAACTCAGGAAGAATGTCAGCTCTCTACTTGCAAATTTAAAAATCCTGATATTGGTTAAAAGAGAACACCTTGGTCTCTACACAGCTGCGTGGGTACAAGGAGAATGGAGACTGAAGAAAAAAAAAAAATCAGTAAACGCAGTCTTCAAGAACTGCTGTCATGACATCAGCAATGTGGTGGCAGTGGTTAACCCGAGGTGTTTCTTGGTAATTATTATCCCATGAACCAGATAGAAGTTCAGTGAGCATTTCTCTGACTAGTTCATTTGAGTCCTTTGCCATTCAAATAGAGACTTAGAAACTCAATTTTAAAAATAATTCTTATGGAAAGTACACGTGTCATACACACAAATGTATGTGCTCCCTCACTATCCAGATGGTATGGTGAAAGCAGATAACACCCTTTACACTCTTCTTGCACGCTCAGGGTACTCAAAAGATGCTGTAATAGCCACCTCTCTTCTGTGGATTAAGTAGTTTCCCAATATACATGTTCTCTGGTCCGGAGAAGGATTAGAAAGGTCTCCTTCCATGGATGTCTGACAGCGATTCTCAGTTGCATAGGAACAGAAAATGGAAATATCCTTCCCTTGTAACAATTACATGCAGCAGAGTGTGATGTTTTGGGTTTTTTTATTGGCATCCCTCTAGTCCTTTCTTTGTACTGAAAGCAAAGGATCTGAAAATAGAGATTTGTGCAGCTGTATTCAGGAAACTATTGTGCTACTATTATTTCTTTGTTAGTTGAAGCATAGTGGGAATAGCTGGAGATGGACAATGTGTCTTAGTGCCTGTAGTTAGCTACATCTTGTGCATTACTGAGTGATAAAACATGGAAGACTGATACCTGCCCCTAAGCGTGTGTTTGGTGTTTTGCTCTTCTGGGCACTCCTTTTTCTCAGCTCCTGCTGCTGTTCTGGCATGTACAGCTCTCATGGCTATTGTGTGTGCCGTGAGCTTGCGATCCGTTAAGCTGCCAACAAGCCGTGTTAATAGTTACCTCGAATAATAGTGCCTCCGTTCAGATGCTCCCAGAAATCTCGTGCAGAGGGTCTAGAAAAATCTTGCTAAGTCTCTGGCTTATTTGCTACATGTTGCTCACTTGAAATTTTTAGCTTTCCAATGTAGATTGAATTAATTTCATGAGTGGTACTTTAACTATGTTCCAAAGAGGAACTGAACAGCGTACCTTATCTATAAGCTGAAGGAAATGGGGAAGCTCCATTAAGAGACTGCTAAAGAGCTTCCCTTACTGCCATCACCCCTTCCAAACCGGAGTGAACGTGGTGCACAGACTAACAGTTTCTCCTTACTGTAGAATCCTGTTTTCCAGCTATAACCCTCCAATTTCACAAATAGTTTTGTTCATGTATTCCAATGTATGGAGGAGGAGAGGAGATGTAGCTAGTCCGTTAGAAGCTCTGGGTGTGTTTGGTACGCAGTTTTGTAAAGCCAGAGTGCAGCGTGGTGATAACCGTTTCTGAAGAGATGGCAACATCTAGATCTACAGATGCTGATCCTTTTTCAGGCTTGACATTTGAAAAAAACACCTTTCTTTTGCATTTGTATGCTCAAACATCTTAAACCAACTTATTGGGAGGCTGAGCGCTTCTAGTTGTCTGCATCTGTGAAGCCCTGTGCAAACATTAACTAATGAATCCTCAAAGGACATACGTGGGGCTGGTAGAAAAGGTCACGAGATAATGAAGTGACTTTTCCAAAGCTATACAATGAGCCAGTGGGGGAGCTCAGAAGTTTTTTGGTTTCTGTTTCGAACCTTCTTGCTTTATCCTGGTGACTCTTAATCCCAGACTAATTCACATGGTAAACAAAGTCCTCAGGCCTATGGATTAAACTCCAGTGATTGATGCCTCCTCACTGGGAGATGGCTGGGGCAGCCTCTCTGCAGGTCAGCACTGGGAGATGTTTTGCTGGTTACATTCTCTAGAGCCAAACACGTAAGGAAGCACAGAACTTCATTTTTTCACTCCACCTTTCCCCTGTGGAAAGATGAAAGTGCTGCTGATGTTCCCTTGGACAGCTATTTCTTGTCTTATAGATCTACTGGAGCTCGGCCCTAGGTAATTCCCAGACCCTTAAGCTCTTCTATGCCTTCTCCAAGCACTACTTGTTTGAGAGGTAGAAGGAGCCCCTTACCCATCCCTTCTTCGAGCAGCATGTGTGCCTAGTTTGGCTTCCAGATTTTTTTTTTTTTCCCTGGGGAAAGCAGATCCACTGGCAGGGCTGCAGCATCAGGAGGATTCAGGCTTTCCTTTGTAGGCAAACACTGATAGGAGCCGGTAGCTGAAGGATTAGGAGACCTTCCACTGGGATTTGGCAGGAGCTCAGACGCCTTGTCTGTAATGGTGGGTCTTCTGCTTGCTTTTTTAGGCTATACCAACGTAGCTTTTTGCCTGGCCCGGAGTTCTGAAATATTCTTTGTCTTTTCTGATGTTTTTCCAGCAAGCGGCTCCTCTGTGATGTGGTGATTGTGGCTGAAACTGTGGAGATGGAAGCCCACCGCGTGGTCCTTGCAGCCTGCAGCCCTTATTTTTGTGCAATGTTTACAGGTAACTCGTCTCGACACCGGACACTGTACTTGGGTTGAATGGGCCATTGCAAATTCAGAGGCTTCTGGCTGTGTCTGGCAGGAGCTGCAGCAGAGGCAGTAGACCTGGCCTCTGGGAAAAGGATTTCCTTGAGAGAAGTCTGGTTAGGTGTGCGGTTTGCTACAGTTGATGGATGATGCTTGTCATCCTTGACTAATTCCTTGAGGCACAGTATATGGGTCTGGGGTGGTTGTGTGGGTGTGGGGGGAGTGGGTAGCATGTGAGACACAGGAAGGTTACTATGATGTTTGATTTGCTGCTTTTTAGATTGGATTTTTTTTCCCTCCTTAGCAAGATCTTGGGTGATGCAAACACGTCATGAACATCAAGAACGTGTGCAGTGCCCTAAAAGTCCATGGTGCACATCAAAGAAGTTGCTGGCACAGAAGCTGTAGTTTCAAGGCTCAGCCCTGCCGATGCTGATTTGCAGTCATGGATGTTTAATCTCCCATGGCACTTTTGCTGCTGCCTGAAATAACACCCTTGTTCTGTCGATCCCAGTGTGTTTTTACAGCCCTGCCTTTTTGCAGGGTGCGTTGCTGCAGTCTGGTATAATTTGGTAATGGCAGATGATCAACTTCAGATCAGACCTTGCTCTGATCCCTGTAGCACGTGCCTTTTGGAGGCTGTGCCCTGGTGGGACAGCGAAAAACGAACATGCCAATCCCAAGGCAGGGGAGTGACCAACTTATTTAAGTTGTTCTAGTAAAGTTAGTCTGGTCAGGAGCTCCTTAGCTTCCTTCCTTTTCCCTGCCCTCCTTTCCAGGATAGGAACTGACTTAACCAAACACAAAGAAAATGATTGTATGCTCTAGGGATTGGTTGTTACCATCCCTCAGCTTCAGCATAAATTTGGGAGTTTTACCCCTGTTTCATGTTGCTTTGTCTGTGGTCTAGGCTTTGCTTCTTCCTTTTAAAAGCCTTGGGGTTAGACCTTGTTTTATTTGCTTTCCTGGAAGCAGAACACAACGTTTCTCAGGAAGAAGGATGTCAGTTGGGAAGCTTTTTTTCCTTCTGCAATGGAGAGGGGGAAGAAACCTCAGGTTTAACCAGATGTCTGAATGTGAGACAAGATGTGAAGTTCACCGTGATGGCTCTGTCGGCGTGGTGAGCTAAGGTGGAGAGCGTTTGTGTTTTCTGGGGCACTGGCACTGCCTGGTGGAAGTGGGTACCGGTTGTGGTGGTGAGGCAGAGGAGCAAACCCTGCTCAGAGGCAACTGTTGGCACAGGGCGCCTTGGGGAGCGCTTGTGAGTGCTTGTGATGCTCGTTCTTGGTGAGGAGTTTGAAGAAGAAAAATTATTGGAAAAACCCTCTGATCCTTAGAGGTGACCTGAGCGGGAAGGCGGTGGTGCGGGACTGCTCATGTTTCCATGCAGGAATTCTCCTGGCTGTGTAATCCCTCACACTGTGAGTTAACCAGTAATCAGCTCACCGCTGTCATGTGGCTGGCTCGGCCGCTGCCCTGGGCTGGGTGACAGCCTCGGCCGTGGCTGGTCCCCTCCCCTGACACGTCCCTGGGGTAGTGGGTCAGGCAGAGACCGGTTCTCCCTTCGCTTTTCGTCCAGCTACTCCCAAATTTCTAAGATCTGGATCGGATCATCTTCTTGCAAAGAAAAGAGTGTGTGATTTCCTTCTGGCTGAGTGGTGGTTCGCTCTGGAGGGAAGATTTTAAAATCACAGCTTGAACTTTGGTTGGGTTTGAGGGATGTTTTTTTTTGTTTGGTTTGGTTTTGTTTTCTTTTTTCTTTTCTTTGGTGTTTTTTTTCTAGGTTGGAAAAGACCTTAGAGATCATCGAGTCCAACCGTCCCTAATCCCCATTAAACCATATACTTAAGTAGATCATCCACCCTATTCTTAAACACATCCAGGGATGGGGACTCAACCACCTCCCTGGGCAGCCTATTCCAGTGGCTGACAACCCTTTCTCTTTGAAATAGCCTTGAGAAGTCCTAAAATAAACAGGCACATCCTCTCATTTGTGCCTTCCATTGCTGAAGGAGAGACAGGACCCGGAGGTTCCTAATGGAGCGTCGCTCCCTCACTGGCAGTTTAGATCATTTCGGGTGGTGGCTGGTCCTCGTTGGCACCGTTCTGCGGGGGTGATTAGTGACAGTAATTTTCATCCATTTAGAGGAAAACATACCATTTCAGAAAGGATAACTGGTACTTCAGTGATGCTGCTGGGACTGCTCCTGCGAGATACCTGGGGGAACTTCAGAAGTGCTGGAGGAGGAAGCAGCAACGCAGAAACTTCCCTTGCAAGTCTCGTGCGCGGCTTCGAAGTGCGTGGTCCGTGCGCGGGAGGCTGCGGGTTTGTTATCCACCACGCTCGTGTATTCTCCTTCAGCACGCCTCTCGACTTAGGAAACAACAAAAGCTGTGGCTGTGTGCTGGGAAGCCTCTGGAGCACAGTGTATAGGAGGCAGGGGAAGCTGCTGCACTGGGTAAACATGGCACCGCGAGCTGCTGCAGTTTAACCTGTAGTTTATCTTGTGACGAAGCAAGAGAGCAGAGGGGGATGGAGAAGGCACCGTTGGGTGCTGAGCATGATGCATGAAGAGCTTGCCTTCATGAGGAACTGACGTCTGTGAAGTCTGTCCCCTAAAGGGGGTCTGCTTGGAGCCACTCTGCCTGTTTCAGCTGCCTTCGCTGCCCCCTGCCCTGTCCCCCACATCTGCCTGGCAGTGGTGGTGCGGGGATGTGGTCTGTGTGGCACCTCGTGCCCAGCAGCCTCTCAGCAGCTCGCTGCTGTCTCAGCATCCCTTATGGATGAGAGATGGTGCTAGTGCTTGGAATTATTCTGACATTAAGGTATCAGGTAAGGCTCGAGTCTGGCTTGTGAAAGACATCTTAGGGGGTGGGTTTTGTGGGCTCTAAGGTATGGGTTTTTTTTCTGAAGGGACGTGGGATGAAGTGCCTTAACCGACCCAGCATTTGGCTGCCTGTAGCCATGCTTTAAAGGCTGCGTTTGCCTTGGCTCTGTGCTTGGAGGATGGGGCAGCTTGTTGCCCACCCCTAGTCTGTGCCAGCCCTGCCTTGGCTCACTCCTAGTGTCTTCAGGTTCTTCCTTGCTGCAGAGTGTCACAGGCACATCTGGAGCAGCACCCTCTGGCAAGTGGTGGGCACTTGATCGCGCCAGCCTGGCTGGAGGGGTCGGATCCCACCTGGCCATGGGACACAGCACATGAGGATCCTCTTTGTCACCATGAGCTGGGCTGTTACTGGAGCAGAGGCAGTGGAGACTGTGAGTGTGCAGGGCTGGCAGCTTGCGGGTGGGTGTGGAAGCCCACACAGCCTTTATTTTTGTTGCTTGTGTCACATGAATGCCGTGAAGACAGATGATGTTATCGAGTTGGTCCCTGCGAGCTTTTTCTGCGTCGATCTTGGGATGTGTGTGTCTGAGCCTCCCCTCTGCCCCAAAGGTCCCAGCAAGCGCCGCAGGGCTCCGGGCGCTCCGCTTGCCCCTTGCCACGTCGCTGGGCAGGTGGGGTTTGGCTGGGTGATCCTTACGGGCATCTCCAGCTCCACGTTGGCTGATGGGGACTGGCCTGTTCTCACAAGCCCCCTCTCATATCTTGATTTTTTTTTTTTTTTTTTTTTTGAGAGGAGGGGAGAAGTGTGTGAAGATGGTGACATTTATTTTGTCAATTAAAAAGTCCTACCTGCTTTGAAGACCTCCCAAACGTAGGTTGTTTATCCCTTTGTACTTGTACATTTGTATTCACAGGCTTCTCTGAGTAACGTTTTATTATTTAATTTTAAAAATTGAATTTGAGGCAAATATTATTTCAGTCTACATTTCCCTTGAGACATTGCTGGCTCTTCTTTTACTTATGGTCTGACCCCACTCCTGTTATTTACCTCCTTACTGGCATAAGTGGAACGTGCAAAGTTCAATTTCTGGGATCCAGATTTTGCTCAAGCTCGGACCTCCTTCAGCATCTGACTCTGTGCTGTGCACTTAATGTGCCCGGCCACATCTTGTCGCACGCTGTACATAGATGTAGGCTGTAATTACTTCTCCCATAGACTGCAGGAACTATTTTTCCTTTTAATCCCACAGCAGTACTGAGTCACCAGATTTCTTAGAGTGGCGATTATTCATGCCCAGGTTTAAGAATTGACGTTTCTTCATGGTCTCCTTTGTTTAGCTTCGTTTTTTTTTCACTTATAGTTTTCTTTCCGCTTGCGAGTTTGTTCTTTCTTTTCTGTGGTTCCTTAAGATCTTGGTGATTAAAACCTGGGTGAGGTCACCATGTGCGTGGATGCTGGAAAGGCTCTGGAGAGTCCTTTCTTCTCCTCCCCACAGCACACTTTTGCTCCTGTTACGTATGGGGTGTGGATGTATGGTGCCTGCACAGCGTTGGCCATCACAGTGATGCGGAAGGTGTGCGTAAAGCACTGGTTCGTGTATAGGCTTTTACACAGTTATGGGGTTTACCTGTATATCCATAGGGGAAATTACTGCTCTAGTTCTGTGTGTCTAGGTGTGTGGTTTTTTTTTTATTTTGAAGTTTGGAGGAAGAATACAGTTGGGATCCGAAGGCTGCGTTGTCTCTGAGGTGCAAGGCTGGGAATGTGAGAAAGATGAGAAATACATTTTTCTGCAGAGATGCTTTTCATAAGGTGTCACTGTGTGGACAGGTTACAGCAAGGTAATTTAGGAGAGAAACTTGCAGTGCACTGGATGGAACTGCTGGCCTGTGTGCTTGTTTTCCTCAGCAGGTTTCAGGTTCTTCCTAAAAAAAAGAGGGTAATGCTGCCTTGCTTTTGCCATAGAGTATATCACAAAGTACCTTAACTGTTGCAACTTACTCATCTACCCATATTTATATATAAACTTTTAAATGAATTTATAAAATATATGTATTTTTAAAAAGTCTTCCTAAAATTTATCCACAGTCTCTTTGAGTCTGTCCCTGTGCTGAGATGTGGTTGAGGATTGTACTGGATTGTTTTGGGTTTCTTTAGCCCCTAGATGTGTTTGAATGCAGGTGAGCTGTGGCAGGTTCTTTTCTGAGCTTGTTGCATTTATTGACTTGTTTTATTTTACACTAGTGTCTTCAAATGTTGAGGTGTTTTTTAGGTGACATTAGGAGGCTTCTGGGAATCTTGCTGGTTATCCTTCAGTGGTCAGGGATAGTGCCGGGGCAGTCTTTTAGTCAGATACCACGAGGATGTGCTGGACGTATGAGGAGCAAGGTCCTGCAAAGCAAACTATAACTGTCCTTTTGAAATGAATTTCAGGAGACATGTCTGAAAGTAAAGCCAAGAAGATTGAGATAAAAGACGTTGATGGGCAGACCCTGAGGAAGCTGATTGATTACATCTACACTGCCGAGATCGAGGTCACGGAAGAGAACGTGCAGGTAGGTCTGGTTCAGCAGCTTCCGTGGACACCCAAGTAAAAAGCTCAAAACTCAAAGGCACAAGTCCTTTGGGGGTGA
Organism: Tauraco erythrolophus; assembly: GCF_009769465.1. NCBI lineage: Eukaryota > Metazoa > Chordata > Aves > Musophagiformes > Musophagidae > Tauraco > Tauraco erythrolophus. The sequence goes on along the minus strand of NC_141480.1, from coordinate 4,933,444 downwards.
GTGATCTCTTTAGGCTGCAGAAAGTAAAAGGTTGAGCTTGAAAAGAGCTGCTTCCAGCCTCTGTGTAGTCTTCAGGCACTTTGCTGCTTTCCCCACACTAAAGTCATGTTGCATTTAGCTTTTGTGTCGAGCTCTTATAACGAGAGTAGGCATTTGCCTCCCAAGAAGCTGTGCTGACTTGTGGGTCAGTCTGTCGAAGGTCAAAATACACTCAAACAAGCAGTGAGTCAAATGCTGTTTTAAGGTCATGGCCGAGGAATCTGGCTGTTAGTTTTTAAATTCTTCTGGGTAGTTTGAGTTGTTTGACAGAGCTTTGAGTGGAATGTATTGCTCAAATGAGGGCATTCTTCCTTTTTTTGTGTGTGTGTTTGCACTCTGTCTTGATGTTCTTTGTGGTTAATATTTGTCTAGAAGTGGAAAGAATAATTGAAAGGCAGCCTGCAGATAAAGTGGGATACTCGGGAAGAGAGTGTTTTGCTGTGTCACGTGGCTGTGGCTGCTGGTAAAGCTTTTTCTTTGACTCTACTTGTATTTGTGGTAAGAAAATGGCTGTGCACTTAGCCACTGATTTCTGGAAGGGATGCTGGGACCTTGTGTGTGGACATGCTTTTCAGTTGGTCTGCGTTTTTGTTTGCAAGTGGAAGTCTGAGTTTGATGTCTTCCTCTCTGTGAGTTGAATGCTGGGCAGGGTAATAAGTCTGGGTCCGTGATGCTGGAGAGAGAGGGGCAACACTGCTGCGTGCTTTATGTTGACCTAAATAAGGTGGCAAAATTAAGCTGGTTCTACTTGAAATGAGGTTCTTGCTGTGGCTGGGACATGATCTTCTGCTCCAGTCCCTCAGGCAGGGTGCAGGTTCTTGCTGACCTGTTTCTCTTCCTGCAGGAGCTTGGATAAAGCCCTGAGCTGTGTCCACTTTGCAGTCTGAGCCCTGTGCCATCCTTCATGACCTAAGTCTGTGGGTGACTTTTCTTGCCCCTTCTGCCCTCCAGTTTTACAAACTTGACTTTCTGGCATGATCTCAACCTAGCAGTTGTCGTACTGGTAGGAGTGTGGACCCTGGTTGTCCTATGGTGAGACAGAGGACCAGCAGTGAGGAGACTTTCAGGGTGCTATTAGAGCAAAGCAGAGGCTCCAACCCAACAGTGAGTCACTTGGACTAGCTGCCTGCCACATAGCCCATGCTGAAATACAGTGTATAGTCAGGGTCATCAGGAGCTGAGATAAAGCATTACTTCAATGGAGGAATGGAGTGAAGTTCCTTGGACCTCTGGGATCTTCCATTGCTGGAGGAAAAATGACATTTATACCCTCTTAGGCTGGTCCCTTTTCCTGTGGGAAACGTGGAGACTATATCCACGTGCTTTTCGAAACGTATGCTTTGCTTCCACGCTGCTGGTTGTTAGGTGGCCCAGAAGCACCCACTCAGCACGTGGGACGTGCTGCTCTGGAGATACCATCTGGTGTGCTGGCCCCAGTCAGTCTGCCTTGAATGAAGCGTGCTTGAAGTGACTACACTTGCTCTGGCTGTTTTCCCACGGGAGCATTTCAGTGCTGGAGTACGGCTGCACCTGGCTATAAGCAGCGTTGCCAAGGCAGAGCAGGCTGGAGAGCATTTGCAGCGTAGACCTGCCCAAGAAGGTCATGAAGAAGTCCAGATGTTACCTTCTCTGAGCAACTGGAAAGTTATGTTTTGTAGTAAAACCTAACCAAAGCCTGCCTTCTGTGGCCTAGGGATTACAAAGAGTTAAAGTAAGAGCCCTGTCTGTATGTTGGATGTCCATCTCGGAGAGTAAGATGATAAAAATATAAGATCAGCGAATGCTAAGATTTGGGCATAGTGTTTTTTCCCAGTCTAGTAAAGCAGGTCCTTTTACTTAAGGATTTGTTTAAATAACCACTCTGTGAGTAACTCTTTAGGCTGGAGGTAAATTAATTCATGGGAGCTAAGAAATGAAGCTGATCTAATGCAAGATTAACTGACTAGTTGAAATTTTATGTTAAAAAGGTCTGTGCTGAAAATGTTTTATGGAATTTAATACCATTTTGTGATGAAACCAATAGAAACTTGAAAGAGAAATTTCCATCCTGTCTCTGCGTGCTTTACCCCCGAACAGAATGCCTTAAATAGGTTAATATTCACCTGCAGCCACAGGAAGAAAAGTTTACAGAAAAGAATATTCTGTGATTTGTTGGGAAGGTTCACATCAGCAAAGGCAAACACTGTGAAGTTCCTTGGAGTCTCTGGTTTGGATTAACAATGTCAGTCTTGGGAAGAAGCGAGCAGGTTTGGTCCCCTGCACTGTCACATCCTCCTGCTGCACAACTCCGTGTCGGCCATCCAGCTGGAAGGGTGCCTCGGTAGTGCTGGTCTGCGTCCTTTCAGCAGCGTTCCTTCACAGTCTTGCTTGAGCATGGCAAGACTTTCTCTTTTCCCAGCAGGTATCTCCTGAGGTATCTTCTAATTTTCTAGCAGGGCGAGCGTGTATTTTAAAGGGATTTTGTGCAGTTTGACACACAGTTTTTCAGATTTCCTCAACAGAAGCAATTTCTGGATGTAGGCGCCAGGTAATTTCATTGTAGAAACTACAAGAAGGAGGATTGCTAAGTGGCATTAACGGAATGGAGGCAGCCAAGCTACCAAAACATATAAATAAATGAAAAGACAGGTTCTTGTCAGTAAGCAAAATAAAATGAGGGCGGAATTGAAATGAGAAAAAGATGGAGCAGCAAAGGTAACATGGGACTGCAGGAATGAGTGTTCCCAAGTGTGCTCAAATGCCTTCTTACAGTCCTTTCGTAGTTTCTTTTCTAATCGAAACCTCTCTCTTTTTGCCTTTATAGGCCTCGTATGGTGTTCAGGAAGCAAGACTGTTTTTCTAAGCTCGTATTTTTGTAGCTGATTGTTATTTCGTTGCACAGTGTTGTTTGTTGTTTTTTTTTTTAAGAAAGGAAGGATGTGTGTACAAGGGGCCAAGCCTGTATGGTCAGTTCCAGTCATCGTCTATGTAGTGAATTACTGGGGGTTGTTCATGCAATTTCTCCTCAACAATATATCCAAAGTGTGCAGATAAGGAGGAATTTCAGTCCACTCTAGCTCCATGAGGGAGAGCACTGAGCCCATGTGGGAGCGAATACCCTCTTCTAACTTTGTTGGGGATACGTGGGTGAGAGTTGCCCTGACAAATGCAATCCTGCTTAATGCATTGGAACTTCATTTTTAGAGTGAGATTTCAAGGCAGTATAGATACAGTAGTAGGAAGGTTCAGGGGTGATGGATGATAGAGAGGCTTCTGTGCTGAGCAGTGTTTTACCTCTGAACACGCATTTGGGATTTAACCTTCTACTTGTTTGGAAGGCGTGGAGCAGAGAAAGAACTATCATCTTCATTGCAGTCATGTCGTAGTCTCAGGAAAATCTGTCCTGGGATTTCTGTCTCCGCTACCTGATGTTCCTCTTTTGTTGCACCCTACATGAAGGTTGGTTGTGAGGATTCATATGCATGACAAAAAGATCTCGTTCGTTTGAAGGTGGAGCTTGATAAATTTATTTCAAAGAAAGTTGTCCTCATTTTCACAGAAACTGCACAGCACAACTAAAGTGAGTGACTTGGGGAAGTTCACAGATGCTCATGTGAAGCCCTGGTTGGCTCCAGTGGAAACCATATGCATGTATCAAACAGGGCACAGGGCCTGCTGCTCCCTGCCTGTAAGGAGTAGCTGGCCGTTTTAACGTATCAATTTCCTGAATTTTTCAGTCAAGTCGTGATTTTGCAGCTGAACTTGCTGCATTGCCACTTGGTTTCCAACACTCGTTTCAAACCTGCCAGCTTGGTGAAAAGTGGTGGGAGCAAAGTCCAGCGATGGAGAAGAGGCTGGACATAACATCTGTGAGCAGAACTGAATGAAGAGGATGTCTGGGAGGAGGCCTCTTGTTCTCCTAGGAGGTCCTGCGAAGACACCTGGACCTCCGGCTGTAGACAGTGAATAAGTCCCTCTGAATTCAGTTGTGTCACACCCATCTTTGCTGATGGCACTTAAATACTTGTGGGCAGCCTGAGAACTACCCTGCCAATTAGGAAAGTCATTACCATTAGGCTGGCAATGATTCCCCGGGAAAAGTCCTGATTAACCTGATTTCACAATTAAGTTCTCAGGAATGAGTTGCAGCGTGCGTACTGCACGCGTGGTGTGTCCTCGTATACTGCCGCAGTTCCAGACATCTCATATAGAAAGGGCAAAATCTGAGATCAGCTGTCTGGAGGAAATAGATGTTGAAACTGTCAGCTTTGCAGACAGAGTAATTGTGATAGAAAATGGCTTGAGAAAGGAGGAAAAAACCACTTTCCTAGAAGCTGTAGCATTTCCTTTTCAGAAGTGTGCTTCTGCACCTCAGCTTTCCGTAGGCACTTGGGCTTCACAACAAGGAAGGAGAGTGTCTGTGGCAGTTTTGGTGATAAAGGGGTGATGAGTGGGCCAGTTCTTCTCCCTTCTCCCTGTTCACTCCAAAAGCTGCAACTAGAGTAGGTGCAAGCCCAGGGTGAGACAAAGAGCCTTTCAGCTCAGCTTTAGGCGATGCAATAAATCAGGGCCATCTTCCTCCCTGGAGCTAAAGCTCCTTGCTGTGCATCACCTTCCTGGAGTGCTGGAGAGCCTTGGTCCACAGCAGTGCTGACTTCTCTAGGGTGTTGCAGTAGTTGGGTTGGAGGCCCTTCCTACACCTACAGAAACAGACCTAATAGAAAGGTGAGGAGAAACTTGTGGATTTGGCACCAGAGGACTGTGCTGTTTGTGATGGATGTGTCTCCACATTTTTATCCCATCATTTAACCAAGGGATGATGTAGCTGTTCTGTGCAGTGAAGTTGGAGAAGGTAGTAGATCAAGAGGGAAGTTGCAAGCTGCTCCCTCATTTTCCTTCTCACCTCTATGTCCCTTCTCCTTGCACTGGAAAGCCACGTTACAGTAATGCAGTTTTATCTCCGTTACTTGTGCAGTTTACAGCTGTTCAGTTAAAACTGAGTATTTAACCTGCCTTGCAAATGCAAGATCTACTTACTTCTCTGGTCACAGATTCCCCTGGGAAGGTGCTTGGGACCTGTCTCCCTGTTTGGGCAGATGTGCCGTCCCAGCTGTGGCCCTGGATGTGCTGCTGAGGATTACAGCCGGTACTCTTAATTTGGCTTCCAATTTGACTAAATTGTCAAAGCTGCTTATAAGCTTTAATACATCCCCTGCCGTGGGGAAGTGCTCCTCTCCCAGTTTTGCAGAGGAGGAATGGTGTAGGTTACATTTTGGCCAAGGTTGCCTGGAAGGCTGTGGCAGAGCAGGGAACTAACCCCGGTCTCAGAAGTCCGGTGTTAATGCCCTGCCTATTGAATGAACCTGATAGCAGCAGAGGTGACTTTTGGCTGAAAGATGTTTTTAGTTCAGAGACATCAAAGGTTTATGAAAGTATTTAATTGCACGGGCAATGTTCTGTAAAGCCTGAGGTTGGTACAGAGTCTGCAGAGTGAGAGAGCATGGCTGGTGAACTAGATGGTTGTGGGGGTGGGGATGTATATATATACACACCCCCCATAGATGAGGTCCTGGACATAATTTGTTTAGTAAAAAAGTCAGTCTCAGTAGTAATCGCGGATAACTTTGACATGGTTTCAAAAGACAATTGGATTTTGGTATGGAGGCTGATCTGGTAGAACAACCAGGTCTCTGTAAATCATTCACAGTGGCTCGAGTTCACATATTAAGAGCCAAATCCAAACCCAAGTTAGGAACTTGCCTTGATATTAATGGGGTTGCAGTTTGGTCCTGCTGCATGTTTAGGCAGGGCGTTTCCTCTTGTTATTTCTAAAGGAAACAGACTTTGTGCTAGCGGATATCCTTTGCTTGCTTTTTGCCTTCCCCGGTAAAAACAAGATGAGTGGTGAGACGTTCAGCTGGGAAATAAGAAAGAGAAAATCCACTCATCTCCCGATAGGCTATTTGTGTCCTACTTCTAAACAGTATTATATGATAACTGCAGCGGCGTAAGGCTCCTTCTATGCTGGTCAAACCAGCACGAGGCTGTAAGAGTAGTACTGGGGTGTCCAGGGGGCTGTAGCGTGTGGGTGTTAGTGACCATAGTGAGCACCCTCTGTTGTAGAGGCAATATGCCAAAACACTTGAGGTCAGCAGCCCACCTGGGTTTGCAGGCACGCACGCTGGGTGGATGAGGGGTGCACGGAGGAAGCTCTGGCTGGTAAATGGCCAGAGATGGTTTTGCAGAGAGTCTGACTCATTTACCCACAGCCCTTATGCAAGTCAGGTGCTCGCCCTTCTGCTGGTATGAGGAGATGGTTCAGCTGGATAGAAAATGGTTCACAGCTAGGTTTCAAAAATGTGAGAGCGTCGCTATCTTGATTTAATCAAAACCACAAACTAATCTCCTCCTGGCATCAAGAGGCTTGGGCCAAATGGGCTCCTGGGTTAATTGATTTCTTTTTTTATTGTTGCCTGTTGGAGTGGCGGCTTGGCAGCAGTCAGACGCTGAGCAGCTGGGCTGGAATGCATCAGTGGCTTAGAAAAGACCTGGGGCAGGTTGTGAGTGTTCTGCCCCATGGGGGATGGGACTGTGGGGGCAGGCAGGCACAGGGAAGGGACCTTTTTTTCCCTTCCCTGTCCTCGAGATCCAGGGAGGTGATTGCAGTTAACCTGTTTGTTTTGTTTAACAGCTGCTGGGTTTTTTTTGAGTTGGAAATAATTTTTCAGAAATCTGTGCTCAGATGGTGAGCACAGATGCCCAGTTGGAAGGACATGTGTGAAGCAGCCAGAGCTATGGAAGAGCTGGAATAAGACACGTCTGCAGTAGCTGGACGACATAGGAAAGGAAGTAGCTGATGTCACGGGCTGTAACATCCTGACCCACTTTATTTTTTACTTCCTGTCCCACTCATTGGCCTCAAGGGTGGTTTTTGCAGCAGGTGTCATATTCCTGATCCAATTGTCTCCCTTTTCTGTACTTAGTTTTGTATATACAAAGCAGTACCTCATTTTCAGATGCAGTCAAGAACCACAAGCTTCCACAGCATTTTATGGGGGTGAAAATGAGGGCCATTGATCTGACTAGTTTGCCCCATCTTTCCCGAGAGCCTCACTGTCACCAAAACGAGCTTGAGCTGCTGTGAATTCCCTCTCTTACATGCCAGTTTGGGCACCCTGCTTACAAGCCAATAAGGTTTTATTGGAAATAAGAAAGGTCAAGGGTTTGAGGGTGATGGAGTACTGGGCTGCTATGGGCTTTGAATGTGGTGGTAATACATTAATACATGTAGATAACATAAGGCTCTTCAGGAGTGGGAAGAAAAATATCTGTGTGTAGGACCTACCTGCAACAAAGCCAGAAATTCAGGTGCATCCATGGTTGCTTGTGTTTTGTCTTCCCTTTACCTGCCTTGAGATCTTGTGGGGAGAAGACATGAGAAATGCTCCACTTTTAGGGATCGCCGTTTCCATCTCTTGGAGCACAGATGGGGATCTTCTGCATACAGATAGTGCTAAAACTTTAACCTTCCTCCCCACACCCTGCAGGGAAGTGTCCCTGTCTGAAGGGGAATTGCATCTAATTTGTGCAAGCTGTGAATCAAAAGCTGTGAATCAAACTTTCCTTGTTATCTCTGATTCCCCTTTCTTGCCTTTGCAGGTTTTGCTGCCAGCTGCTAGTTTACTGCAATTGATGGATGTTCGAAAAAACTGCTGTGACTTTCTTCAGTCCCAGCTGCATCCCACGAACTGCCTTGGAATCCGAGCTTTTGCCGATGTGCACGCGTGCACCGAGCTGCTGCAGCAGGCAAATGCCTACGCAGGTGAGGGAGGGGTCGTCCGTTTGTCGAGTTAAACCTGCTTCTAGGTACAGCGACTCGTAGGTTGACCAAGATCAACACATCCTGGTTGGTCTCTTCATGCTTCTAGGATTAGAAGAGGGGAGGGAATTATTTATTGGGAGTAGACTTGTAACTTTCTGTGATGCTGCAAATTGTGAAATGTGATTTGGTCGCAGGAGAGCACCTAAGGAGGTAAAAAAATCCCCTGATCCTCTGGGTCTCAGCCCACAAAATAGTTCCTCCGTATGTTCCTAGTAAGCTTTTTGGCTGCCTGCTCAACAGCACAGAGTTGGTGTGCTGATGTCCTCCCCGTGTACTCTGCCCCATGAGAGCAGTAGGCAATGCTGGGGATTTGTGCCTTGTAGGAATAAATAGCATGGGGCGAAATTAAATCTTGTGGGTGGGAGTGGGAACACTCAGCTAAAATTGTCATTCAGTTTGAGCCTCTGGTCCCTGGAGCAATGGCCTCTTACCCCAAGGGTGGATAGACTCTTGTTTCCTTGAGAGCCGATGTGTTTAGTTGCAGTAAGTAGGTGCAGAAAATGGCTTTCAGCATTTCTTGTCCTCAGTGCTTTCCAGTCTCCTTTGGCAGAGTTGCCCTTGACTTCTGCTTGGGAGAAGCTGGTAGTTTTCTTCACTCAGTTTGGTTTTCTGCTTTTGTGTCTATTTGTATAGGGAAAAATACACCTGCTGTCTCTTAGAGCACCTGCTCTGTCCTGCAACCTTTTCCTTGGTGTGTTTTTGTCCTTAATTGGACCATAAGTAGGCTCAGTGGAATAAAACCATGCCCACCAAGTCCTCCCCTATTCTCCTGCAAATAAAAGTAAAACCTTTTTCAACTGCTCTAGCTGTATTATCCCCTGGAGGAAAAGGTACCCTGGAAGGAATGGTTAATTGTATAAAGGCTTGCTTGTAATATCTCATTATCCTTGCTTCTAGGCCCTGTTTAATCTTTAACCCAACAAGCAATGCATTCACTGTATATTTATTTGGTTGTTTGGCAATCAGAAAGTCTGCTTTGTTGTTTTATTGGCCTTCATAAGTCCCAGTTGGTACAACAGCCCATGTAATGTTAATGGGACTCTATTAATAAGTGCCATTAAAATTCTTTTCACTATGTTGTTTATGTAACAGTGTTAAACCAAGACAGAAGTCCTCAAGCTCAAGAGACCATGTGTACATGAGCTCAGTTACTTGAGAAATGCTTAGTTCTGGCCAATGGATAACTTTAGTAGATGGAGGAGCCTTCCTGATGCAGGCACATGTTACTTTATTAAAATCAGTAAATATTTTTACTTGTTTCCAACTAATAACAAGAGATCAAAGATCTTTCTACTGCCAGGTGCCAGCTGGGAATGAATAGGAGATTGTGTCCAGAAGTCAGAGTGCATCCAGCTTACTGTGTGGGGAGCATTTCCTGCTTTCTCCAGTATTTAAGGCCAGAAGAGTTCATTAGATCCTATATAAGCTTTCCAGCAAAACAGAGTATTAAACTGTATCCAGATACTGCTGGTTTTAGTCAGAGCCTTTGGCTTAGCTGTGGTGTTTTGGTCCCCATTAGACCAAGTAGGGTCTGTGTTTGGGGAAGCCCAAGTGCCCTCCTGCAGCACCGGACTGGTGAGGAGTTGTTCAGGTGCGATCTCCAAGGAGCTCCTCTCTGGAAGTTACGCCAGCTGGTGTCCCTGGGGTGCTACTTTTTGGCAGGCAAAGTATTTTGCAGAGGTGAAAGCTAGAGGCAGATCTTGCTGCAGAGGGAGCAATTTGGATACATGAGTCTGAGTTTCTCAAAGCTAAAGGGATTAGGGCTTGAAAACAGCCACTTCAGATAAAGTATCCGAGATTAATGTTTCCATATTTCAGACAAAGATAAATGGGACTTAGCAAACGGCAGGTGAGATAAAATTGGCATGATTTGTAACAAATCCTGCAAGACTAAAATTGTCTGCAACTGGCTAACGATGGCTTTGACCTAAAAAATGTTTTCTATAAAGTAATTTTTTCCTAGTGCGCTTTGGCTGAATGTAAAGCTCAACAGATCTGATGATTCCTTTAGGATCTATATTGCAACTAGTCACAATTCTCCCAGTTTGGCATTATAAGCAGTGATGTGAATTGCTGTGTTTTGTTTTTCAAGTGGCTCCCAACGTTACAGCATGGAGGGATTTGGAGGCAAAAAGGGAAAAAAAAGCAAATTTGTACAGTTCCAGACTAAGTGGGAAGAGGCAAGGCTGCTGGAGAAGATTAGTTTCTGAGGATTTGGAGCAAGGGAAGGATTAATTTTATACATTTTGGGGAAAGAATTTAAAAGTGGGATAGGATCAGCTGTCCTTCTTTCCTTCCACTTGTGTGCATGGGATGAGGATCCCACCCTTGCCCGTCTCTGTGTGCCCCCTTGCACATACAGATTCAGCTGGATGCCCTGGGATCCCTCACTGTGTGCTGCTGAGCATATGCACCAAACTGGCTGTTTGGCTGATTCATGTTAAAGATGGACTTTCTTTTGAATACCTGCTAATATCAGAGACCCTTGCTGCAGTCTCTCATCCAGGTGTTGAACAGATCTGATTCTGTCTAGTTTGTTGAAGTGGGCAAGAACTGAATCTCGAGGTGGCCAGGTTATTGACTACTTCAGAAAGGCATTGACACTTTTCTCAGTTGCAACTTCTAGTCATCTTTGCCCCTGGAAGGTACTTTGTGGCTTTGCAGAAAGTTAAGCTCCCATTTAGTGTCATCTATGAAAGTGTCTCATGAAGCTCATGTTTCCTGAAATAACATCAAATTTCTTTAACCTGTTTTGAGACTATTTTCTGTTTCTCTTCTGCCATGTGTGTTGTTTGTCTTGGGTGCTGAGAGGTGTAATAATAGGAGTTCTCTGAATCCTGTAGTCCTTCCATTGACTTAAAACATGGATTTCATTATGATTTTCTGTTCCCCCTTTTCGTTTGTTGAACAGAGCAGCACTTTCCGGAGGTGATGCTAGGAGAAGAATTTCTTAGCCTTAGTCTGGACCAGGTTTGCAGTTTAATATCAAGTGACAAGCTCACAGTCTCCTCTGAAGAAAAGGTACAGTAAATTGTATAGCAACAGTGAATGTAGGAACGCTGGAATGTTACTAGTTCTTGCATTGGAAACTGTTCTCACGTTATGATCTTTAGGGGCTGTTTTCCAACAGAGATCATGTGGAAAGGAAAATGAAAAAATAAAGCAAATCCTAAAACCACATAAAAATGACCTTCACTTGATTGTTTCTTATAGGAAGTAATGATTCTCAGATCCATATCTCTTCCAAAAGCCCTAGGGAACAGAACTGAATACCTTCCCTCTCTGGAAAACTAGGAACCTCCCATCTGCTGTTGGTGTAAAGCTCTTATTGCCTGCCGTAAAACGTCAAAAAAAGGTGAATTTCATTAGACCAGTGAGGAGCATTGGCTTCTGTTGCATGTCAGACAGAGCAACCAAAAAGGAAGGAAAGAAACTTTTTTTTTTTATCATCATCGATGTTTTTAAGGGAAGAGAGGAGAAAAGGCACTGATTGATGTTGTTTTGTGGTTGAAATGTTCAGCACATCTTGTGTAGTCTGTACTTCTGGGAGGGAGAGTGACTGGTGGTTGTGGCACTTGGTGAACACCAGGTCCAGCCCCTTTCTTTGGTGCGGGCTTCTTGTGTGACCTGCAGCAGGTTTCTGGGGAGAGATGTGTGCCTCGAGTCCTCCAGCTCACCTCCAGATTGTCTCTACGGGGAGATGGATGCTCGTAGGAGGCTACAGGAGAGGTTGAAGATTGTGTGGCTCGTAACTCCAGGACCTGCCTTTTGGTGGGGTGAGGCTGGCACTGGGTGTGCCTGGTGCTGCTGGTCTGTACTGGGCTGGTCAGGCTGTGCATCCAGGTGTGTGCACCCCTCCTGCTCAGCCCCTCGGGGCTGTGGACACACGGATGCTCAGGCCCATACGGATGGGGAAGCTTGCTGGAAAACCTGCACCACGTGAGGTGTGAACGCGGTGATGCTTCGTTCTGATGCTGAGTCAGCAAAATCAAAGGCTTCGGGGTGCGTGTTTCCGCAGGCGTGGGGCTACCATGAGCATCTTGGTTGGGTGCTGCTCTGTGCCACACAAGCAAGGCTGAAAAAGGGAAAAAAGCCCAAATGGCGTGAATTTTGCAGCAGAATCGCTTTGCATGAGCCAAGCAGCCTGCAAAGGGAAGTGCAAGTTTAGTAACCAATTTTTCCAGGCCGGTGCAGCATTGTCAAAAAGCTTTTGTTGGCCTTGTGCCCAGAGAAATCAAAGTACTCCCTCCCTCATCTTGAGCTTTAAACAATCAAAACCGGTATTTCTGTAGCTGATTGTAAAAGTTGAGAATGCAAGGAGGTGGAAGGAAACGTAAGCGTAAGCTGCGTGTTCAAAACAACAGATATGAAAAACAGGAGAGAGGCAGAGCGTGGAGTTGGAACATAAACGTGAAATATGTGCTGAGGTCCAAAGAAGTGCTGAAAATTGAAGACAGACTCTTAGGCTGCTGTTTTGTATTAGCTTCAGGACAGACAAGCAATTTCCCTGACCTTTATTCTTCCTATCTAGTAATGTGTGAGATATACACTTTTTTTAATTACATATATATGTAATATATGTATTAAAAAATCTGAGTGCTAAATTGTCGCAGCCACATTTCATGAGAAGTTCCTGTTCTTACTGGGTCTCATACGTGTACTGCAGCCTGTGAGCCAGAGCATTGCCATCTCTGGGTCCTTGGGAAGCATTATAGCTGAGTCCTGCCAGGGCCAGAAGGCAACACCACCAGGGAGGGAAGTATTGCTCTTGTAATTCTCCAAGACCAGCCGTGTGTGCCCAAGAACTTGTTGCGTTCTCCCCTTTCTCTGCCACCCCCCAACTAATGCCAATTGCCCTAATAAAATGTATTCTTTATCTCCATAATTTTTGGCATTCTTGTTTCCCTAGGCCATAAGGACTTAAAAATTGTGTACTAGTACAGAAATCTATTGTAACTGTAAAATAGTGACATTTCCCCTTTATCCAAAGATTATCCTCCTTTCTCTTCCTCTTGCCCTCGCTGGTGCCAGCCTCTGTGGTTGCACAGGCACTTTTGGCCTAGGGCAAAGGTTTATTTTGGTCCCTGCCTGCTCTTTTTGCTATAGCTGAGTACTTCGAAGGCAGTTTTATCAAAGCATTCTGTACCCGACCTAATCGACTTTTTAATTACAATAGTGTATGTAAGCAAGGAAAAAATTATACAGAATTATATTTATTCATATTTACTAATGATATGTGAAATGGAGGGGCTTCCAGCCCTCGAGAAATGATTCCTACCAAGTCAGAACAGTGCCAAAAGAAATTTTAAGAGGGCTGGCATTTTTGGATTGAGGGTTTTACACAGAGCCCAGTAATCGACTCATCGTCTCGTGCCACTGCCATGCAGTACGAGCTGATGCACAGTTTGGTCCTCACTCCTGGGAGTATCTAACAATGGGGTTATTGGCTGAAGAGACTGAGAAAACATCTGGGCTTGTTCTTTGCTTAGGTAGTGTGCAGAAAGGGGTTATTGCCTCTTTCCATAGAGTGGGAAATCTGCTTCTCCCGAGCTCGGGACTGTTCCTACAGCCGGGCAGGTGCCGGTCGCTAACTCAGCCAGTGCCTCTGCTCGGGCTAAAGCTGTGTGGGTGACTGCATGGCAGGAGTGGAAACAGATGTGGCCTTTAATTAGAGATATCGCTGTCTTGGATTAAGATTTTTTCCCCTCCCCTCTTCTCAAAAAATTAGAAATTGGAGCCAACGGAAGGTGCCAGAATCTGATTTTTTTAACAAATTTCTGTTATTTTTAGAGTAGACACAACAGGGTAGCGTCAGTGTATGCCTAACTCAGGAGCGATCTCCAGCACTGAGGAAGCAATTTATTCCTCGTGCACGTTTGCTTTACCTTCCTTTAAGACTTGTTCTCTGTCGTCGTGGTCTGTAGCTGGATGCGTCCCAGTCCTGTGACCGGTTCTGTAGCTCAGCATTTATGCAGAAGACGTTAATGAAAAGCACGTTTGTTGGCTAAACATTTGCTTTATGCTCCTTCCACGCTCGTTTGCAATTAAAAATCTCACTGACAATCTAGTTTCTACTTTAAACGCCTTGTAGCCAAGGTGAAATTGTTTGTTTTCCTCCACATTTGCTGGGGTTTGATGACACGGCTCCCCGTTGCGTTGCTTAAATCCTCATCGTGGCATCCTGAATTCCAAACAGTTCGGCAAGAGCGTTTGTTGGCATAAGAAATGAGGCTGGTGCTTTGCTGCTTTTTTAAAGGATGATGATTAGCCTAAGAGGAGAAAACCCCTTTCCACTCTGCCTCCCCTTTGTGGGAGGATGCATCTGCCAGTGCCTCCTGCAGATAGGTTTGCCAGCAACACCTGGGGACCGAGACATAGTGCCCTTGGTTCTGGTTTATATTGTTTAAATTAGTGACCTTGGACCAAACAAAATGCTTTCGATGGGAGGGATGGGAAGAAGCAAAAAAAATCTGTGCAAATTGACCTGACCATTTGGTGACCCTGGAGAGAAGTTGAAACCAAGGGCAGGTGCCGGGACGCAGGGCCAGCCATGCGTTTTGGGGGAAGCATGGGACAGCCAGGCTCCACGGGAGAGGGCTGTGCTCAGCCCCTCACAAGTAAGCAGATAGTGAGAGCACTTGAGGAATTTTGCCTGTTGATGTAAGTTAAGGGTCAGAATTTAATTCTGACTCTGTAGGGAAGCTCCACTGCAAGGATCGAGGTCCTGCTGTGCAGCATCCAAAACTGCTCCAGCCCCTGTCCTTGCCTTGCTGGGTGTTTCAGGAAGCCTTTCCCACTCTTGCTGACGCTTTTAGGCCTTTCTTCTGGGAGAAGTGAGGCTCACAGTTGTACAAGCACATGCATATTCATGCCAGGAGCCCACGTAGGACGCTTCTGCCCACGTCTGCTCATGGCACAGGGCTCAGCGTGGCTCCTGCTGCACGGGGCTGTTTGTGCACAGTTCGTCACGGAGTCGAAGTTTGGATGCTTATCTGAACCAGCTGGATCTGGGAGTGAAACCAGAAGAGCAGAAGTCCAGCGTGCCTTTGTTTCCCTGCAGAAGTATCGGGGTATTTTTAGTGGTGCATTGTGTGCGTGGCTGCAGACAGGGATTTCCCGGTGCATGTGGTGAACTTGTCCTGAAGACTTCTTGGGTTTGGGGGTGGGGAGGGGGGAACTGGTGCGGTGATTAAACATGATGGTGAACATAGTGACCTGCTGTGTGGCCAGACCCCTTCAGGAAGGGAGATCTCTGTTATCAGGAGTAACTGTTGTGGCTGATTCCATTAATAATGTCCAGTGCAAATGTCAACAGGCTAATTAAGTTTTCTGGTTGCCTTCCAGCACTAATGTCCAAGAGGTATATGATTGTTCTGGCCACACGCTTAGCTTTGAGAGTGATACAGCACATCTAGATGTGAAATTGCTTATTAATATGCATGGTCAGCTCACCTCTTTGCTCCCGTGGTGCTTGTGCTGTGTGCGTAGTCACGACTTTTTCATCTGGTTGATAGAGATCTCGCACCTCCTCCCTTTGCAGTAGTAAAGCCACAATGCTTCTCATTTTGAGTAGGTGACTGTGCAAGCCAGTTCTCTCTTCTCCGTTTAATTGCACTTTATCTGTGTAGGTCTTTGAAGCGGTTATTTCTTGGATAAATTATGAGAAGGAGTCTCGCTTAGAGCACATGGCTAAACTGATGGAGCATGTTCGCCTACCCCTTTTGCCCAGAGATTATCTTGTACAGGTTAGTAGATTATCTTGTACAGGTTAGTTTGCAAATAGGTAATTAATACTTGCACTTAAGCTGCTGTTAGCTCCTTAATCAATGGCCTGGCTGTTTGTGTCTGAGATGGGTAATCTGGCATGTCACTGAGTCTGTAAACAGGGGAATAAAAGGGAAAACTGGTTCGATTCAGAAATCAATGTGTGTGTGCAGAAACCTGATAAATGTGCGCTCTGCCAGGCAGTGCTGAGAGCAGAGCTCCTTCCACCTCTTGGCAGAAGCATTTAGAAGTCAGTATCTTGGGATTTGTCACCCTGAAAATACCCAAGTGGTGGTGTTAAAAGCTTGTGCAATTTTTTTCCCTAATGCACGGGTAAATTTAACTTGGTGAAAACATGTCATGTGTGATAATTTTGGCTTAAGACATGTTCTGTGCATAGAGGTGGGGGTGTGTGACTGGCAGGTGAGATGCTCTCTGACTTAGAGATTGTTCCTGAGGAGTTAATTCCTGGGATCTGGGCCTTGATAATAAGCTGAGAATTCCCAAAGAAGGGGTTGGCATATGGGCATACTATGCTTTTATCATGTGTCTAAAAAAAAATCAATAGAATTGGAATAAAATTGATATTCACAAGATGAACCCATCATGTATTTTTTCTCTCTGAACTATATCTTCTGATCGAGTAAAAGAGATTGCTTCTCCTTAAAATTTCTAACTCATATAAGAGAAATTACTTATTTTGTACCCAGACTCCTGGTGAATTCTCCTCTGCCGAGTTAAGTGTCTGGCAGAGGGTGGTAAAATAGAGAGTGCACTGCTGCTCGAGTGATACTGGAGGAAAGTGAGAAGCTTGGATGTTACTGCATGTTTCTTTGGAAAGAGCTGGAAGTCTGTATTCTGCATTTTTTTTTTTTACATTGGTTCTTTGGAGGAGAAATTTCAGGTTTCATATTCTTTGTACAATGCTTCTTGTGACCTGTGCCACCAACTACTTCAGTTTAAATGATCTTTCATGTGTATGTATGTTCTTAGACAGTTGAAGAAGAAGCTTTAATCAAGAATAACAACACCTGTAAAGACTTCCTTATCGAGGCCATGAAATATCATTTGCTTCCTCTGGATCAAAGGCAACTGATAAAGAATCCCAGAACAAAGCCGAGGACTCCCGTTAGCCTGCCAAAGGTAAGCTGAGTTCATTGCTCCGTGTCACCTCACACCATATTACTGGTGGTGTTTTCTGCCTTTGAAAGGAACTTGCTGACTTGCCACATGGCTTCTTATTAGCTCCATGTTTGTCCTTTGAAGTGTTTTACTCCCTCTTCTGGTATTGCCTATGCCCACCAAGAATATATAATTTTAGAATCATAGAATGGTTTAGGTTAGAAGGGACCTTCAAGATCATCCAGTTCCAACCCCCCTGCCATGGGCAGGGACACCTTCCACTACACCAGGTTGCTCAAAGCCTCATCCAGCCTGACCTTGAACACTTCCAGAGATAGAGCAGCCACAACTTCTCTGGGCAACCTGTTCCAGTGCTTCACCACATTCACTGTAAAAAATTCCTTCCGTAGAGCTGATCAAAATCTCCCCTCTTTCAGTTTAAAGCCATTGCCCCTGTCCTGTCATGACATGCTCTTGCAAAAGGTCCCTCTCCAGCTGTCTTGTAGCCCCTTTAGGTACTGGAAGGCTGCTATAACATGTCCCTGAAGGCTTCTCTTCTCCAGGCTGAACAGCCCCAACTCTGTCAGCCCGTCTTCATAGGAGACGTGCTCCAGCCCTCGGATCATCTTCATGGCCTCCTCTGGACTTGCTCCAACAGCTCCATGTAAATAATTAAGTTGGATAAACTTAAATAAATCCTTAGGACAAGCAATATCTCTGCTCCCAGGGGCAAAGGTCTGCTCTTGAAACCTTTTGTCAGCCACGAGTGGTTTTGTGAACGGATGTTGCTCCTGGAGCTACGGCTTGAGAATTGCTGACCCGTGGAGCTGCAGCAGCTGCAGGAGTGCTCAGAGCTGTCTGAGCTTTCTGCTGGCTTGTAGCACTGCCGTGGAGCCCTGCTGAGGAAGGTCGCAGTAGGTGTCTTTCCTTTTCCCATCTCCGTAATCAGAAGCCAGGAAAGCAGGAAACAACAGCACCCAGACCTGTGGGCAGGAAGCCTGAAGCAAATTTCAATAGACTCAAAGCAGCCACTGAATAAATAATCCTTGTTACTCCCCACATTTATCCTGCAGGCGTGTGATGCTCTGGCCACCACTTTATGAGTGAAGAAAAAAATGACAACAGAAACTATTTTCCCTGTGCCCCAGGGATAAACGCAGTTTGGCACAATGTCTCTCAACAGACTGTTGCTCAAGTTATTAACAAGAGTTTTGGAGATTGTCAGACATTAAAACAACAGTGTATTGTGTTCTAAGCACAGATTGTAGGGAGCGTGGTTTGTGGGATGGTGAGAGATCTGTGCTATGAGGGACTATTCAGACGTTTAGATATTGGACTGTCCACTGAGAAACTGTGGTTCTGCAGAGTGTGTCGGCATGCTGTGTCCTTCTGCCTGCTCACACTGAGATGACGTGAGTAGAACATAGCTTTGGGGACCTTGTGAAGGGCTGACGTGACCCTTGTTCAAGGACTAAAGTAATTAAGGGTAAAACAAACAGTGAACCAGCGAGTTTAGAGGTTCTCAACATCTTCTGTAGCATAACCTATGAGTACAAACCCAAATCTTCTGCAGGTCTCTCCTCTTTTTTTAACTGTAAAGAAAGGGGAGAAGGTGATGATCTTCCAGCAATCCTGTTACTGAGAAACTTTCATCTGGTCTGTTGGCCCTGCTGATGAGGGATTACTGTCTGCTGTGGAATCTCTTAATTCTGTAATCGTGTGAAGCTCTGCAGCTTTCCATGGAAGGCTGTTGCACAACTAGTAGTCAGGCTGCTAATTGAGACTCATTTTGCTTCTAATGTCACATTTTCATGTTTGTAGATCGAACAGTCCACTGTTTTCATACTCTTCAAATTCTTTAAATTGCTTTCTAGCTCTGTACTTCTAAAAGCAACTGTGATTGGTGTTGAGCTCATTACCAGAGTGACCTCGAGTGACAATCTTATCCCCTCAGCTACTCACTGCCACCTTGCAGAGGCTAAAGCCAGTTTCCCATCTACTCTTTGACTGTATTTGAAGCCCTGTTATCTTACTTCTAGCTCCTTGGCCTTGTAAAAATCAGATTGTCTTAGGTAGTGTTTGCTCCTGCCAATCTGCTGTGATAAGGCAAGCAAATCCTCCCTTTTGATAGTGGTGGAGGGTAGAAACATCTTCAGAACAAAGTGCAGGTTGAGTTGTTTGTAGGTGCAGGTGGTTTGGACGCTGCCTGTGCATATGTTGGTCCACAGCACCCAGGATGGGGACTCAGGAGTGATGGGCAGCCCTTGAGCGCTGAGCTGTTGGCTCCTGGGACCACTGCCCCTGGGCAGGTCAGTGAGTCCATGGGGAGTTTGTCTTCTGGTGGCAGGCAAGGTAGATTTGGGAAGGAGCACACTGCATGCCCGCCAGGTCTTCTCACTTTTCCACCAGTGTCCATTGCTGGGAATGGAGTCTGGGGCTTGGATGGACCTTTAGCTTGATCCAGCAGAGCGGTTCTTGAGCTCCTGAGGTTGCCCTTGGTCACTTTCACATGGATCTTCCCTATCTGTAAGGAATTCAGGGTTCAATTACTGGATTTGCATCAATACATGTTGCAGCCAAAAGCCTAATGAAGCTGACAAATCACTTCCTTCGGCAGCGCAGCACCCCGGGTCTTAACAGTCCTGGTGATTTCCCCGAGTGTCATCTTCCCTGCAGGTGGCAATACAGCTGTCAGGTTTTATCTGCTAAGTGGCATCGATTATTTTTAGCACCACCAGGGAGATAATGACTGAAGAGCGGGCCGGCTCTGGAAATTACACTGGGATCTTCTTCACTTAAAAATGCTTCTGCAGCCAGTCTTGTGTGTGCCGTGGTGCAAAGCGGTTTTGTGTTTCATGGGGAAACGGGGCAGGTTGCCCACCTCGGAAACGATGAGGAAGACGCTGATCTATGAAGGCTGATATATTTAGCATGCACTAAATTGAGGATAACTTTTTTTGCCCCTGCAGAGGCTTTTAGTGGGCCTGCAGCGTGTTTTTACCGGCTACTCTTGACCGGGTTGTGCCAGGATGGTTTCTTTGCAGAAAGCAGCTGTCTGGGCTGGTGTCTGAGGTTTTCTAGCTCTTGTCTTCCCTCTCCAGGTGATGATTGTGGTGGGCGGGCAAGCGCCCAAAGCCATTCGCAGTGTGGAGTGCTATGATTTTGAGGAGGAGCGGTGGGATCAGGTTGCTGAGCTTCCCTCCAGGAGATGCAGAGCAGGTAACAAGAACTTTTCCTGCAACTGTCTTTTATTTTCCCAGTGCAGCTCTTCAGGGCTCGATGGATGCCCTCAGTCATCCCTCCAGCCTTCCTCTGTGCCCCTGGCCTCAAGCAGCTCTTTCTTTTTGCCATTCCTTCCTTCTCTTTCCCTACACATGTATATCCTTCTCATTCAGGTGGATGCCCTCCTCTCTAGAGTGATTGCTCTGCCTGTTTGCCCTCTGTAGCCACTGTCTCCTCTTTGTCACCTCTCCTGGCTGCTCCTCCATCAGTGTTTCTCCTCCTCCCATCCTGTTGGCTTGGCAACCCACAGGGATCTAGTTTTCCATGCTGGTTTCCTAGTGAAAAATCAAAGCAGCTGAGTCAGGCCCTCTTGGTGCTGAAGGGTGGTGGAGAGCAGGTCTGTAAGTTGGGAGTGTTCCTCTGAAGACATCCGAGAGGGTTGTGAATGTGGATCACCATTTGGTGTCCTCCCTGGCTCAGAAAGTTACTCATTCAGATGTGAAATCCGTCTGTGCCTTGTGGTTCCGTGTATTTATGTGCGTTTCAGCTTCCATATGACACACATGTTTTATCATACTTGGCTCCAATGCTCTTAACCTGCAGAAAATGCCAAAGACTTGCCCACGTTCTACTCTTCCCTGCTGTCTTACACATCTTGACAGACGCCTGCTGATACTCGCTTCCCAAGCTGTTTGTAAAACCTCCGTAAAAATCTCTCTCCTCTCTTATCAGGTGTGGTATTTATGGCTGGCAACGTCTATGCTGTCGGGGGCTTTAACGGATCTTTAAGGGTACGGACGGTTGATGTGTATGATGGTGTGAAGGACCAGTGGACATCCATAGCCAGCATGCAGGAGAGAAGAAGCACTTTAGGCGCAGCTGTGCTCAATGATCTCCTGTACGCAGTGGGTGGCTTCGATGGCAGCACCGGTAAGTGACTGAGCAAAAACCAGGCAGTGCCTGACCTGGAAAAATGTTTTCAGAGACCCCTGCAAAGACTGCAGAACTTTAGCGAGGTTCCTGGGCCCTTCCTCTATGGCTTCGTAGAGAAAGAGCCAGAGACTGGGTTTACTGCGTGTTGTAACTAACCACGTGCATGTTCTTGACCCGTCAGTAGTTGCAGAGAGTCTCACCCTAGTTTTTTCTTTAGTGATACAGTTCTTTCGGTCTCATTCTCTGTATGAATATGCTTTTTCTGGACTGAAAAGTGATTTTGCCTTGTTTTAGTTAAATTTTTCATAGCAATGTGAATAAAATGCCAGGAAGGCATCTGATGGGATATGTGTGTCTGGGATTTGTCTTGGTGTAACTGCCTGTTTATATTTACACCTCTGCCTCTGCTGTAGAGCTTTGCCACTTGGTTAAGCCCTAAACTCACTATTTCAGCTGGTGATGAGTATGGTGCAGCGGAGTCTGGGGGAATTTTTAGACCTTTGCATGGACATTTTGTAATGCTTGAAAGGATGTGGGACTTTCAGACTTGGGATCTGGACTCTGCTCCATCTTGGTGTCCCCATCACATTGGAGGGGCAGCAGTCCCAGGGCAGGGGCGATGGGGTGACAGTTTTTCCGACTGCTGAAGAAGTGGCGTTGACACGCTGATCCCAGCCTGAAAGGCAAGGGACTGGAAAATTGGGTCGCAGGAGTGTGGGGGGAATTACGGGCTTGGGAGGAGGCGGAAGGCAGATGGAAGTGCAACACCAATCTTTTTTTCTTCTCTTTTTTTTTAATTAGAAAACCTGTGTATCCCCTTTTTAACTAGGTCTGGCATCAGTTGAGGCCTATAGCTATAAAACCAATGAGTGGTTTTTTGTGGCTCCCATGAACACAAGAAGAAGCAGTGTTGGAGTTGGAGTTGTGGAGGGTAAGAAAATCAGCAGCCGTTTCCATCAAGCAAATGTTACTGTGTCTGACAGAAGCCTGAATGCTTAAGCACAACAGGAGGGAACTGTAGAAACTGTTGTCTAGACTGTCTTCAGTTGGTAAAGATTTATTTTATATGACGTAATCACTGCAGCTTTTTCCATTCTCCTCTATCTTAGTGAAACATCATGTGTAGCTTTCCAAGAGCCTCAGACCTGTGAGTCCAGTCCATGCCTCCTGTGAATGCCATTAGGTGTGTGCAGGTTTCTTCAAATCCTTATTCTTTCTGAG
The DNA here is from genome assembly GCF_009769465.1 of Tauraco erythrolophus. NCBI lineage: Eukaryota > Metazoa > Chordata > Aves > Musophagiformes > Musophagidae > Tauraco > Tauraco erythrolophus. The sequence continues at coordinate 4,911,282 of NC_141480.1, read as the reverse complement.
CTGTTTCTGGCCAGCAAAAGCAAATGGCATTGTGCAGTGTATGCTGTTGCCATCAGCAGACTCTATGTGGATGGAGTACCCATCACACAAAATCTGCTCAGCGAGAGAAACAGGAGCATAGTTAGTCCCCCCAGCCCCAAGCTGGTGGTTTGGCAGGAATACCAAAACCTGTGTTTATTGACATCAGGCTTGCCGGCGCGCACGGCACGATTTGCTCTGGTTTCTAAATGAGCAAGGACTGACGACAGCGACCGCTGGTGCTGCGGCGGCGTGGGAGTGAGGTGGGTGCAGAGGGTGCTCGGAGGGATCGCGGCAGCTGTTGGCAGCTGTGTGTCAGCACCAGGCTCAAGTGAGCTGGAACTTGAGCAGCTTGGTTTGGATCCAGGAGAAGGAGCAGTTTAAGTAGGAACCTTTTCTTCCTTCAGCAAAATAAATTCTGAAACAAATGAAAGCTTTTATTTGAACTTGGCTTTAGCGTGGCGTAGCAGTTTCCAATTAGTAACGGAGCGGAGCGGCCGCTGGCACAAGGCTTGTTATAAACTCTGCTTTGAAGTGGCTTGGTTTGACTCTGTGCATGGGAAATACATGAAATGTGTTTATGAACGCGGAATGTGTTTATGTGAGAAGAGGGAGGGAGTTAAGGTCAGAATAAATAGCACTGGTTGTGCTAAATCTGCATATTTAAGAAGCATCTCCTTCAAACTTGGCCCATGCTTGCAAGGTGCCAGGCGGCTGGTAGTCAGGGGGATTTGCGAAAGTGAGTCAGTCACTTGACTGTGGAACAAATACTAAGTATGGACCTGAGATGCATTTCTATGGACAGGTTTTCTGCTGGAGACAGACCTTTGCTTTGTTTGAAAGCACAAATAAGCGTTGCACATGTTGGAGTCCATGATAAAAAAAAAATAAAATGAGGGCATGTGTTGGTGAAGAAGAGCTGATCATATTGGCGTAGGGAACAAGCTGCAGCCTGCAGTTAATCGGAACACGATGAAGATTGATCGGATGTCTGTGGGTACTGAAAATATCCAATAACTGATGCCAGACAGGGAACTTTGTCTTGCTGTGTCTGGCACTCTTGCCTTGTTTCGTTGACTAACACCGGGCAGGTGGAACCAACAGCACTAGTAAGAGTTTCAAATGTTTATAGAGACAGGAGGATGCAGAAGGAGGACAGTAGCAAACTTGATCCTTGCAAATCTCTCCTGATGATCACAGCCCAAGGAGGCCATGAATGGAGCGGAGGGAGAACAAGAGTCAGAGGCAGGACCATGAGAAAGAAAAGAGCTGGCCTGTTCTTGGAGCCTTGCAAACATCGTGGAAACAGGAAGATGTAAATTCATAAGACTTTGGATGATAACTGCTGTTGGGAGTCTCGTGTGATAAAGAATCACATAGCTGATTTGTGACCAGGCTCTCCTGTTATGGATTGAAAATTGGTCTTATTCATGGTTTTTGTACAAAAATTTGGGTTAGAATTTTCCTACGTATTTATTGAACTTTATTAATGGTTGGTTGTAGTGTCTCGAACCAGAATGCCTTTGTGCTAGGTGGTCTGGTAAAGAAACACAAAGAAACCCTCTCTGCCCTGACAGTTCACTGCCTGAAAGCAAAACAAGCTTAAAAAAAAAAATACAGGGAGATAAGGAGAGTTTATCAGTCAGGTCTGTGAACAGAGGACATGGTGGAGCATCAGCCTTGTTTCATGTGTGGCGTAGTCCTGTGACATATAACTGTGTTTTTCCAGTCTCACTGGGTGTACATTGTCCAGCTTCCATTGAATTCAGGTGGAGAGGGACAGAGATACCATGCTGTGAGGGCCTCCTATGGTATCTTCTGTGTTGTGATCACTTGGCATGAGTGGGCAGGCTGGCCTCAGCTGTGCTGGTGGCATCGGTTGGTTTGGATTTGGCCCAGGTTCTTCAAAATTAGGTCTAGGTTTCCATGCAGGTATTATATTAACATAAGAGGTTATTGCATATTTATTGCTCATCTGATACTGTAATTAATGTACAGAATCGACCTTTGACAGCACACCTTGCCTTGAGGCACCTGAACAGGAGGAAACACTCAATCAGCAGAACAGTGCTTTGATGTTCCCTCTTCTCCTGGGCCAACAAGTCATTTAAAAACCCTCTGGGCTTTTGGCTTCTAATTAAGCTGTTGTGTTGTTTCCTTGTCTTAGTTGACAGCTTTAACACCTTTAAAAACAGACCTGCTTCTCTGCGAGTCTACTGCAGATGCCTTCAGTAGGACTTTTCCCCAGAAACGCCGGCAGGTTTGGGCACGTCTCCCAGGGCCTCTCTCAGCCGGGATCTGTCCTCACCTGGGGCTGTCAGGCACAATGGCAACGTAAATCCGTCATAGCCGTCACGCTGATGCCAACGTGTGTCTCTTCCAGGTAAGCTCTATGCCGTGGGGGGTTACGACGGAGCGTCCCGTCAGTGCCTTAGTACTGTTGAACAGTATAACCCAGCCACCAACGAATGGACCTACGTCGCCGACATGAGCACTCGACGCAGCGGTGCAGGTACTGGCTCCGAGATGTGTTCTCAGGAGCAGATGATTCCCCTCTGCTCACGGAAGGGAAGGAAAAGCGTGCTTTGGCATTGCTGGGCTGGCAAGTGCAACCTGTTATTTCCACCCCTTTTCTCATGAGGGGAAAAGACATAATTGCTTGGAAGCTCTCAGCAGCTTTCCTGATTCGGTTAAAATCTGCCAAAGTGAAGTTAATTTCTGGATTAATGAAATAATGTTCACTAAGTAGCCTCGCTAACAGATGCATCAGGGTTGTCAGGTGGATCTTCCTTCTGGGTCTTCTCTGCAAGCATCCAGTGGGTGCTTTGCAGCACAAAGCACATCTGCACTGGGTGATGTGCCGACCAAGTCAAGGTAACAAAATTCAGCTCAGATTGCCCCTGCTAAGCTAGTTTTTAGTGTACTTTCTGCTGGCAGGAGTTGGTGATCTGGAGGATTTAGAGGAAAGCACGTGCTAAAAAGGATTGTATTCTAGTCTTGGTGGCTTCTAACTTACTACGTGGCGTTCGGCCAGCTAGGCGCTTATCCTGTCTGTGGCTGTTCCTCTCTTACAGAGATAAAAGCTCTTATCCATCTCATTTAAAATCATATTCAGATGAAAGGCAATGTTTCATTGTTGGTCCTATTGCTCAGTGTGTGCAGTGAGTCCTCCCTGATGTCAAATTGCACAGTTCTCGTTGTGCAACAGCCAAGGTGGCAGTTACCCAGAGGTAGCCAAGCCCGAGGCTGCACTTTGCCTGGGGGCTGAAATGACCATGCAGGTCAAGCTGTGATGGGAAAGTCTCTCTGAGCTGGACAGTTGGGAGGCTGCTCTCTGCACACCATCTTTCTTTCTTCTCTCTAATATTTTTTTTCTGTAACTGCAGGTGAGGCAAATATGGTCACACGCTGTTGGTTTGGATTCAGTTTAAGAGGTTTTCAGTATCTGCTTGGTGCTTAAACTTAGCCCACTGCAGCCTTATAGGAGAACAGAATGAGTGTCTCGTACTGCTGACAGCGTGCTGAAACACAGCAAAACAGTTTGTGCCTGTAGTGAGATGGATTTTAGTCATTTTTCTTTGTTTGAAACACTCTGCTCTGAGCGCTGCTTTGCGAGTACATCTCCGCTCGGCAGATCCGGCGTTACGAATACTCTCTCCTGGTCTGCCAGATAGCCTTGTGGTTTTCTGTTCCCGGCCTGAAAGCTGAGCTCCTCGAGCTCTGGTTGCCACCCACATGCCCTTCCAGCACCGGGGAGAGCACTGCCCAGTGCCCACATCACCAGCGGTGCTGCAGCACGATCTATCCTACAGCTCCATCCATAAACCAAACGGTGTTTGGAGCCGCCGGCACTGCCGACCCGGTGCTGACATCTAGTGGGGACGAGGACGGGTGTCCCCAAGTCTCCAGTGGGGCTGTGTGGGTGCTGGCAGTGCTGGGTTTGCTGGGCTTTCCCCTCCTGGCAGGGATGTCCCGGCCACGTGTGCCCTGTCTGTCTCGCCGCACGGGGAGGCTGCTTCAGATGGAGAAGCCTTAGAATGTTTCCGACTCTCTCACTTTCCTACTTGCTTACATTAGTTTACTAATGAAATTATTTCTTAAAAGTGTGAAATTTTTGCTAACAGCTGAGTATCGTCAAATGCTAAGGTGCTGCAATCCCGGGCTGCTGGGCTCAGACGTGGGAGGTGTTCCTCATGAGTTCCAATGAGTTCCTGTTCCCCAGTCAACTGGGAGGCACCTTGTACAGCTCCGGGGCCAGGACATACATTGGGACACATTCTGCTCTTCTTAAGTGGTGCACGTTGGGCTACCTCAACCAGACTGAGAATTTGGCCCAGTGAATTGTTCTTTATGGCAGTTATAGATTAATTACCAGTGTTAGTCAGAGATGAACCGTGAATCCCAGTGTCGTGTTGGGGTTTCAGCACATCTTGATAGAGCGAGAGGTGACTGGTCAAAGCCAAACCCAGCATGTTAAGAAAATCTGGAGGAGAGAGAGGTGACAGTTGTAGACCTGCGGCAGCGTACCTGTTCCCCAAATGATGGTGTGCCTGCCAGAGCTGTAATTCCTCAGTTGGTCTCAGGTGCTGGCCCGTTTCTGGCTGACAGAGGAGCAATAATGCTCAGATGGTTTCCCACCCCACCTTGTGTTGCCATCCCGCAGGTGGAGCATGGTGGCTGCTGTGGTCCGTGCTCCTGCTGACCATGGCAAGACTTGGAGCAGTGTGACACATGGTGTTTTGGGGTGTGACACACCACGGGGAGATGTTCCCATGGCACAGGAGCTGCCAAGCCCGGATGGTGGCTGCTCTCCAGCTCTTCATCGCAGCATTACTCCTGAGCTCTCCTTTCCCCGTGCTGCATGTGTCAAACAGAGAAGATGTTTGCACAGGGGCCAACTTGAAAACCTGTTGGTTTTATGGGGTCAGGGCCCCTCTCCTCCCTGCATGTGCCTTTCCACCTCTGTGCCTTTCCCTCAATCATCAGCACGAGCCCACCTTCAGGGCACAAGGGCCTTCCTGCTGGTCAATGCCCGTGGTTGAAATGATGCAATTCAGGTCTATGTTTCTGTTTTACTAACATCCCACCTTGTTAATTTTAACAGAGGCCTTTGAACCTGTTAACGAAGCTATGTTGCTGGAAGTTTTAACTCTCATGGATTGGTGACCATATTAATTAGTTACTTTACTTGATATTAGGCAGGAGCACCCTTCAGATCCCTGTCATTCCCAGAGATTTAGCCCGCGAAAGTGGCTGGGAAGGTGGCACTGGGGGCACCTTGTCTGTGCCAGGTGCTGCTGCCATGTTTGGAGGCAGAAGCAGGGGAAGAGGAAGCCAGTGGCATCCTCAAGAACTGCAGTCAATAAGTTGTTGAGAAGAGGAAGAGGGTCCAAGGGTTGAAGCCATGTGGCACGAAGGCAGTAGGAAAAGCAAAAATGAAGCTCTTGGAAGTGGGAATCAGGCTAAAAGCAAAGGGCCCCATCACAGAAAAGACTGGGCAGATGGATACAAGGTGGGGTGGGATGCAGCGATCAGGGAGGCAAAGGGGAGAGAGAACAAGTGAGTCCAATGATATTGAATAAAGACAGGTGGATGTCATGGGACAAGACTTGATCTCAGATAGACTAACATCTACCTGAGAAGGGGCACAGCCCTGAAAGATGGGACACCTGCCAGGCATCACTGCGCAGGCCTGCTGTAGTGCCACGTCATCGTTGAGTGGAGAGTGTGCTGGGGTGGTCTCAAGGCCCATGTGGCCCATGTTTTGGAAGTGCCTTGGAGAGGCCAATGCAATACCCAGTAGAAGAACCAGGGACATGCAACCCTTTCCCCTGTAGGTTTGGCTAACGCTGGGCTCTGTTCGGCAGGTGTCGGTGTTCTCAGCGGGCTGCTGTACGCTACTGGAGGGCATGATGGTCCCTTAGTAAGGAAGAGCGTGGAAGTCTATGATCCAGGAACAAACACCTGGAAGCAAGTAGCAGACATGAATATGTGTAGAAGAAATGCAGGTAACCACAATAAGCCTTTCTGTGGTGTTTGGTTGCAGTTTTCTGTGTGGTTTTTAACACTACTAATGTGCTAGTGATGCAAGTGATCTGTATTGTAAGAAAGTGATAAAAATGGAAGATGAGGTGTCCGCTTGGGAATGATCGGAATGTGGCAAGCAACATGTTGTGGGGGATGAGTTAGCCCGTTTCTAACCATCTGTGCTCTGCTTTGAGGTGTGTGTGCAGTGAATGGTCTCCTCTATGTGGTGGGAGGAGATGATGGTTCCTGCAATTTGGCCTCGGTGGAATACTACAACCCCATCACGGACAAGTGGACGTTATTACCAACCAGCATGAGCACAGGGAGAAGTTACGCAGGTAAATAGTCAGTGGGAGAGCTGGCAATAGCTGGGGTCATTCATAAACTCAAGGGCTATACCTCCTGAAGCTTTAATCTTACATTTTTGTGTGTTTTATGTTGCTTTCAGTAGAGGAACCTTTCATAGAAATAGTAGACGCCTCTCTTTCTGCTAGCCTGTTGCTGGTCTTTGGCTTTGTAGGGTGATCTTAGCCACATCGCAACCCAGGAGCTGCTCCTGTGATAACTGTGTCTGTCTGTCCATTCTTACAATAGGTGTAGCTGTGATTCATAAACCGTTGTGACACGCAATCAAGCCAATGCAAGGAGCAGAAGTGGAGTGGATCCAGCTGGGTGGTGTTGAGAAGATGACTGACCTCTGACTTGACCCATCCCATTGCTGTTAACATCTTAGCATGACAAGTGATACGTTACAAACATGTCTGCTCTGCAGTGGATTTCGTAGCAGAGTGGAAATCCCTCTGGGGATGTGTTCCATGCTAGACACGAGGTGTTGCTTGTTATCTGTGGTGCAATCAGCTGTTCTTCTCAATGGCTAGTGTCCTGAGATAAACGCTGTGCTTGAACTGCAGGCACTGAATTTCTTGTGTGAAACAAAACTGCTACGTTTGGGCATGTGAGTAAAAACGAACGTTTCTGGATTTCTTCACTACTGATGCTTCGTGCACGTTATCGGTTGAACTACTTACTCACTGTGCCTGGAGGGTGGACTTTACTACTGGCAGTGGAAACTTCTGAGTACCAACTGAGAAAAGCAGTCAGCAGAAATGGACTGGAACAGGGTGCTCTGGCTTGAGTGTGACGGTGTCTCAGTCATACATTTGTATATGCCACTGGACTACTGTATGTATCCCTGAAATGCTTGTCATATGGTGGAAATAAATACCACATGATTTTTTTCTACTTGCCATGAATGCTGTTTGCTGTACGTGATGGGACCTGCTGGGCAGTGCCTTCCCTGGGGCTGAAGTCTCAGCAGCTGAACCACGCAAAACTGCGCAACCCCACAAAACATGTGGTGCTCTGATGGGATTTATTGCTCCTGTGAAACAAATGTTCCTTGAATAGAAAGTATTCCCAACCCATGTGTTTCAGCTGTACTGAAAGCTCCAGCTCTAGCTCTGTCCAGCATCTTTATGCCATTTCATAATAAGGTGTTTAGATGTTAAAAGAAATACCTTATGGTGCCATTAATGTAGAGACTTACATCCAGTGTGAATCCTCTGTCACTCCAGCAGTGATTAATGAGCAAGTTAAAATGCCATCAGCGTTTTAATGCTTCCAGAGTATGGAGTTTAACTAATCACTCTCACTGTAATTGCTATTTTAATCTTGCCCACACTGAAGCCGTTCCTCTATTAGTACGAAGAATTCATAAGATTATTCAAAACAGACAAACCTACATCCAGCTGTAATGTAGCTGTCTTGCATACATCCCAAATTCTTAAAGCTTTCTGTTTAAGAAGATATTTGGCTTCAAAATACCTTTTTGTGTCTCCTTGTGAACTCTGGAGTGCTTCTGCATACAGGGCTGGACTTCCAAAAGTGTCCCCAGCTAAAGACAACTAGTGAAGTAAAAGACTTTCTGTCCTTTTCTGTTTTGGTTTTTTGTTTTTCTCTGTAGATCAGTGAGGCTTTTTGCAGTGGGCACCTAGTCTACAGGACAGAATCTGCCCATGTTACTGCCACACTCCAGCACTTCCCACTGTTGTTCTGCTGGTTTCTTTCACCATAGATCCTGTCAAAAAGACTCCATGTGACCACCTACAGTAGAAAAGAGAAATACCTAAAAATTTATTTCAGAGCCTTCTAAGGCTGCATCCCCTTGTGCAGCTTTTGTAGAGGAGTGGGTTACTTCTGTTAAGTAGATATTTAGTGTTGGAGTTGACATGATCCCTGTAAAATGGGTGTCTGTCCACAGTTGGGGAAACAGCACCTACCTTTGTGGTGTCACCTCCCACAGAGGGGACTGACCTTCACGGGGAGCTCTAGGTAGCACCTGCTCCTCTTTGGATATTCTTATTTTTACAAACAAACTGTCTAAAGAAAAGGCATTATTATTCTTGATGTCTACCCTTCCATTGTGTGTCAGCCCAGAGGTCTTGAAAACAATAATTTAAAAGAGAATTAGGCTTTTCTATAATACCCTTTAAACCTTTTGCGTTGGGTTCTACAATCTGCGGTGAAACGTGCCAAAATAGTAGTGCGACATGGTGCTCTTTCAGGAGGTGTTGCTGTTAAGCTATGAGGGCTGGTAGGAATGTGTTCCTGACTGCAGGAATCTGCCTTCAGATCAGAGTCCTGAGGTGCATCTTTACTGTGACATACGCAAGATGATGCCTTGGGTCGGACTGACTCAAACTCACTGCCCTGAAAGGAAGCACCAAAAAATGCTTCCTTTTCCTGCAGCCTGTGGGAATAGAGGATAAAATGGGATGGGCAAAGCTTTTTGGTCAGAGTTAGCATCTCTCGTTAGACTGAGATGGCTGGACAAGTCTGGACAAGCATTTTGGGTGCACGTGGCCCTCATTAGTTCTGGTATAGACATAGAGACCGTAAAGCTGAATAGCTGCTGTGTAGCCCAACGACAGCTCAGTAGTTGGGAACAGATACCAACTGACCTTCTTGCTCTCGTAGCGTCACTGGAGCAGAGGCAAATATTGCCCAGAGACTAAGAGTTTGTGTGGGGTAGAGATAAAAGCTGGTAGTTAGTGCTAGAGATGCAAGTTTGAAGTTTGCTGTGTTTGTCAGATGTTGTGAAAGGTGGATGTGCCTGAAAGTTGGATAATTTTTTTCCCCTGCTATACATCTCTTTATAAAACCTTCCTTGCTTATAAGGAAAACAGTTTTTGGTGGTTTTCTGCTATTGTAAAATGGTATTTCTGCCCACTGCTGGCCCAGAGCTGCGGCTTGCTGGGCAGGGCTAGGACTTGCAGCCCTTGCCAGGGATGAGCCATGGTGTTCCTGGCTGCAGCCAGTTCTTCTCGACGGCAAACGACACGTTTCTTTCTTTCCTTCTCAAATATTGCAGTGTTATGCAAGTCAAGTGACCTCGTTTTCCAGCTATGCAATATGAACAACCGTAACGTGATGAACCAGCTGTATCCTCCCTCTCCACCCTCGAAATGCTTTTTGAATTTGTCCGTCTTCGGTGTGTGGTTTCATGTTTGTATGGTTAATTCTGAGCACCTGAGCCAGGTCCTTTAAAGATTGCCTTTTTCTAGGACTGAAAACGTAGCATTAGTGCTAACAAATTTTACTGTAAATATTTTTATAAGACAATTTTAAATAATTTTTTGGATTGCTTTTTACAGTTGTCAATGACACTTCTGTTAAATTCTGGATCTAATTCTTACACTCCAGTGCAGTTTTTGCTGGCCGTGATGTAAGCGTGAATCTTTGCTTTCTGCACGAGGAATTAAATGTTGTAACTAAGATCTGGGATAGCTCTCATGTTGATTCTAACATATTAGAAGGACAGTGTTGAGCTCAACATTGAGATGTTAAAATCCATTACCTCAGTCACCACTACGCTCTTAGATTATTAGTTATCTTACAACAATTTCAATATTGGGATTTAATTTTATTGTGCCATGTGTTTGCTTCCCAGTCAGCTTGGTGGACAAGCTGTCTCTTAGTGGTTTTGTTTCTCAGCTCCTGCGTGAGCGTGGCACTGCTTGAAGGATGGAGGACGCCACGCACACAGCAGCACACATGCACGAACCCCCCCGGCTGCCAAAACCAGTGGAATTATTGCAGGAGGTTTTGTAAGAGCTTTACAAATGGAACTCAGGCTACTTCCTCGCGATGGTCCTGTGTGAATATGAAGGTTTTCCTCAGCCCTCTTCTATTTTTGGCTCCTTTTGGGGGTCACCATGTGCTTGACCACCTGCAGGATCCTGGCTGTGGGTTTCCCAAGGGTGACTTTGCTGTTGCAGAGGAAGCATCCCTGGGGACGTGCACCCACAAAACCCAACAGCTTCGCCTGTGGGTGCTCACGCTGCTGGGTTTGCACAACAGGCAACCATATGTAAAGCAGGATAGATTTGCCTCAAGCAATCTGTTGTTTAAACAAGTTTGAATCGAGTCCATCTTTTCCATTTGTGCCTAATAGAGAAATTGAGGGTCATTAAAACCAATTTTCCGTTCATTCAGTTTATCCAAATACTTTTTTTGTACAGATATGTACAGCACTGTAATTACCATAAATGTACTTGGCAACATTTGCATGACACCACCATGAAAGCTTAATACTGTTCTCTCGTTTGCAGTGTTTGGAGACCAAAATCCTTAATATCCGGCGATATGTGATGCCTATGCCTCAAGCTAACGTGATGGTTCAGCAGATAAATGCAGCTCGTTTTTAACCTTTGAGGTTTGTTACTAATAAAACGTGGTATCAAAGCAGTTGCCCCCTTAACATCATGCCCACAAATCACATCCACGTGAGCGTAATTTGTTGCTCAAAGCTACAGTGTTTGGGAGTGTTGTAGACATTATAGTCTGGAAATGAATTAATTCACTTTTTTTCCTCTGCCCTTATCGTTGTTTATGGGTTTATAAATTATTTTCCTCTATAGTGACAATAAATAAATATTGAGAGTTTTAATTTGTATATTTTATGTATAAAAAACCCTCAAGAGTAATGGACGATTGTGAAATAATTTACCTGGGTGTGAAATTCTTTGTTTTTGTAAAACAGACTTTGTTGGTTCAGTAGCTGGCACTATATACCGTAATGAGTTGGTTGACTGTTTAAGCTCATTTTTTTAATTAAAGATTTTTTGCATGAGTGTGAAGGACCAAGGACTTTGCAAAGTAATTCTCTTGACAGCTGTCTTGTCCAGTGCGACAAACAACACGAGAAACATTCAAACTGACATATTTATATTATAAAAGAAAATCACATTGTAGTTCCTCATCCTTTAATTTGAATAAAAAATAGACTGATGAACTCTTGTGTGTCTCTTTTGATTCTGTTGGCATCTGACAGTGGGGAACAATCTCATCGCTCCACATGGCTTTTTTTGCCCCTCTTTAACTGCAGCAAATGCAAACCCTGGGTTTATTTTGTGTCCTTTGGAGTGGGGCAGCGGTACTCACACCTGCTGATGCTGGGAGGTCCAAATGCTGGAGGTGATGCTGCCCTGACACCTGGCTCTGATGCTCTCCTGGGATCTGTGCTGCTCCTTTTCCAAGGGAAGTTTTAGGCCATTTGCCTGCAGGGGTGCAAGAGAAGAGAGTTTCTCTTCGAGTGGGAAAGCCCTTGGTTAGGGGCATTGATGGCAGAAGACGGGACCTTTTAGTGACTGCGACTGGGAAGAGAGAAAACATGAAAAAGGAGAGTTTACCCCCATGGGCTCAGTATTTCTTAATAACATCATAAAGACAGACATTTCCTACACCACTGGAAAGATAAACACATTTAACAAGTAGCACAACTCATTTTGTCTTATGCTCACTGTATGTTTCACGGAGCTCTCTAGTTTTCTAGAAGTGCTTCTCGCGCCTCATCCGTTAATAACAGTGTATGACGTCGAATTTACCATGTGGGATCCTGAAATTTAGTTACCTGATGAACACAGGTAATGGTGTGTTGCGGGTTGCTCTGTGCAGCCAGGGGACTTTGCAACTATTCCTTATTTTATTTCAAAATTCCTTGTCTCCTGCACAGTTGACCCCTTTTTATTCATGTTTAAACTGATGAATCTACAGACTTACGAAGTTGCAGCTGAAGAAAACCCTTTGTAATACAGGAAGAAATCTCACTACTTCGGTTTTGCTGCCTAATTTTTTTCTGTTATTATTGGGTTTTGGTTTTGCATCCTGCATTTTAATCTTTTGGCATGTGTTGCACCCCAGATTTCATCCTTGGCAGGGCAAGGACCATATAGCTGAATGTCCCACTTTGTCTCATCCACCTCAGAAGGGCAAGTGCTTTTGCATGGAGGAAAGGAATAGGAAAGGAAATATTGGGAAAACTCACCCAGTGGGGTTGTACAGTGGAGAAGCTCTGGTCCCTGACCAAATTGGGCATTTCCCCATGCCACCGTGCTGGGCAGCATGCGTGAGCCCAGTGAGTTTGGGTCCCATCTCAGCTAGAGAAATTGCAAACGTCTGATAAAAGATGTACCTATTTCACTGTAAACCCAACTGAATAAATATGGTCAAAGAGGGATTCCCTGCATCCCCGTGCCCTGAACCATAGTGGAAATTTCTTGCAGAATCTCCTTTTTCCAAGCAATGATGACATGACCTGGAGTTGGGCCATGGATGTGGTGGCTTCAGAAGGTGAAATCGCTTCTCCCCTGGCTGGTGGCTTCAGCCGTGCTGAGGGTGCTGTGTGATGGAAAAGAATAATTGCAATTAAAAAAAAAAAAAAATCTGTTGGGTGCTTCTGTAAAAAATAGCCTGTAGGATACAGAGGACCAGTACAGAAATGTTGCCATGAAGCACCCAGGGGTTCCTTAGGCATCCCACAGCTGCTCAGTGACTAGTGATACGGCTTCCTAGAATGTCATTCTGCACTCTAAACAAGCACAAAATCACTTAACTACTTAGTGACATGAAATATTCTAAGAAATTTGCCAAAGTGATTAATGTTAATGTTCTTGTTCAGCAAATTGAATGAGATTTACTTGGCACAGCTGCTGGAGCTCAATGCGTTTGATTTGGCCTCAATTTACAAACTGTATTAGCATGAGCCTTCTCCTGCCCTTTCATTGTGAACCTCCACAGCCTCTGCTAAGCATATTGCTCAGAAAATTGGAGGTCTTAAAATGTTAAAGTCTCTTTTTTTCAGTCAGTAAAACTTCTAAACAGACCCTTTAAAGGATGTGCTGTGCCTGTCCCAGAGGATCTGTTCCTCTTCTCTAAAGCATAAGAGGTTTAAATGTTATTTTTGAATGTCCTTTTCATGCTTCTACTCTTTCTACAATGTTATCTCACCCAGGGGTGAGTTTGTCCTGCTGGACGAACGCTGAAGTATAATTTAAATCATGTGCTTGAAGTCAGAGTCGTGTTGGGACAGAAATGAACCCTAAGACTTTATTTGAAATTTATTAAGGATTTTTAAGCACAGCAATTTCTGCTGGTGAGTCCCAGTGGCCAGACCTGGGCAGGCAACATCAGAAAAACAGCTCTTGTTCACAACACATTTTTAATTGCATTACAACCTGGTACATGGGCTGATTTCTTTTTTCCTTTTTTTATTCTGGGAAGGGACATCTCTTTCTGCCCTGCGTTTTGTCCCGCACAGCTCAGCTTTCCTGAATCTGCCTAAAGAAATGATGGGGTTCTGTTTTTCTGCTAAAGGAGCTGTGAAAGTCACGTGGATCTGAGACACACAGACAGAAAGTTTTGTTTTACTTTATGCTTTACAACCAAAATCTCCTCCTGGTGCCCCATCCCACCTCCCTGCTTGGAACATTTTGCTGCTGTATGTATTGTAAAATACCACACAGCTCTGGAGTGAACAGTGCAAAGCTTCCAGCTTCACAGGGCTCCTGCGTTGGCAAAGTCACCTTGCCAGAGCTACGGACACCTGAGCCAAATTAGAGCTCAGGTCTTAATGACTGGGAAACATTGGATGCAGCCCCTCCTCCTCCTGGGCTGGAACCCTGCCACTTCACTCTGTTTTTTTTTTGTTTTTTTTCTCATGACAGAATTTTCTTTGATGGAAACTGCACTATTTATAAAGCTACAGTCTTCCAGGCAGCTCTAATTTAATTTGGAATTGCATAATATTTCTTACCTGTGTCAGGAAAGTTTAATGAACCATCAGTTTGCATGTTACTGGTTTAGTTTTAAATGCAATAATATAGATGAAGCATGTAATCACACGAGCTTTAATGTGTTGCTGTTGTGTCCCAGGGCACACATCATGTGCCAGAGTGTTGGAGCTTTGACCCAGTGCCCAGAAATCCCCGAGGCAGCTGCACAGACCTGCAGCGAGGACAGACCTCAGCTAGTGAGTGGAAAAAATGCTGTTGGTAAGTTGCAGCTAATTTGTGCACTAATGGAAAATAGCCTGGGATACTTCATTTGTGGCTACCTGGAGAGGTGAACATGATAAACATGATAAAAAAATTCCAGGAGTGTTAGATTTTGTCTAAATGGACTTTCCAAGTTCAGACTAGGTTTGAGGGTTGAAATATCTGGAGGCTCTTACACTAAGTGGGTTTCTATCTCTACCACCCAACCTGATGTTAGGAAATCACTTACTGGCTGTGACTCCCAGTGCTTCTTCTCCTTTTATCCAGTCTGACTATATCCTGCCAAAGCACCCATCAGCTAACAGGGTCATATGAGAGCGGTGGTCCATGACTCACTGGCTTTGTCTTCTCCTCCGTGGTTCTTAAAATCCCCCTGTAGCTCAGGGTTTGCAAAGAACAAAGGCTGCAGGCCATGTCTCAGCCTGCGTCTGCTGTAGTCCACGATGGTCCAGGCTTAATCCGACGGATGGAACAAAAGCAAAAGGACATTTAAAAGACCTGTGGCTTGTAAGAGCCCAGAGTGTGAATGACTGTGTGTCTTAAAGAAGTGGTATATCTCAAAAATCAGGCCAGTTACTAGTTGCGTATGTTGTTTTTCACAGCTATACCTTGAATGTAAGAAGTGCTGCTGTTTTGAAAGCATATGAGATATTGGGAATAGTTTGGCTTATCTAAGAAGAAATTAAATTGTTATTTTTATATTCTTTGTTAAATCCAATGTTTATTAATATACAGATTAACACAATTTCCAAAAGCAAAAGATCACACCACCACTGTGAAACCAGTCCTTCAGCACAATGTGGATACTGAGGCTTGGAACGTTGGTAATTTAACTGTTAAAAGGGCTGTAGCTGTACTTGATCCTGGTGGTCATTTGGAACAAGCAGTGGCTGCATTTGTTTTGTTAGGGAACTACCTTAAGAAAAAAAAAAAAAGTGGGAAACCAGGTGGAAGCAAATTACTTGAACCAGGAACACCTGCTTGATGACTTAAACCTTAATTGGGATCAATTGGTTCAAGTTGCAGGTGCTAAATGCTTCACTCCTATGTGTCCCTTTGCTCTTTCCCTGGCTGCTCAGGGCAGGGGAAGTTTAATCACTTTTCTGGATTTCTCTCTACTTTTCCTCTGCAGGAAATGCCTTATACTCCTTGTTGGTCCTGATCACCTTGTCCCACCAGGTGAAGACAGGACAGTAGTTTCTGTGCTAGTTGCTGCAGTGGAAGTCATGTGGACTGTGAAGGGGATGTCCTGGAGTGGGTTCTAGGGGATGTCGTACCCTTTACAGCCAGAGGAGAGTGCGTGTTCAGAGAAGATGAAGCTGCAGGAGAAATGGTATGTACAAAAGGGGTGGAAGCTCTTAGCACTGGGTTATGCATGTTGCTTGGGTGGCTTTTTGCTTGGATAGAGATGGATGCAAGTCCCTCTTGCTGTGAATCAGTCTAGTGTCAGGTGTTTGCAGATGGTGGTGGTATTTGTGCAAAGTCACAGGGAAGACTTATGTTTTTTCCGTTGTGCCTTCTCTCTACATCCCTGATAACTTATGCTAGAAGAAAAAGTGCTGGGATCTCTCCTTTAAGTGTAGAGGGTGTTTTCTTACAAGGAGATGACATAACAGACTTTCTCTTGGCTTAACCTGTCCTTGGAGCAGGATATTTTCCTGAATAGCTGTTTTACATTTAACTAGTTCTAGTGTTTAATGTGCTTGTTTATGGCAAAATATTGCAGCCTCAGGTGCTGAATGAAGGACTGTAGGGCTCTGTGCTGTAATCTTGCTGGTGGTGGGACGCACTGAGGCACTGGCTGCAGCCAATGTGCTGCTGCTGAGGGGCTCCAGCTTGTTTGCAGGTGGGAGCCCTGGTTCTGGCTCCTATTGGGCTGTCTCAGCATGGGTGATGTATTGGTGCTATAGCAGCCTGTTTGCTGATGCAGGGTTTTTGAGTAGTACATGGTCCTGAATGATACATCAAGTGATACCACTCTTCTGGTTCATTTCCAGGATGCTATTTATTATTACTTTTTTTAAAAAATTATTTTTCTTCCTGCTTCAGCACTTTCCCTTTGTCTCCTGTGTGCACAATGTCAATGACAACCAGCCCTGCAGCTGGGGAGCACGTTGCTGCAACAACTGGGGGTCCAGCATTCAGGGGTGATGTCCTTATTCACAAACTCCTGAGTTACAGCAGTGGCTGAGGAGACAAGTGTCAGTCTGAAAGGTGGTGCTAAAACAGGTGGAGGTTGGGAAGCACAACCAAGAACAAAGATCCTCTCTTCACAGGAGGATATATAGAGATTATAAGAGATTTATCAGGTTGCCATTTCTGCATGGAGGAGAGGGAAGATGATTCCTATCTGGATTGTGAAAAATGCCTCTTACCTGACGACATTTTTTTTTTCCTAGGCTGATGGTGGCAATGAGCTTTAAAAGTTAAAAAAAAAAAATAGTGTGTAGGGGTATTAAACTTGCACAGAAAAAAAACCCCTTAAATCCTCATCCACGAGGAGACCTAAATTTGGATAATGGAAGCTGCCCTTGTTAGTGCTAAGTGCAAGAGCAAGACGCCTCAGTTAGCTCCTAGATCAAAGGAGAAGGCACAAGGCAAGAATCTGATTGCTAACAAATGACAAAATACTTTTTCCCACCCTAAGAAGTACAGAGTCAAAACAGTACATCAAAGTTTCCAGTGCGGTAGGGTTTTTTTGTTGTTATTTGCCTGTGTGTATCCATAGTGTTTGGTAGAAGTGCTGTGAATCAAACCCTCACCATGAATAAATGTTTGCAGAAAATGTGTTGCAGCAGTGATAACTGCTTCTGTGATGATGTCCTCTCCCAGGCTGATGTATGGGGAATGCCTAGCTAATAGTGTCTGGTTAGTATACGTGGGAAGCACTGGGTAGGAAGCAGTCCTGTCACCCAGTAGTTTGTTTGGTTTTTTTTTTTCTTGCTTTCCTGATTTTAATGCTTAGTTCTTTGCCAATTTCGAGTAAAAAGATCATGTGGTTAATGTCTAAATACAGTAAGAGCTCAGCATCAAGGTGGGAGAAGACGTGGTAAAGTGCTAGAGCTAAGGCAGTGGTTTTCATGGAGCCCAGCTCTTCCCACATCATCTTACTTTGCTTCAAGCATCTTGACTGATTTGAAGATTGTTTTTGCCCCCTTCTCTCCTTCCCAGAGTATGAACATACTGACAGATAGCTCCTTTGATTTTTAGTAAAAAAGATATTTTATGAAATATCATTTTTTACTCCATTCCCAAAGACTGAGACACACAATTGCTCATTCACAGTTCAGCTGTGCTCTGGAATGCCATCTACTGTTCGTTGCCAATTTGTTATGATTGCACCTCAAACTCGTGATGAAGTTTATGTAAATATGAGTAGAAGGTCTTGTGGTGCATTATTCTCTGTGTGAAGTAGATCCATGTATCTTCAACTATAAA
Organism: Tauraco erythrolophus; assembly: GCF_009769465.1. NCBI lineage: Eukaryota > Metazoa > Chordata > Aves > Musophagiformes > Musophagidae > Tauraco > Tauraco erythrolophus. Next base: position 4,893,466 of record NC_141480.1, on the reverse strand, counting down.
GCAGCCCAGGCATTGAGCAGAAACAGCATACCTCTCAGAAAAGGGAGAGAAACAGAAATGTTAATTATGGTAATGACTTTGCAGGGGAGTAAAGCAGGTAGTTTTGCCCATCTCTCTCTGATAGTCTCAAAGATTTAAGGAGTAAGCAATACCATGGAGGAATAGAGTCCTCATCATAAGGGATGTTGAAGTACTAAGTAGTCTTGAATGAATGCTGGTAGGAGAGTGGGGATTCTTATCAGTGAGGTCTGTTCTGGGAGAAGACAGCATAGGGGGACTGGGAGGTCACTGTCTTGCAGATAGGGGCACCCAGAGGAGCTCTGTGTCTTGCTGGCTTGGCCAGCTGGTGCTGCAGTGAGGTGTGCTGCCGTGGTGGCCCCTGTCCTTCATACAAATCTCGTAATCGTGTTTGCCTTTGGGGGCTTTTGAGCTTTAATGTGTATGCCTTTTGTTGTCTTGAGTTCTGAAATTGAGAAATTGTTTTTTTCTCGATAAAAAAAGAGAGGAAGAGGGGAGCCGCTTAGCTTCTAGTGCCCTCCTGTGCTGAGGTAGTTTTGGTCTCCGTTGCAGTGATTTTAAAATTGCAACTGTGTTCTCAACATACTCTTTTGTGCAGCAACCACTTAAGAATAATTAACCAAAACTATCCATCTTCGTTTTCTGTCTTCTTAATAATGGTTGTTTAATATGATTGTTGGTTACTAATATGGCAAACAATTATTTCAGAAAAATATGAATAGGGATTCCTAAAAATGTACAATATAAAATAGAAAATAGTATCAGCTTCCTCCTGACTCAAGAGGCAGAAATAAAAGATTTTCTTCTGCCACAGCTGGTGCTTTTCTAGTGATAATTTGGGTTTTGCCAGGTGTGTGGCTGGAGATACCAGGTACAATCAGACAGTGAGTTCCTCTATGTGCTTTTATTGTGATGCCTGAATTATTTTTTTCCTTATCTGGTTAATTCATGCAGCAGTTTGAGTCGAGGCGGGGTAGATGTCTGTGTTCTCTCGTGCTGTCAGGGTGCAAACATCCCCCCCCAGCCTGTGGGACCAGCCACCTCGGCAAAACCTCGTCGGGGCAGCGGGTGGAGGCGCGTTCGCCACCCGACGGGTGTCGGCGTGAGGATGTGCCGTGCAGGACGCCGGACTCTGGGGGTCAGCACAACCAAATAAATGAGCACAAGCCTGGCTGGCCAGAGCCGTTTGCAAGGCAGGATGTCTTCCCGAAAAGAGGGTCTGAAAAAAAAAAAAAAAAAAAATTTTCTTCTAGAGCAGTGCAACTTCATACAGGCACCTGTGCTGTGTTTTGCATATAGATTGGGATCAAAAGCACTGTCATAGCAATCTTTTCTGATCTTTTTTTTCCAGCTTCATCCTATCTGAGCCCTTCATTCGATGACACACGTTAAAAATAACTTGCAGACAAGAAGCAGGACTTTTTAAGGGGTATTTTTTAAGCCATGTAGTTTGGCATCTCTTTTCTAGCGTGAGGTGCAGGAAGGGGCGGTGAGATGGCCACAGCTGATGGGAGGAGGAACAGAGGGAGCCTTTAAACTGGTTTTAAGGGAAAAATCTGCCCACTGTGGGGTTGTAGCCTTAATTAAACGAGTACTGACTACCTATGGGCTTTTAGGAGTGTCATTTACCCCACTTCACAGTTTGATTCTCTGTTAATTGTTATCTCCAACGTTTCAGGGATTGTAATACAAAAGCCATGCCTCCTGTATACATGCTGAAAACGCTGTTAAAATCAAAGCTGTTACATTTCTTTTGGAGGAGAGGATCTATTTGCAACATCCATGAGACTCTTTAGCCGTTAACGTCCAAAACTCTTACAAGAGCAGTGGGCAAAGCGGGGCCCTGTGGCTGTGCAACACGAGGCTTCATCATTGTCATTATCGTGCATTAGCTCTGCAGTTTGGAAACGGGGCTATAAGTTTTTGCTTTCCTTAATTTTTAGGAGAGCTTGCCTACTTTAGCATCTCACTGAAGACCATTAGCAGAGCTTGGTTTGAATCAGAGCTTTGAATTTCAGACCTCTAACTTGGGGAAAACACGTATTTTAAATCTCCTTTTGCAAAGTTCCTGCAGTGTTGGGGGTCAGACATGACTCTGAGATCCAAACACGGGCATTGGTGGGTCCTCATATTCAGATTAACCCCTGTGGCTCTTTCTTACTTACAGTCACCATATGACTCGATCAATAAGAAATTGCTTAGAGATAAAAATAATACAGGCTCTCAGGCATGTACTGGGAGAAAAATCTCTGCTCTTCTTGGTCTTCTCCCCAAATGCCAATTAGCTCTGGGGCAGTGCTGTAATAGTCCTCTTACTTCCCCTAAAAACCAAAACAGAAGTCATCCCTCACTGATGAAAGAAAAGAGAGATGCCAAGGCTGTCTCTCCAGCTGGGGCTTTGCCAAGGATGCCTGGGAGAAATTTGGCCTGTTGTATGCGGCACCAAATCCTGTCAAAGCTTGTGCTGTAACTTGGGTGCTGGTGACAAGGACCTGGACACCCATCAGCAGGTGATCTGTGGCACAGAGTGCTGGAACAGCACATCTTTGCCCCTGCAGCGGAATGGGAATGAGCCCAACTGAGAAGGAGCTTAGAAAAAAGCACTGTGAGATAAAAGTGATCAGGTTTTGCCACCATCATGTCATTGTGGAAAAGCTGATGCTGGGTCAAGGAAGGGCTACCTGATGGTAAATGAGAAGTTGGGATTAAGGACTGGATCGCTTGGATTGCTTTTGGGAGCAATGCAGGTTTCAATTGGCTTCAATGCTGTGTTGTTCAACATCTTGAATCCACGTTTTGTGTCAACCTAAGCCAAACTAACAGCTGCTCTCACCCTCTTCTTGTCCTCAACTCTGTCCTCCTTCTCATCTAGCTGGAAAAAAAGGTTAGTTTTCTGCTGATCTGTCTTTCTGAAAGGCTTCTGAGGTGTGATTTATGCACAGGGAGGGAAAGAGAACCAGAGGAGCAGGATCAGCATGGGATGCTGCACAGCCTATTTTACTGGTTGTCATTCACACCTCTTGCTTTATGACTCTTCAAATAGTTAAAAATTGAGTCTCCTGCACACCTGCTGTGATTCACTGCTTATGTATGTGGATGAATAAATGAAGGAATTATTTAAATTACATTCATTTTCTTAAGTCCCAGAGACATGCTGGGTGTGCAGTACATGCCAGGCAATCACATGGGGCTCCTGCTCATGGGGCACGAGATGCAGGCACTGGGAAACCTTGGTCACAGGGACCTGCAAGGAACCTGCCGGTCTGGACAGGCTCTGGGGGTCAACCTCCTCCTGTCATGTATTTTATCTACACAAAGTTGTACCATCCATATAGCTAGTGTGTTTATAAAAAAAAAATTATATATGATATAAAAAATATATTTTAAAAATATTATTTGCTTTTCTAGATAGAACTTTCTGTTAAAATGCACTGGGAAAGCTGAGGAAAAAGGCACATGAAGCACAGTAATTGATGAGACCGGAATTTGAACCAGGGCATGATGACTACCTATCTGCTGGGCCAAAGGGATTTTCCAAACTCTTTTTTCCAGCTGTTTGCTGCCCCACAGAGCTGTACGAGTTCAGTGTTTAGCAGATTAGAGCTTCATTCACATGGGATCTATTGTTTGTCTGGGTGTAAGGTTTTGGTAACAGTATGGTTACAAGACCACCTTGAAGTCCCCCTTTATTCCAGTAGAAACTGAAGTTTGCCCCATCAGCGCTGCCCACAAGTCTTGTCAACAAAAGGACACGCTGTGCTTGAAGTGCTTGTTTCAAAATTTAAACTAAAGGAAACTGCCTTTTGGAAAAAGCGAGCGATTTGGGGACCCCATTAGAGGAAGATGGATGCTCTGCAGCTACTGAGTTCTGGGATTCAAATCTAATGGAAATATAATTTGAAATTCAAGTCTCAATGACATTACCTAAAAGCTGCTCAGCTCTCTAAGTAACATTTAGAAATTTCTGGAGGTCAAAGAGTATGATTTTGTTGAGCGTGTTCAGCTGGTTGCAGGGCGGATACTTACTCTTGGTTGAAATTAGAGCCTCTTATTTGTTTCAATTTGCCTCCTGCCTAGACAGTTTTTTTGTGTGTGTGGTTTTTTTTTCTTTCTCAAAACTCAAGAACTAAGGTCCAAGACGTTATTAGCATCTCACTTTTCTATCATAACACAGAAGCAGGCATTGCCTAGGAAGGGATTGATTGCCTGTGCTGCTAGTGGCTTGTTGATGAACCAGAGAAGCTGCTATTAGCTTATGGAGATGAGATTCAGACTTACACAAAAGCTTGACACCATGCCATGTTTTTAATTAGTTTTTTTGAAAAGCTACGTGAGATGAGACATGCATACGCCACTGGTTCTTGATGTGGCTGTTAAGGAGAAGGTCTCTCGTTCCGAAATCTGTATCTTTTAGCAGTTGACTCATTTTATAATTGCTGTTTAAACAAACTGGGGCCAGATTCCTCTAATTGTGCTCTCCCAGGAAAATACCTTTCTTCTTCAGTTGGCCTGTTGCTTTTAATGAGATATTGTCTGGATTTGATCCCAAGTAAATGTAAAAGCAACAGGTAAAATCAGGATCAGACACCGGATAAATTTTGCTGTTGCATAGTTTTAGAACCAATTGCCCTTTCCATTAAATATTTTTCCTTGACATTTTGAATCTTATGAAGCTACAACGGATTCCCCAAATCTCATGATTTATGGATGGGATTATTAGTGGAACATGGTCTCATTGTGGCTTCTTGAGGGAATTACTAACTTTTTGGGGCCCTTTTTTCTTTTGTGGAAGGCAAGCAGCTTTACATAGGCAAGTCAATGTGGAAAAAAGGTAACTTGCTCTGTTGTCTGATCACCTTAAAATATCCCCATAACCATTCAGGGCATTTCAGTGGCAGATTTTGACAGATTAACAGATGGCAATTCGCCTCATAACCTTTGGTAAATCCAGCTTTAATTAACTGACGTTTTAATGGTCCCTAAGTGGTCACCGGCTTCAATATAACTTAATTTAATTTAATTTGTTGGGCATAATTCTGCACGCACGAAGTCTGTAGCCAAGCTCATGTTCTCATCCCTGCTGTAGTAGTGCCAGTCTGCCCCATCAGTCACTTACAAGTGTCATTAAGAGCTGGTCCAAAGCCCAGATAAAAGCAGTGTAAAGATAGCAGGAGATTTCACAAGCTCTCTGTGTGACTGCAAATTTGTAATCAACTGAGGAGTTAGGGGTTTACTTTTTTTTTTTAAAAGAAAAGACAAATTGCCTGGAGGAGTCATGCCTGGTTTAGAAGGGTGCCTGGAGGGGTGCCTGGCTGCGGAGCTGAGGACCGTCATGCACATCAGCACAACTCACTCCTGCCTCTCTTTAATGTCAGCCCCAACCAGCTGTGAGAAACCTCCCAAAAACACTGAGAAATATTAGTTTGTAACCATGCAAATCTCTGAGGTTGACTTTTTAATGGGATAGAGAGGAAAACCACTGTAACCTCAGTGCTGAAGCATCTCTGAATTGCTGAATCCTTGCTATGTTCAGGGGATCTGTCTTCTGCAGAAATAAATGATCTTTCTGATCTAAAACAGGTATTATAAACTTAATATGATAACTATAAATCTCCCTTCCATTAAATACGTTTTCAGTTCTGCTTTCAATCCTGTATCTGGGCTGCAACTCTGGAAGACAGGCCAGAGAGATGCTTCCACCTCCTTCTAACACAAGACACATTTGTCCTGTTGGATGAAGCTGTCTGTAGCTTAAAAGTACACAAGAGATGTGCAGAGCATAAGCTGTACAAATGTTAGCACTTGAGTTCAAAGGCCTCTATTAAATTGGCCTATGTATATTTGCATATGTATTTACTTAATTCCTTCCTTTTACCAAATATATTCAGTGTGTCAGGGGAATGTTTCTCTGGTTTACTTGCTGGCTGGCCAGCTGCCTCACTTCTCACCTACAAGAGGTGTTGCATCAATCTCTACATGTTGCCAAAGATGTCGATTTACTAAGAAGCTACAGTACAGTGTTTATAACATAAAATTTAATTTTATGATTTAGAAAAAAATGTAAATCCCTGTGCTTGATAACCTTAGCTGTCCTGGTCACTGTGCCTCTAGCTGGAACATGTGTTTTTATAAGCTGTATACTTGTTCTTAATGGTCAAAGAGTTCAGAAATGTTCTATAATGCTGTGAACAGGTTTGATGTCATGTTCACGTAATACCTTTTTGTTCTGACGGTGCTGTATGAAAGTTCTTATGGGTTGATGCAGAAGTAGGTTTAGACTATTCATTTTTACGTATCTACCCCATCTAATTCTTGAAGGGCACATTCAGCATCTCGAAGGAGTTTATGCTCATTATGAAAGGATGGGGGAATTTTGTCAAAACCACACTCAGCAAACAGGTACTATACAACTTTTTAAGGATACATGGTGTGACACCCTGTTTTACTCTGTCATAGCTATAATGAACAATAATTTGATGAGCTGACTCTGGGAAGTTTGGAAAGACTATGCCAACCTTGATGCGATGACTTTGCTGTGTCTGGATTCATCACCTCTGTCGCTTAGAGACGGTTTCTCTCCAGCTCATAACCTCGATGGCTGGTTTCCATCTTTCACTTCCCTGCTGTGTTGACTGAGTGAGTCTCAGCCTCCTTCCAACGGGGTTTATTTAAAACAGTAATAATAAAATTGGAATATAGCGGAATTATGTACAACCTGGCAGTGTAAGGCACTGCCAAGAACAACTATGGAATAAAAAAAAGACAAGTTTGCTTACAAAGCCCTAGCTAATAAAAGGGTTAGCAAACTCAGCTGCTGACAGGTAGCGATTCAGCAAGTGAAACTCTTAACCCTGGAGGCCAAGTGTCCTCTCTGGCATCACATCCTGGCCTCTCCAGCCGTGCCCCTCTGCGTTTAGCAGGAGGAGGATGCTCACCCAGCTGTACCCTGGCAAAGCCCCTCAGAGATCCACCTCAAGGCCGTTCACTGTGCTCAGCATGCACTGAAATGACAATGAAATAATTAAGTGCCAATATTTTTTGATGTAACTACTACGTTAATGCATCAAGGATTTAAAGGAAAAAATTAACTTCTTGATCCTCTTGGTGTAATATTACTTCTACAAACTCTTCAGCAGAGAATGGTAAACCTTGCCAATATTCTGAATACTGCTAAATCTTGCCTTTAACCATGCAACGTTTTAGCACACGGAGGATGAAATTAATGAATCTGAAGATAATGAAGGTATAACTGAACAAAATGAACGTTATACCTAGAGGCTAATCATCAAGTAATTCAAATGAGGCTGCAATTATGAGATTAAGATTTGTGTGATAAAATTGTTTACCTTTATATAAACCCAAATCCAATACTTCATAAAGTAAGAGCAAATTAAGTTAGAGGAAAAGAAAATACAAAGAGATTGCGCCCAACTCCTTATCATTCACAAAGCAGGTAGATCTAGCTGGCTGTATTTTTTGCTCAGAAAAACCTGGCGCTTCTCTAACCTGGAACGCAGAATAAAATTTGCTCAAGACCCTCAGGGAGGGAGGGGATCTCATCAAGGCAGATGAATGCATGACTGTTTTTTGGTTGTATCATCCCTTGTGCAGGGTACAGGAGGCAGCTGTGGTGGAGAGCCCAGCCGGGAGCTGCTGGCTAATCATTAGCTGCACATGAATTTTAGTAAAGCCAGAAAGGTTTCCACTGATGGTGATTCCATTCCAGTGCTCCAGAGTGAAGCCCTGCAAATACTGTTCTGCTTTCTGTAGTCTCTGCCTGTATCCGGGAGCTTCGTTAAGAAGCAGGACTTGGAAATGAAGAAAATTTCTCTCTGTCATTGCTGTTCATCTGACATGCAGAAGGAGGTGTTTATTCCTGGTGTTACTCAGCTTTTGCTGGTTGATAGGCAAGTGGCTCATCTGGCCTGTACTGGGACAGCAAAACATGTCTCGTGCAGGTGAGAAGTAAATCCAGAGGCTTTCTGAAGACTGGAGTTGATCCTTGAGGTCAGCAGTTCCCACATTCTTAAGCTTTTCCTTGGCAGCTCCCCTGTTAGAAAGAGAAAGTTAAAGCAGCAAATCCCTAGCTGTGCCCCAGCTCCTGCTCTCTTCCCTTCCAGCGGTGCTTGACACCGTTCCCCTCTCCAGCTCCACCCGTGGAGGAGCCGGGAGAATCCTTGCTGCCTGGTGAGGGTCAGGACAGCCTGGGGACCCTTGGCTGTGCACCTCTGGATGAGGGGTGGGTGCCCTCCTGCTCGTGGCTGTGCTGCAAGCACTAAAGCCTGGCTGGCTGCAGTGATGCTCAGGGCGGTGCTCCTGACTCGAGTAGCTGTTGCTATGTGGGCTGGAGCTGTAGAGAAGGAGGGTATGGGCAGAAGGGATACAAGTCACCACCTGAGAGGGTTGAGGAGATGTAGGTCTGAGTTAAGAAGGTCCATGGAGCCTTAGGGTAGATGGTGAGCATGGCCATCTCACTGGATAGAGGTCTGATACACCTCAAGACCAAGTGTTTGGGACATGTAACTGATGGGCAACAGGGAATTATACACATTAAAGGGTGTGAGGAAGGGAGCTGGATCCATCCATGCCTCTCCTGATCATTCCGTCCACCAGCACGCTTTCACAGCAGGTCATCTGAAATATGGCAGGTGCTGGTATGCTGCACAGCACCAGTCATCTGCTGAAGGGGACAGGGAGGATGGGATGAGAGAGCTGGAGGGACCAGCTCGTTTTGCCTGGAGGTAGGGTATGCTCACACATTGTGGGGAAGGAGGGAAGACCAGGCTTCTATGAAATGGATGAAGTTGGTACATTGGGGGGGAAGAGTGGAACATCTCCAGGTGACAGAAAGGAGGAAAGAGAGAGATGCATGGAGTGGTGCGAGTGATAGACTGCCTTTCTCTGAAAGAAATCAAAAGTAGGGCAAGAGTGGAGGTGTCTGAAAGTATATGAGTTTGCGAGAGAGAGACTCAGCAAAAGAGAAGAAATTGAGTCATTTAACATAAAAGATGGGGATGCTGGAAGCAGCTGCCTCGGAGCGGGCTGTCCCTGGAAGCACCGTGGCCGCAGGTTTGGTACCTCAGCCCTGAGCGAGGCAGAAATCTGCGTGCAGTTTCGATTTCTAAAAGCTCACGCTTCAGCTAATTTCACAGTGCTGGAATAACCATTTAGAGTTTAATAGAAATACAGTTCTGGAGGCTGGGAGTCTGGAGGAGAGACGTAGTTTCGGAATACAGTAACCATTCTTGTAACACTGAGTTAGTCAAGGATTATTTTGGCTATTAAAGGAGCCTGAAACCATCAGGAGATTGATTTTTTTTTTTTTTTTTTTAATTTTTTTTTTCCCCACCACAAGATGGCATTAATTCTGCAGTGAAGGAAGGAAAGATTGCAAAAGGGCCTCACAGGGGAGAGGAGAGTGGATTTAAAATAAAAACATTTTAAAATTAATAGCAGACTGATACGAAACAAGCATTTGTCACACAAGTGTCCCTTAGAAAATTGTATTATCCAAGAGCTGATTTTGGATGCATAAAATGAAATTACCTACCACTCATCAGATTAGCCAGTGCAGCTGCTGAGCGTCGTACTACTGGCATGAACAGAATTTTGCTTGCAAATCCTTTTCTGCTGTTTGTGCATACCGGGTCTGAATGGGTTTGGGTTCCCTCATAGGCCTCCTAAAACCTATCAGTTGTTTGCTGTGAGCTAACAACAATATTTACCCTCGTCTAATAATCATCTAATGTGTTGCTAAAGGTCTTTATTGCGGTTTGTTTTATGGAAGTGCTCATTTAGATGCTCAATGCTTCAATATATTTTTTTGCAATCGTTTTTCAGGGTTTCTTTTTGACCTTGTGTGGCCCCATGAAGTTTGTCCAAAGTGGAAGTCCACCTAAATACTTGTGCTGCCTATAGATCTCTGTGAGCAATCACCAGCTGGCTTGAGATTGATGTTAACTCAGATTCTTTTGTAGTTATTGCTTCTAGTAATCTCAGAATATCTTGGTATTTCTTGGTCTTCTCCATTCAGAGGTGTCAGAGTTGTGGTTTTTTGTTGTTTTTTTTTTTTTTGGTTAAAAAAGATTTCTAAAATCCTGTTTTGTACTGTATATCTGCATTTTTTTTCTAAGAGGAAGAATCTCTTTACAGTATTCCAGTGTGACAGTGCTCCAGTACATAGGGCTGAAAACCTCATTCTTCTCTTAATGATTTATATCTCCTTTTTTTTTTTTTTTTTCTGATTTGGCTTTAAAAGCAACAGTTATCAAAATGTCATGCTAGAGACTGTAACTCATGGTGTCACAAGATTATGGCAAGGCGTTTTGAGATTTATCCAGTGCTAACCACAGGTTCTCCTTCGTCGTGTTTTACAACTTTAAGCTGCCACAGACTTATTTCTTTCAATTGTTGTGTGTGTTGCTTTGGCTTTCACAGGACCCACAGAATTCATGTTTTATTTTCTTGTTTTTAGAAAAAGTCATGGGGTTTTATGTCTTTTCTGTGTGTTTAAGGTAGAATTGGAGCATAAGATAATTCACCATCTTAGTAGCCCTTACAGTCTATCCAGCCAACTTGTATGGCCCAAGTAATGAATAATGATTCTATGATGCTATAAAGCAATGCTGAGATTCTTTTCAGTTGCACAATAACGTGCATGCTCTTTTGTTCCTCTTGCAGCTATCAATTTATTTCTGAAGCATAAAGTGCTCTTGTAAGTGGTATTATAACAATGATGGTTGTGCTTGATCTTGCATGTACTTCACACATGGAAACTCCACTGAAGTCAATGATTATTTGAGCTAGAGGGCTTCCAAGCCTGGCCTGCCATTGCTATTTACGACAATATTCAGTCCCTTAAAAAAACCCACAAACAACCAACCCAAGATATTGCTTGACTCGATATATCTTTACCGCATGGCTGATACTGGAGAGTTAAACAAGATTAGACCGACATGGAGATGAAGAGGAGCTTTTTCGAAACATAGCTGCTCTCTGTAACAGTTATACCCCGATGCCTCAATTAATTTTATCTAGGTGGTCTCTGACAAAATTTCCAGATTAACACTTCGGGGTAACCAGGTGGTTGCTCCCGCGGAGCACCGCGACGGCCTGCTAACGAAGCAGGTCATTACGTTTGCACGGTGAGAGCCACTCCGGTGCTGAGGCACTGGGGTGGAATTTCATGCTGTTCTCACAATATTTTAACTCTTCACCACTTGTCACCAAAAGTTGAGGGAGAATTGAAGCACTGACCATGTCTGCACCTTAAAGCCACCTGCAGTAACCCTCGCCGTTTCCCCACCAGGATTTGCTTAGCTGTCCCACAGCAGATGTCACAGAGCAAAGGTATCGTCTGCGGTGAGCTGTGTACATCACTTGTTCCAGTTCACCCCAGGTCATTCCCAGTATTGACTTTGCCCCTTAAACTGGCAAGGCAGGACTGTGCCATGCTAAGGGAAGCCAGGTTTTTCTGACTCAGGTTTGCCTCTCTCGGCACAATGTGGTTGGGATGTTACTGGCTATTCGACGTTTTTCTGAGGAATTTGAGAGGGGATTGCAGCTGTGGTGGCTCTTTGTTTATCTGCAGTTGTAAGTTCCCAATGATCTCTTCTGTGTTTAAGTATACTGGCCGGTAGCATTTTCTTGAGAGAAGAAAATGTTCATTTCTGCTGTCTGTTACCTCCTTCCTGCAAGCAGAAATGTTTCTCTTAATTTTTTTAAGTTCCCCAGGAGGCAGATTTTTGTCTTTTGATCTCAGAAATGTTTGACAACTCCTGTTACCAGTCTTTTGTTTGAAATGTGCTGGAAATAGTCCTATTATTTTGCCTTCAGTTCTACCTTCCTTTCATAGTCCGTTTTAAGTTCTTAATCATGTAGATGTACCATATCATTATTCAATTTTCCCACTACATGTCCACTTTTTACCCTTCTTAGTTCAAGGCGCTTTTTTATCGCTCCCTCATTAACGTATTTTAAACATTTCTTTCCTCTACTTTTTTAGAAAAAGGAGATAAGAAAATAAAAAGGCAAATGATATAATTTGCAAACTTGCTTCTTTTGGCATCAAAGCTCTGGCGCCTTTGACAGAAAGCCCGCAGGACTCCAGAGCTTGGTGTATGACAGCAACGCCTCCAGCAGCTTTGCACATTTGCATTCATGGCAGCATCAGAGCTGGTGTAGGCACAGGTTGGGGGAGATCTGGCTTTATTTTTTGCAGGAGAACTACCCTGCCCCTCAGACAGCAGTTGCACAACCTTGTGTTTCATGGCATGACGGCTCACTTTGGTTTTAGTGTGATTCTTTACTGGTGGCTGTAGCAAAGACAGAGTGCCAGTGCTTGTGCTCCTGACCCTGCCTGCGGCTGTACGTGTCCCTCCTGGTTAAGAAGCAGCTGATGGAGAATGTCTTTCAAACGTACCGCTTGTTGTCTGACAGTATAGAGCCTGTGTTGTTACCTGCCAATCCCCTGTGCTGTGAAATCTGTGTTTGTATTAACTTCGTAAAATTCCTGTATTGGGGTTGAGCGTGGTATGAAGCCAGGCAAGTAATTTGACTCTTTCCTCTTTCAACATTCAGCTTTTTTTTTTTTATTTAACTCCACTTGCATAGCTATAGTGTCATACATAATGTATTCCTAAAAACATATTCAGGTATGAGCTGGTTGAACGTGGTCCCCTGAGTTGGAACCCATGCGATTTACAACCTAATAATCTAATGGGTTAGTCTCCCTGTGCGGAGGATGCTGAGAGTGTGGGAATGAATCTCCTCCAGCCTCGAGGAGGGGAATCAGCATGTGCAAAGAAGTGGGAGGAGTTCCTGAAAGTGTTTCTGGGCTTCAGAGTAGGAAGGGAATTGCGTCTTCAAGCTCGGATGATGCACTCACAGCACTGTCCTGTGCAGAGAAAGGAAAGAGGTGGCTGGATGCCAAGGGAGGTACAGGGTCCAAAGAGGGTAGAAGTTCAGGTTTGAAACCAGAGAAACTGCTTGGAGCTGCTTGTCTAGAAATGAAAGTAATACTAAATTAGCTGGAATTCTAAGGATTTGAACCAAAATGCGATTAGATGTTCAGTTGGATTTAGATAGAAGTTTCTGGGTTGGCATATTTCTACAAAGAGTACCGTCTGCATTACAATCTTCTACTCAGTGACCATCATCTGCAATTATTGTAATATGTGCAGTTCTTAAATATTTGTTAATAATCAAAAAAACCTACAGCCTTCTAAAGCCTCCACAGGCAGAGGTTTTGCATTTTGCAGTTTTGTACCCTGCTGCTGCTCTTGAGGAAACACGCTGGGTGTGATGAGGGTGGCATGGATGGTGCTGGGATTGTGGTCACCAAGAAGCTCACCCAGAGTCTCCTCCAGAAACTGGAGAAGGACTAACAGATCCCTCTCTGTCAACCCTTCTCTAGCACCCAGTTTTGCTGAAGATGGTGTTGCTGGGGTAGAATTGCTGTGATGTTTTTCTCTGTTGCCAGATGGAGAAGGAAAACTCTTTCATCTAACGAGGACAATTCTCTGCTAATCAGCAAGGGGCTTGGTCAATCTCTGAATTCTTGGAACTGACTTTAAAGTGAGAGATAGGCATATGTTTGTGATTATTTTATGCCAGCATTATTTTGTGATGGGATTGTTGGCAGTAGCTGTTATTGGGAATTTTCCCTGTATTAATTTAAACTGAGACTTACCAAATTAAATTCAGCTAAAGGATGAGGCACTCTCTGTTCAATACCCTTCTTCTCCTTCCTCCGCCTCTACTCCCAGTCCCACACACAACCTGAGTCTCGGAGGCCCTTGGGCAGCAGCCCTGCTCCAGGCTCAGCAAAGTTTTCTCTTTTAGTGAGAACAAAAGCCGTAGCGAGCCCGGAGCAGTCCCCTCAGACTGGCAGCATGCGCAGAACAGGCAACAGATGCTGGTATTTTTTGTAAACCCAAAACCTAATTATACTTGGAGCAGTCCCACAGGTCTGGGAGGAAAAAAAAAAACCCAATCAACCTGATTTACGGATTCCACTTGCCACTGCTGGGTTTTAAAGCAACAGAATATGTTTTTCAGTAATGCTCCCTCTCCTTGTCCTCTGGAAAGTGGGCAGGAGAGTTACTTGAATGGAAAGGAAGGTGTATTTGGTGCCTTCCCACCGCAGGGCAGCACCTTGGGGCTCACAGTGTCACCTGCAGGAAGGCGAATCCTCACTCAGGCACGACAAGAGGAACCTGGTGTTTAGCTGACATGCAGGTGTGGACACAACAGTGTTTAGGGCTGATAAAGCTGCTTCTGAAGTGTTTTTAAGGATATCTGTCATATTACAATGTCAGAATACAGTGTGAATCTGCACAGCTTATTATTTTTGCTGTTTCTTAGTGGCTATGTCTTGTTTTCATTTATATTGAACAGACATTTTAGTCTTATCCTGGTATCTGCCCTGCAAGCCTGAATAGCTGAAGAGCCTTGACCCTTTTCTGATCCAGGCTTCCGGAGACTGAGAGCCAAAACTATGAAAACTGCCTTTCAAGAAAACATAAATTATAAAGTGGATAACAATTGTTCCCCATCAGGACACAATTTGTGTATGCCTGAAGCAGAAAAACCACATAGAGGAGAGGCAAGGCTTTTCCCAGTGTCTTGAGAGGGCTTGCTGGCTCTGATGAGCTTCCAGTTCAACTGGACTAACAGCCCATGGCAGCTTTTGGACAACTTTTGTGTCTCTGCAGATCTCATTTCAAGTGCATAAGGGTACTAATAGATTTTGCTTTGCACATGGAGACTATCCGATTTATATTCCATGTGGTCTGCATGAAGATGATGGAGAGATGTTGCAGCCTGTAGAAAAGTTCATTTGAATTGTACTTTCAAAACACATTAGCAATAAGTGGAGAGTAAAATAATACCTTCTGGGTGGAGATAAGGTAAAGGAGTATGGAGATAGTGCTCCCTGGGGTACCTGGGACTTGTCCCGGTCTGCTGGGAAGGTCTACAAGCCACCAGGATGGCATGGACAGCTCCTCCATCACAGGGTGGACCTGGAGGCCTGGCAATGGTTTTTGACATGACATCTTTTGGCAGAGACATCCCCTCTTCCTCTGGAGAGGCTCAGGCACTTGGGAGCTGAAGCGTCGCTAGAAGATGTAACTGAGGCAGGGACTTGGTGTTTCAGAGGGTAATGGCAGTTTGCAGAGGGGTGAGCTCTGACTGGAGTTAATAGACACTCCATGCTGATTGAGAAGTGCTCGTTAGGCAAACACGCCTGGGGAAGCTGCGTGTGTGTGGCTGTGTCTGCGGTACTACTGGGGTTTGGGTGAGCTTTTGAAGTAAATCCCCTGGTTGTCTCCAATTCTCGTGCCTTGGTTTGCGTTGCAGAGACATCTCCGAGTGCACAGAGCAGATTCCCTTCAAATGAACCCAACTGGCACATGGAGCAGGAACACGCTCCAAAGCTAACGCGTATTTGGACAAGAGCTGGTCTGAAGCAAACCCCTGTAACATCTGTAGTTTGGCCATTGACCCTCAGCAGCAGCTGTCCCCCACTGCACACCCCATTGTACAGCACCGCGTTAGGTATGGCCTCAGCACAGCTGGAGAAAAGCTAATGCTGCGACAACAGCTGGACAAAGCAGGATCAGTTTTTAGTACCTTGGCATGATTTGTTACAGCTGAGTCCTTCCACTAAATCCTTAAGACTTTTCAGCAGCTGTGAGCTTTTTATAGCAAATCAGATTTTCGTGCCCGTTTGGTTGACTGGTTATGAACATACATCTCTCAAGTTGGCTTGTTACGTTTTGTCGATATTCTAAAGAAAACCAGCAATGTGCAGTGGAGTATTCATCTGTATCTGCTTCTGATGACTTACGCCTCTTGCAAATGAACACAAATAACCAAGAAAATTGGTTTGCATGTAAAACCCCAAAGACAAAAGACTCCAGCACAACAAAGCAACAGGTTGCCATGTGGAAAACATCAAAGCAGGCTGGCTGTGATTGCTGCTGAGTCAAGCGTTCTGGTACAATAAAGAGCTTGTGGGAAATTGATAGTGAGCTGTCTGGTTTTTGGGGGTGCCAGGCATCCACCGGTCTTGTCAGGGTGATGTGCCTGACTCTTGGCATCTGTATTCAAAAGTATCGATCTGGGCCTTCAGTGTAAACCTTCACTGAGGGATAAGCAACACTAATTAATTTTCCTCCTTTCCTCTGAATCTACTTAATTTAAGAAATGCCTTATTGATTGTGATTTTGGCAAGTTAAATTTGTGTTTTGTGTGCTGGGAGCGTAAGGAGAATGGTTTGCCATTAAGGGCCGCAGTCAGTGGCAGCATGTTGCTACTCACTCAGTATGAGAAAGGAGGAGAGCTCAACTTACTGCTCCCTCGTACTCGGTTGCTGACGTTTTTGTTGCTTTGGTGCTTTGTTGTAGGTATTTTTGATTAATTCAGTGGTCAAAACTATAAAGGGTCTGAAGCATTTTTGCCATGAAGATCTGGCAGCATAGCTACAGTACTGTCACAGCAGATTTAGGAGGTCTCAACACTGGTCCAAGATAGAGTCCTGACGTAGACATATGACATAGATGTAGCCCAGAACAGATTTACAGCTAAGTCCCACTGAGTTCCATAAAACTACAAATTTCTCCTGCTTAAGGTACATAAAGGATGCATCTGCCTTTCCGACTGGTGCATTGCAAATGGGGAAGAGCCTGGGTTTGCTTTGCTGTGGCTTGGTTAGCCTACATCCCAGTGCTTGGGTGATAGTTGATATTGACCTCTCCTCTGGCACGTGTATGATTTTGGAGCATTTGAAGTAGAGAACCACTGACGCTCCAATACAATTTAGCAAAAGAGTATTATTTCCATGAGACAATGAAATCAATTGAACGAACGAGTCATTTCAACCTCTGTCTTCCCCCTCCCCACTCCACCCACCTCTGTGTACGAGGGAAATTTGGAGGAATTCAAGCAAAATGTGGTCTGGAAGCGGATGGCTTCTGGCTATCTGTCAGCAGTCATGCTTTAAGGCTCCTCACCTGTAGGATGTAAAACACCAAGGAGAGATACTGCCACATATAATGTGAAATTTTTGAAGGGGGAATACACTTTGCAGTATAGACGACTCTTTCCACGGAGCCTTTCAGACTGCTCGGCAGTTACGAGCTTTTTATAGCAAGTCAAATTTCTTCACCCATCTGCTTGTCTGCTTATGAAAATGTATCCCTCTGGTGCACTTGTTACATTTCATTACTGTTAAATAAAATAAAAAGTCAACATACCTTGCCCACTGGTTTAGTCATCTGTATCCGTTTTTGATGAACTGCATCTCCTATAAAATGATCACAGATGCTCTAGACGTAAATATCACCCCCTGCTACAGCTTCCAGGTCTCTAATAACAAAATCAGCTTCATTAATGATGAGTATAAAGGTAATGCACACCAAACAGAACAGCCCCACTGGGAGACTTTCCAAGTGGAAATGTGATGGATGCGTGATGCAGATGTTGTCTTTCATGAACAATTAAATTTCCCTTGATTACCGTCTCTTGAGAAGGAAAAATAGAAAAGGAAGCAGTATTATTAATAGTCAGCTTTATTTCTGATTGCTTAAGTGCCCTTACAAAGACAAGATTCAGTAAAAGAAGTCAGTAAAAACATTTGAGAAGAAATGTTAGACAGAAATTTGCTTAGGCTTCAGATATTCTGTGTATCAAATAAACCTCATCTGCCCTCCCTCTGCAACACCGCTGGGTTGGCCCCCTCCTCATGGGAGAAGCAGCACAATGGCCTTGATCTCTAGGGACAGCCTCAATAGCTCGGTCTAATTTTGTCTTATTGTCTATAAGGTCTTAAAAATTAAGAACGCATTTTATTGCTCTGTGTATAAACAGTCAACCCCCAGTGGGAAAGTTAATTAAAATGGCCAATGCATCATATTACCAATCATCTGAGCAGTGCTCAGTGCTCTCTGATCTGTGGCCTCCTGAGCATAATTCAGGATGTACGAATGTGGGTGCATGCAGACAGCGGGGCTTGTAAGGTGCTCTTAGTTGTAGGTTCATCACGTGTTAACATACAAATATTACTTGTTGTAAAAGCAAAAATGTCTAGAGTCTAGTCCAATATCATGTCAAAGAATAAGACAGAGCTAATGAAACTGTGCCTTAGATTAAATACTAATCCCTTTCCTTTTTCTTTTTCGTTTCCCTGTATCTAATTGTTTTCAAGTTTCCAGGTCTACTTGCTTGAGGTTAAAAGGGCTCAATTTAATTTTGTTTTTCTTTCTGTACCTTTCCATCATCTTAATGGTTTTTCTTTTTTATTTTCTTTCCTCTGCTGACATTTCCTAGGCTGGTTGGTGGTTAAAGTGGATTGTTAAGAACAGATTTTACAGTTATATATAGGGACTAATATCCACTCACATTGACTTCAAATCCCACTGTAGGTGAGCGTGTTCTGCCTCCCTACGCTTCCTCATCTTATTTGGGAACAGTGTCCTCTCCATCCCAGTCTTGTTTGCAGCTAACCAGCTGCCACTTTTCTGTGGCTGGTAAAGTGATTCCAATGGGTATGTAATTTGAAAAGCATAGTGGTTTTCACTCAATATGACATGCAAGTGGAGGGGATACTGTGTGAATTCAAGATGATGCCGTATGTTCCTCATTCTGAAAGGAAAAGACTCTGTGCATGATCCAGCCATCTAGGTGCTGCTCATGGGACACAGTTTTATTTAGCTGGATTTATCATAAAATTCTTACTCAAGGCTATGGGCAGCAGCACATACCTTAAAACCAGGCAGTACTGAAAGTCAGTGCAACAGTACACGAACTTACCCACCATCCCCAAACAAACCCCTATTTTTCCTTTAAATAATCCTCCCCTTACAAAGCAATGATCAAAGCTGTGGCCTCTTCATAAGCAGCTGATGCCGCAGTCCTGCTCCGTGATGCATTCTGGTACAGTAACTCTCTTTCTGCAGGGGATGTCTTAGAAAGCTATGACTGTGCTCTATGTGTTTATTTATAGGTCAAGATTAATGTAGTGTGAATGAAAAACATGTTTATTTATGGGATTGTGACTAATGTAGTGTGTGCATTCTACATCAGTAAACATTAATGAATGTTCCTCTATGTGAGAGGCTGAGTAAGCGACTCGACTGTTGCATTGTTCCCACTCGAGAAAGCTGGGTGCTGCAGCCGTGGCACAAGGTGATTTTGGCTCCATCACAGGCCCTCGTGTGCCGTACCCGTTACAGAGGCCGATGTTTCCATAGTGAATAATGACTTGAGGCACTTACATGTTTATTGAGATTAGCCAGGGGTGATGTTAAACCTGTAAGATGACACTGGTAGTACAGAATCCATTTTTTTCGTGTAGTACCCTTCAGATTTAAGACATGTCTAAGTGCTTGACAAGTAATTGAAATCCTGAGTGTTTGGAGACTATGATAGCAATTATACCAGTCGTTATAAAATGAGACAGAAAGCAGAGGAAGATCTGAAAGATAGCCCAAAACCAATGAAAACATAGCACCACTGCCAAGATGTAACCCAGTCGTAACCCGGTCATTCCACCTCAACCCAGTCCTTGCTGTATTTGCCTGTTTGCAGCAGATGACCAGAATTCTCAGTGCGGTGTGTGCAGAGCCCGAAGGGTCAGCTGAGGCCAAGAATTCACCGTGCTCTTTAAGCACAAATATCCTACTGGTGGCTCCTCACCTCTGAGGACCTTGAAGGACTTGCCCAAGAGTGAGTGTAACCTCTTTGGCAGAGTAAAAAATCGAAATATGAATTGCAAGCCCAAGTCAGGATTATGGTATTCTTGTTTCTGACCATCTGCTGCTTTTATTGTAACCTACCTGCTTTGCCTTTTATGTGCTTACTTTTCCTCTGCTAGTGGTTGCCATGTATCTAAACCAGGATGTCCTAGGATGTGTTTCCATAGGATGTCCAGCATGTGCAGAGCCTGCAGGCCAAGAGTAATTGCCCTCTACTCTGGGAAGCACCTGGGAGGAGTGAAGGAGAGAGGGACACTAGTCACCTCCTTCTTCAGAGATTTGTAAAGGTTTCTCTCCAATCCTTCTTGCAATTCCTGTCTAGGTACATCTTGCTCCATGTGCATTCCTGAAATTCCTGTTCTTTGGCACATTCGGGGTGATCTACCTAAGAAAGACTTGAAAACCAGCACAAAAACTTGTCCAAAAAATGAAAACAAGTGCTCAATGATATGTAATAAATAACCACAGTATAACAGACAAAGAAAACACATCATGGTATCTGTTCAGGCAATAGGCTTTTCCTGCAGATGCTTTTCGGTCTGTTGGAAGAGCAAATGGAAGTGAGTTACCTCTTTGGATCTGAATCCTGCTTGGAGAGGTTACATTTGTTGGTGCAAGAACCTAAAGCAAGGGAAAGAAGCAATGTTTGTCTTTTGTGGTCTTTCTGATACGCTGCACTTTTCAATTGTTCCTGAGAAGTGTGGCCAGAACCACCAGTTACTGGGAGATTTTTATTTTGGTGTAGATGAGCAGGGCATGACTTGCCACAGCTCTGTCTAATGCCACTTTTAGCCGAGCTAGACCATGCCTGAGGAGCTGGTCTTGCCAAGTGTTATGGCAACTTCATTTTACACAAAAGTCTTGCCAAAGCAGGGAAAAGAAACTACTGAAAATCCAGAGAGCTGAATGGGAATTTGAATAAAACACCATAGAGCACAGATGTGTACTTCTATTAGCATCAGAGTTGGACAGCCACCATGAGGCACAAAAATCTCATCCCAAACGACATCCCTTTTGGCTCAGCACCCCGTTATCACCGTGCAATGCAAATACCTGCGCAGCATTGGCACCTGAGGGCTTCCAGGCCCCAGGCAAGAACTGCTGTCAGAGCTCTTCTGCAGCTTTCTTTTACCCTGCCAGCTCCCCTTACAGCTTTCCAGCCACCCTACATGTTTAAATTCCTCAAGCAGTTCTTGTGTGCAGTTCCTGCAAATTCATCTAAATGCAGGAGCACCTCTGCACACCTTCCCTGTCTGCTCCGGGCTGTCACTCACCGGCTCTGCGCTGCTACAAAGTGCAGTAATAGCATAAAATATGCTGACAATCCTGCCTCCCAACCACGCCAGCGATTAACAAGCTTCCCTGGTAACTCTTTACTGCGCTCGCGGGTCCGTCTGCACAGGGAGGAGGGAAAAGAGAGGGCGACAGGGACTGATCTGGAAAATACAGGGCAGGGGGATGTGCTATATTTGACATACTGAGTTGGCATATATGGGCTGATGGAACCTTGTCAGGTCCTTTCAGGCTGAAAGGGAGAAGCTTCTTTGGATGTAGCTTGTATGTGACCTTTGGGTATCGTCTGCAACGGTGTCTGGCTGCAGATGCAGCCTGGGATGCTGGATGCATCCTTTGTGTACCGTGCTCGTCCCAGCAAGACCTTGCTTGGGAGCTTCAGGATTGCAAAGGGAAGAGATTGTGCTGGGAAAGAATCATAGAATTAAAGAATGTTTAGTGTTGAAAGGGACCTCAAAGTTCATCTAGTTCCAACCCCCCTGCCATGGGCAGGGACACCCTCCACTACACCAGGTTGCCCAAAGCCTCGTCCAACCTGGCCTTGAACGCTTCAGGGATGGGGCATCTACCAGTTCTCCTGGTCCCTCACCACAATTTGGGAAATAAGGCTGAGACCTTCCTGCAGGCGACTTTATTAGATAACTTGGCAAGAACAAAAGCTACCGGCCAGGGAGCGCGCTGCTTCGGAGCCCCAAAGAGCTCCTTCCCAGGGTTCTGCGTAACGTCACTGTACTTCGTTATTCCCCATTAATATTTTATCAAGCAGAAGAAGAAAGTTTCCCTTTGAAGTTATACACTAGTAAATCAGCTTCTTATTATAGCATTAAAATACTGACGGTTTTGCTTGGGGGAAAGAGAGGCAGACAGCCCAGCTATAAATACTGTGTTGGAGCAGTTAATAACTTTAGGAATAAGCAAGTGCTACAAACTAGAAATTTACTTTCTGTGGCCCCTAAAGCTGAACCTACAACAGCTCTGATCTTGTTAGTTCCTTCTTTCATCCTTTCTGAGCCTAACGCAAACCCTTGCAGGAGCACTTCAGGGCTAGATGGTACCAAGTACTAAGGTACCATAAAAAAGAACTTTTTCAGGATGATGTGCTGGGCTAGCTGGGAACAGAGACAGACACATACTGGGCTCAGACCTTACTTTTTCTATCAATTACCGGGAAAATGTGTATATATCTTTATTGTGTAGTTACAGTTGGCCAGGCTAAAAGCTTGTCTGGGAAAAAAATTTTTTTCCTAGTGGACACTAAGGAAAGCACTTTGTCTGGTAAGTATAATAAAAACTGACCAGTGCACAGTGCTGTAAAGATGAAAAGTGCTTTAAATGTGTCACTACCTGTTATGTGGTTTATATGAGAGATTTGTAGCCATCGAGACAAGCTGCCTGTAGGGAGTACATTGGGAGTTTGGGAAAGGGGATTGAATTTACGAGAGGATCGGACATACGGATTCGGGTGTAATACTTCCTGTGAAACACTTTTTTGAAATCTCTGTTATCAGTACCAGGATGGTGCAATCTAAATACAGACCTATTTGATCTGCAGGGTTATCTCTGTTTCCAGGATCAAAATGGGTCTCAGCAGGACAAATTAGGCTGCAGTTAGGGAGAGGGAGTCAGGAAACCCTTTTGCTCTCCAGATCAGTGCGAACATTGTTACTGGGACTGAGAAAAAGTTTGGCTCGTTTGCTTGAGTAAGACGGAAAAAGAATATTTAGAAACCTTTACTAAAAACTAGTTGTCCAGGCAGTGTTTTGCAATGAAATCTCTTTTGATGGGTTTTGCTGAAAAGAAAACTTCGAGCTGATCAGCTGATGGCAAGTTTAATTTAATCTCCTTTTCCCTCGGGAGGCCTTGTCTGCCCCATTTCATTATCTCTTTGCAATTTGTTCATTTGGGAAGGACTTTTTTGTCGTTGCTTTTTTAACTACATGTTTGCATAGCTGCTGGCATAACCTCAAGTGGATCTGTCAGTGATGACTATCTCACAAACTGCTAAGGAAGACGTGTCCCGTGCAGGCACAGGAAAGTGCTTGGGTGTCTCAGACCTGGTGCTGGTCCCTGTCAAAGCCCCTGTCCCTTTTCTCAGCCTATGTGAGACCCCTGCTCTTTCCTGGCTGTCCCCAGCATTGTTCTGGGGAGAAAAAACAATGTCATTATGTGGATTTCACATGTGTTTTCAAAGGCCTTTAATATTTAGAGCTTAAATCTTGACCTGTCTTATCTTTTATTGTATTTAAGTAATGTTTTATCCTTAACAAAAATGAAGAGAACAAAGTAATTCTTTAAGTTAGTAACTTAAGGAGTCAGTAATAATTCCAGATGCCATGGTTTGCTGTCTGCTTCGAAATTTGGTTTAGCAAACTGTTTACCTTCAGCTTCTCTGCTAGAGAATGGCCAGAAGATCCCCTTTGAAGTGACAGGCTCTTTTATGGTTTTTTTATCTGTTAATAGTATTTATAATCTAATGGAGAACAACTTTCCAAATCTGTTTGAAATATTTCCAAGCTGCTTATCATGATGTAGCATTATAATCCAGCACTAATTCACATTAGCCAAGGGTTGGATTTCAATTAATAGTCGCAATATTTAAGTTTATTTAGCTAAACCATTGGCATTGGTGTGGCATTCATAAAATCAGCATGCAGCCGCAGAGCTTTCTTCCACATTCCCCTTGTAACTTTGGGCCAATTTTGTAAATTATGTACAAAAACAGATTTTTTTTTTTTTGAGTTTTTAAATCCAGAGGGCTCTGAATCAAAATGAGGCCCCTATTTCCTTGGTACCAAATGTTCCTCTATTGCCTTTTCAAACCCTGACAGAAAGAAATAGCATAAAATCCCAGTCCTAGTCCTGCCCTGTGTGTTTATGGGCTGGCTTGCCCTGGTGGTAACGAACCCAAGCTAGGGAAAAGTGACAACGTGCCGGTCAGAAAGTGGATTTCACAATGTGCCATCGGGCTGAGTTCAAAGCAGTTTCTTTTACCATTTCATCCTCTAAATTACTTGAACAGGATTCACTCATTCTCCTGGCGTTTCTGTGCATATTGCACAAGTGCCCTGCAGTACAAAACACAAATAAACATCAAAGCGGGGAAAATAATTTGACTTCCTCAACTTTTTGGATGTGTCCTTTTTTTTATGTATATATAATTCCTGAAGTAGCCTGTGGCTTATATTAAAGTGCAAGCATTTGAAATAAAGTGGCAGAGCTTTATCTTCCTGGGAAAAAAGGAAACTTTTAAAGTGATGTGATCAGATCCCGAAGTCTGGGGAGAAAAAAAAAAAAAAGAAACTGGAGGCCTCCCTTCAACAGAGCAAGCCTGAGCTAAAAATGAAATTTTTCCTGGTTTTGCTATTTTTCTCCAGCTTTCTGCTATGGGTAAGGACCTTAATGTTTTCCATGAGGAGGAGACCACAAGCACCTGCAGCTCTTCTGTCATTCTTCGTATAGCCATCCTTTCTCCATCTCACATACTCTAATTTTGGATGGTATCTCTATGTCCCACCAGTAGCTGCCACAGGACCTGGGCAATGTTTGTTATTTCATAGTGTTCATGATTTGGCAACTGGCATCAAAGCAGTAAGAAGAAACCTTTAATTCAAAGCAGGTACCAGCAAGCAGTATTTTTATGGAAACAGCTTCACACAGACTCATATTTATATGATGCTTTTAAAAGAAATCATAAAGGAAAACTGGAAAAAAATGCACATCTCACCTCTCACTACTTCTTGTGTGTCCCCACAGCCTGTTTTGAGACCTTTTAATGCAGAGGGATGAGCCTGGGGCTCACCCCAAGCTATGTCAGCACTTGAGCGGAGATGGGACGTGGCACCCTGTCACTCCCTAGCCCACCCTGGGACAATCCAGGCTGGCTGCAGGAGGGTACAAAGCCTCCTGCTCGCCCACAGACAGGCGATGGTGTCAGCGCAACCGCTGCTGCTTCAGCATCTGCTCGGATCAGTCGCGCAACAGCTGTCGCGTTTGCCTCGCGCCGCTCGGGGGTGCGTGTTTTTGCTGGTGTATCACTTTTGATCGTCAGCAGAACGCCGCCTCGGAAGCTTGCAGCTCTCCCCCAAGGGCACCTTGAGAAGCTGGGCACCGTCGGGCTCTCGGTGAGCCGTTCTGCTCCTCGCAATCCCGTTTTCCCTCGCGTATCTGCTGCGGCGGTCTGGGCTGTGTCCTGTTGCAGGGCGCAGACCTGGCCGCGGGCTTTGTGCCCCCGCTGGCTCACACGTACCACCCCCTTCAACCCAGGCACAGCTCCCGAGTAGAAACAGCTTTGATGTTCTCTGGCTAGAGCAGCACGGAGTCATCTAACTCCAGGTGTTTCATTACTCGAGCTGCGCTGGGGAAATCCAATGCTTAATGGCTTTGTGTTGCTTGATCCAACGGTCTCCTCTCGGGCCGTGTGACACGACCTATAGAAATGGTGTTGAATTTGCAGCCTACTAAAATTTTTCCTTGTCCTGCTGGAAAGGAGGACAAAATTCTTCCTTGTCCTTGCTCTCTCCCGTTGCTCACCAGTTTCGCAGGAGGCAGCTCCTTGCTGCTCTGGTGAGGAGGATGAAGCTATTTTGACAACATGAGTTACTGGCTCTGTCCTCCTCCTTCCCTCCGACGGTCCTACAAGACAGAGTAGAAAATTACGTGGCTGCTTTCCACAAGCAACTACAAGTCCGTGAAATGTAACAACTCGAGTAAAGAGCAGCTTGTGGTACTCTGCCTTTCAGCTTGGCTTATTTGCTTGTTTACTCACTAATTTTTTTTTTAGCTTCAGCAACTTGTAATGAAATTCTCAGTTATTAGCAGGAATTAGCAGCGTTTGGCTACTTGGCTTTCCAGAGCGAGCTTTTTTGCTTTAGTATAGGCCATGGGTAAATATATGTGAAATCTGAATTTAAAGAACAAAAAGCTCATAACAAAGGTGGACAATGTAATATATGCTGTATGGTCAGTTTAAAATCAACGTATATTTTCATGTAAACTCAACCAGATCAGACCCTGGTTTGAGCAGAGATTTGGGCTCCAGACTGGACTTCCAGCCTAAATCGTTAAATTAAAAAGATGAGACCCCTTCCCATTAGCATTTCTTCTCCTTTCCTCTTCAAGGAACAGAAGGATCATTTTTCTCCTCTAGCTCTCTCATGAGCCCCGATGTCCTTTATTTTTCATCTACTGCCTCTTTTTCAAATCCTGGAAGTTTTTCACTGCTTTACAGATTGAAGTTTCCCTGCATCCCCCATGAGGATAATTTTCCTTGCTCTTTCCCTACACCATCAGGTGCTCTGGAACCACTCCTTGTTCCAAACACCCTGGATTTAATTTACTATTCTTGCTCTAGAGGTCCTTATCTCCCTGTAATTAGTAGATGCCTTCAGCCCCTAATGTTTGCAGGGGAAATTGTCAAAAGTATCAACTGTGGCATGTGCTGATGGACATGTCCCAAATGTCCAGTTTATCCTCTCTGCCCTCAAGGGTCCATTACACCAGTAAAAGGCACTCATTATGACTCAAGACCAACTCCTGTTGGCATGAGCAGAGCTGAGAAGGGAGACCCATCTGGGTGAGTAAGGATGGAGCAGATCATGCTCATCCTTCCCTGGGTGCTGCCAAAGGCTGATGGTTCCTCCGTGATGGGAGAAAAAGCTGCTTGTTGTGGAGTGGTGTTGAGGGCCATTATCTCCCTCTCTTCCTTAGCCCTGTAGCATCCTCCTTTTCTCTCCATAAACGTGTCCTTCCGTGTACCCTTTGTACGTGACGTGTGGGATTACTGCTGCTCACCAGTACAGGGCTGTGGGTTCTGGGTCCATCCATAGCCCACTGCAGCACGGTCACCTTTCCACGCTCTCTAGTTTTCATTTTATACTACTATGAACATTCTTTTTATATGAAATTCTTTTTCAAATACACTCTGGAAACAACAATTTCTGGGAATCCAGAAAACATCATGGGTTTGTTAATCCTTATGCAATGCAGAACGCTGGTGGGATTTAGTTAGGACAACTATGAGAAGCGCGAAGAGTGGTTCAGATATAATAAAGGAATTCTCTTGGTAGCGTTATCATGGTTCCTCACGCCTTTCTACACTATTTATAGTAATATATTTGGCAATGCACATTAAATACATTCTCCTACGTGTCCAGGATATCTGTGTGTCCATGTGCAGCTGCACATTGAATGCTGAGATTGCATCTGTGGGGTGTTTCTTGAAATTTTTAGGGAAAAAAACATTTTGTGTTCAAGTTGTCTGTGTGTATTTCAAAGATGCCCTTTCTGTCTGACTTTGCAGTTTGACAATAGAGGCTTTCAACTCTCATTTGATTGCTTCTGTAGTGGCTTTGAAACCACCTCTTGTTCTTTCCTCAGTTCCCACGGTGGCAGCCCCACTCCCAGAGGTGTTTTCAGCTGAGCTGTGGGTAAGCAAAGGCGGTTTGCCTCCGACTGAGGCCAATGTGCCTCTGGGAGCCAGGAATTCCCTTTGCATCCAGTGTTGCTACGACATTTTCTGCCTACTACAGCCACACTCCTTCTGCTGCCTCTAATTCTGGCAGACAGGGAGGAGAAATGAGTGTATGGGTGGGGGTGTGAGTTGTAAATTAGGGGGACATCCTAAAGACTATCACTTTGGGCTCACAGCATGTGTGAGGAGCAATAGGGATGTTCCTTACTCAGCCACGCAATTTCTTTTTACTTCTGGTTTGATTTAGCCTGCAAATGTGCAAAGGCGGTCACAGGCTTAAAGGGTGGGAGGGCAATGCTGGTCCACACTGCTGTTTTATGCTGGGCTGGGTGTTTCTAATAGCCAGAACCCAAATGCCTATCTTCAAGGATTTGGGCTTTGAGGAGTTCAAAAAGAATGAAGATCAGAGGTTTCATTTTTGCTGAGGAGCAACTTTGCCACCAAAAGCCAAAGGGACTCATGGTCTTACGTCATTTAGAAGTGTAGAAAAATTCCACCCTGAATCAGATCTAGTTTTTTTAGGGCTGTGACCATGCCATAAATGTATAAAAATTGAAACCTAGGGGAGATCAAAATGGAAAGAGACTGTGCCAGCACCTGCCAAATAGATCTATGTGAAGAAAAGACTGAGTCTTTTCTTTATCTTGCATCTCTTACATAAAATTCCTACACGATTTCTGCTTTAATAATAATAAACCTTTTTACCCAAGAGATTTCTCAAGGGCTCTAGTCTAGTTACCAGCTTCAGACTTTAGTGAGGTTCAAATCTGGTGATGGGCTCCTCATGCTAAACAACCAGTCTGTTGTCAGCCATCACTCAAACCTCTGATTTCTCCCTTGACTCGAAAAAGTTTTCCCCTCCACATTTATTTTAGCACGCTCTGCACTTTTCCTCTCATTTTCTGGCTCTCTTGAGCTTTAAGAGTATTCTGGGAAATAATAAGAGAAAAGATAAAGAGTTGATTTAGTGCTTAGCAAATATTGGAAGGAGATTTGTGCATGTGATTAGAATTTATTTGTTCTCTTCTTATGTATCAGAGGAGAGTTTGATGTAATAGCTAAGAACATACATGGCAGAAGTTGCTGAAGAAGGCTTTTCAATGTTGACAGACTATGAATTTAAAATTAGCAACTGCAAGTCATAGTTAAAGAATCTTTTACGAGGCAGAGAGGGCTTTCTTACTAGTGTAGACATGGCTACAGTCAATAGGCACAAATCCATGGCATGCGGATGCAAGGAATTTGAGGTGAGCAAGAAACATCCTAAAAAATGCAATGGGGAGAAGTGGTGTTTGGAAAAAGAAAAAGAGATAATCCAACAATTTCAAGTTTCCCTCTTGTCTTGTTTGGCATCGAGCCCTCTTTCAAACCCCATCCTGCAAGGACTGGGGAGCAGTGGGTGACTGCAGCCCCCCAAAGCTGAGTTCTGTCTTGGGTCAATGATCTCTGAAGCATCTTCTGGACTTGTGTGTGTGTGAGACAGGGAGGCTGGAAAAGCTGAGCTGCTTTGATGTCCAAACTGCGGAGTGTGGGTGTCATTAGTATGTTGTGGAGGAAAGACCTCATTAGTCCATGGTGAATGAAATGCAAAGGCACAGAAGAAAGGACGTCAAGGGTGATAGGAACTGGAAAGAGAATAAGAAAACTGGATATTAAGAAAAGAAAACGAGCCTTGTTTGAACAGATAGTCGTGTAAGAAAGTGATGTAAAAATATACACTTAATTTGCTTCTTAACATGACATGGCAGCAACATAAGGTTGGAATAAATCTTGAAATGGCTTATTGGAGAGAATACAGAGTAAGGCTTGATCAAATTGTTTGTGTATAAAGAATGAAAGAACATGTAGGAAAATGGAGTTGTATTGAAGAAAAAGTGTGTTACAGAAAGAAAACAGACATGTGGTTCCAGTTCAGCAAAGCCTGTAAATGATGCTTTCATCTCTCTCACTGCTGAACATGAAGGGACTTTGTAATGAGCTAGCAGGGAAGAAGGTGCAGAGTCAGACCTCAGGCCAGCTGGAAACTGAGAAATTGGATTGATCAAAGGGACTGGGGATGCCCAAGGGACACGGCCACCGCTCACAGGTTTCAGTGGGGACAAAGCAACTGTGGCTCATATGCCAGCTCGGACATCTTCTAGGGTTTGCACCTGGGGGTGCACTTAGTGATTCCCAAAGAGAGATGAGAGCAAGTAAAAAGTCACTACCCTACAAGTTAAAATATTGAAAACATACCTAAGTTTGCTATCAAATTAGAACCTCAAAAACATTTAAAAATGTTCTGTTGATTCTTGGTTTTGATGGTAATGAGAGCAACAGAATCTGAGAAATTAATGAAACGCATTTGAAGTGAGACATTGTTAGCAAAGCACAGTGGTTTTTGTCAAGATTTATGCGTGGCAGGGAAAAAACCAGGAGAGAGAGAGAGAGAGAGTATAGCAAGCCAGATGAACTGTCAGACCTAAAAAGTGTCGTCATTCTGGAAGCAGTGGAAAAAAGTCAATAGAAGACAATTGACTTTAGATAAATTGTCAAAAAAAGTCAGCACTTGAGGTTCAGAGAAAGGCCCCTTGACAATGGAAACCTAGGCTTTTCCTTGCTAAAAGTCTGTTAAGATTATTAGTAGTGCATTGATAGAAAGTTTATAGAGCAGCTTTGAAGATAAATGATGAAAGGAAAATGACAAAGAGCAGCTCTGCCAGAGTAGGAGAGCTCCTGTTCTGTAGCAAAATGACCTCTGATAAGGAGGGACAAATGGAAAGCAAGCAAATGAAATACATTTTTCTTGATTTCTGCTATTTTATGATCACCAAATGCCATGATATGGAACTCAAAAGAAGTTTCATATAAATGTGTAATTCCTAAAAGAGAGGAACCCCTATGAAAGCTGAGATATACAAATGACTACTCTGGTAACAATAGTGCTTGTACCTCCACAGACTCATTTTGCGATCTTTGCTTACGATGGGGGCTGTTTATTCATGTGAATTGTCTATTTGCTCTTCTCCATGTGCTATAAAAAGGGTGAGAAGAAAAAGAGAGTTTTACAATATTTTCATTCAATAAGCCCGAGGTGCTGCAACACACTGCTGAAACCCAGCAGCAGCATACAGAAATTCTGGGTGGCCGGGTCTGTGAGGCTGTGGGTCGGGACACACGGCAGCTCAGAGCCCTCTTCAACCCTTCAGAAATTGGTTTGGGGAAAATACCCTTCATGGCATTCACTGCTCCTGCCGAGCAGTGATGAAAGCAAGATGTTGATGTCATCAAAATAGTCTGGACGTTGCTGTGGATGCTGTGAATATGTTGGGCTGGAGGAGGAAAGGTTGAAACAATTGGGCTGCTTTAAAAAGAAAGTTAAGAATTACGGAAGGGGTGTAAGCATTCTTATGCCAGTGCCTGAGCTTTAACAGCAGCAGCAAAGCTCCTTGTAGACAGGTTATGCTTAGCAAAAAGTTTCTTATGCCTTCTTTTGAAACAGTAATATTCACAGAGATGAGATGCTAACCTGAGTAGACTGCCTGTGTCCATCAACGTGCTGATTCCTGGGATTCATGTTTACTCGGCTTCAAATTCCTTGAAGCTAATAAAGTGGGATGTAGGGTTTGCTCTACATCCATTGGAAGGAGGTCTGCATGCAGAGTGAAATATGGCGATTGAAGGACTCGGTCTTGATATGATTTGTTTAACTCATGAAAAATGTAAGAGGATTGAATTCTATTGGCACCATATATCATATTGCTGGGTGAAAAATTAAGATGTATTAGAGGAATTTAAGTGACTAGTTTCTCCCTGAATTTGCCTTATGATTAGCCCAGCTGTCTCTACTGTGCACTCTGCCATGAGCTTGAGCAAGCAAGCAGCAGACAGGTTGTCTAAGGGTTTTAGGAACTCCAAACTAGGATAAAATGTGCACAGGTGTGTGGCTAACATGGAGTCACGTCTTGTCTGCATTTTGATGATATTGAACTCGATAGAGTGGCAGGAAAAGATTAAGAGGGAGGATTTGCAGTAGGGAGGAGAGCATATGTGAGGCTTGAAGGGTTTCGTTCAAGTCTGAGGAATAAAGGTGAGGCAAATTGCAGGACAAAAGGAAATTTAAAGCGTGTCCTCTGAAATACTGTAATTTGTCAGTAATGGCAGAAAGGGAGAGACAATTCCAGTAATCAGCAAGAGAGAAAGAATTCTTAAAAGCCATCAAGGATCCTGTTCATGCAAAGATTTTTTGCTTATTAATAAAAATCAGGGAGGAAACCCAAACTAGTTAATAAACTCCCTATTTAAGGTTATTTTCAATTCTAATTCTCAGTTACGTCTTTTTATTCTTTTTCTTGATACTTTCATGTCCGTCTCCCAAAAGGCACAAGATCAACTTGAATAAAAATAATTTGAACTGATGTTAATCACATTCTAAAATTTTTTAACCAATATTTTTCTACTCAAATTTTCATGAGACACATATTTTAATTCTCAATTCAAGTCTTCAAAACCAAACCAAATTTGTAATTTAATAGCACAGTTCATTAGCTTTACAATGCCTACTTTTGACCTTACCCCTTGTGCCATGTTTGTCTTGGTGGTTGCTATTTCAGGGTCCTATGCACGGTAAAATGATGTCTAAATGACATAATTCCCATAAAAGCATGGCTGGATGGTGCTATGCTTCCTTTTTGCAGGTTTTTCACTTGGTGCTCACTGCATGCTCACACTGTGCAGCGTTGAGGCCTGGTTTTCAAGAAGTTCTTGAAAATGTCATGCAAGATGCAACTGCACGAATTACCAATTCAAAGGTTATGGATAGAAAAGAGCTGTCCAAGGGAAAACTACATCATGTTTGAAATCTAGACTGACTAAGTGGCTTAAGAGGGCGAAATTTAATTAAATGCCTGAAGCCAGTCTGAACTGTCGGGAATAAATCTAAATTAAATATCATTACAAAGTGATCTAATAGAATGAGATAAGTTATACATAAATTAGACATAGCTTGCGCGATAGAAACAAATCAACAGAAAGTCCTTGGGTGTATATCAGCCCTAGTACATTTTTATGACACAGATTAAAATAGGATGAGAATTCCTGACTGTATGGCAGAAAGGAGCCTATAAACATGATTGACAAATCTGCCAACAAAAGTTGAGTCTGTGCAGGGCAGAGATGGATCATGTAGCCGTTTCTGTGTAACATGCTCTTAGCTGCTGAGAGGTTATAAATTATTACAAAAAGCTGGGTGGCTGCTCTGCTTCTTGTAACGGTAGAAATGGTGGAAGATTTAAATGGAGAACACTTGATACAGAAATTAAATATCATTCCCAAAGCATGCTCAATGGTTTTACCTTACTTCCTGCTGGGGAAACGTGGCTTGCGCCAGCAAAGATAAACTGGAGGAATTGTCTATTAAATTGGAATACTCTTCACGATTAAGCCAAATCACAATCAAAAGAGTAATCCAAGGATTTGATCACTGATAAAAACATTTTACAGCATGTTGTTGTGTTGCAAAAAGCAAACTGTAATTAACTTGTAGCCATTGCTTGAGTAGAGCCAATAAATAAATTAAGATGAGGTTGGCTGCTTAGCAAATTGCATCAGCGGAAAGACAAACCAAATCAAAAGACACCTCTTCGATGACAAACATCAATGTTGTTACAGCTGGCAAGAGCCAGCTCTTCCTCAATTAAAACAGCTTCAAAGAGAATTCCAAGACTTCTGTTACGAGACTAATAACCTCAGAAAAAGAGAACGTGTACAAATACAGCAATTCTTGTTGTTCAGCCTATTGCCTTTTCAATATTTGTGCGTTAATTAGTATTTCTCTTAGCACAGTGACACGCTAGGTTTGGAGGAGAGAAGTATGTGAAGAGCAGACTGGGAGGGGGGAAAAGGGTCAGTGAAATAAAATACTTGAAATTTGACTAGATGAATATTTTTTTTAAAAGGAAAATGTGAACAGGGGAAACAATAGGAGTGTCAGGAGGCAGGTGAGGCTGCCCACAGAAACATGGTCTCATGGGACAACAGTATGAGACTGATTGATGGCAAAATCGCAGAGTTTGGTGGTATCAGTCCACTTACTCCTGAACAGATGTCAGGATGAAACAATGCACTTTTTTGCTGAAATTTTTGCTGAAATCCTCTTGGTAGGTTTGGAGGTTGCACAGAGGCAGGGTAGTTTGGAGCACTGTGTGCTTGGAAATGGTCCCTCAATGTCAGGAGCTCGGCATGTTGGGGAGCTGCAAACTCTCTTCCTGGTGGTACAATGTGTTGCATGATGGAAGGGAGGATCTTGTTCTCTATTCATAAAGGGAAACTAAATGGTTTGCTGGAGTAAAGACGGCATCTGCTTCGAAGCTAGAAGAAAAAAAAAAAAATCCCTTTTTTTTCCTGTCTGGAAGTGTCAGCTTGTGGGAGTCCGTACCATGGTCCTTGGGGCAGCACAGAGGTGCCTGTCATGTTTTTGGCACCCTAGACATCCACATTTGAGTGGTTTTCTCAGCCTGACCAGTACAGCACAGCTTTTCAGCAGTCCACTGCGATGAACTGGAGTGGTGATGAGGACAACCAGACCCCACGCTTAGCTCTAAGTCTTACCGTACCAGAGGTTAGGTTTCTTGTGCAATCATGGCTCTTGCAGCCTGCATTTCATTAATTGGTTGCACAGCCTACTGCAGAGACTGGCGATCAGCAAAAAAAGACTGTCAAGTCCCCCCAAGCTATCTCTTTCTTTCAGGTCAGAGCACAGTGTTTTTTTTATTTTCTAGTCCTTATCTTGCTTTTTTAGTACAGTGTGAACCGATGCTGGCATGGAAAAACATGACAGTTCCCTGACTCAGCAGTCGTAGGTTTAAGAATGAATAGGGCTTCTGTGGGAAATTTATTAGGCTTAGAAATAGGATTACAATGTTGGTGGATAAAATATAGAGGAATATAACCTTGCACAGAGAAAACGAAGCAGTATTCTTCTCAGTCCTCCACCTACTTTTCAAAGTTGACTCCTTAAAATCTCAAACAACTATTTTCCATCCATTCTTTTCATTATTATTACTCTTACTTAAGACCTTTCTCTGTTTTACTCTACCCCTGCTTCTCCCATGATCTCAGCAACTGGGTGTGCTTGTCGCAGGAATAGCATCTGTAGCTGTCTTTAGTGGTAGAGACAAGTGAGAGAGAAGCATTTTTCGCTGAGGGTGGTAACTCAGTGTCCTCTGCAGAAGGACCGGAGGGAAGGTGACCCAGGGGAGCTGGACAGACAGCAACTGCTGTGTCGCTTCCCTTCCCTGACTATTATGGGGCTAGCTGATGCTTTGATCTAAGCAGGAAAAATGTCTTTTGGGAAAAGGCTTCACAAATCACACCCTTGTAACATTAAGCAGGTTGTAGCCTCAGGACCTGAATTTACCCTGCAAGTGTGATGTAATTTGTACTTTCCTTGCACAGCTCCTCTTACTCTCATTTTAACCACCAGGCTCAGTCCTGAGTAGGTCAGTGGTGCTTTGCTGGGGGGTTACGCTCAAGCCATGTGGCTGAGCACGATGGTGGGAGGTCCTACAGGAGACGTGGATGGAGGCACCTCCCTGCACCCATGGGACCTGCAGGGCCGGCCCCGGGCAGCACTCAACCATGTCTATGTCTCATAGGTGCAACCCCTTCTTCAGACACAGTGCTCTTCTCTCTCATCTGTGAATTACGGAGCTGAGCAGAGCACATAATTTCTAATAGCTCATTTATTTGACAAATGCAGCCTTTTTCTCTGTATGAGCATCTCTAAGTCAGCTGCAATTTGAATTTACGCTGTGGTTGGCCATTTGATGGGTAAAATTTGAAATTGGAGCTGTGGTTTGGTGATTGCTGGCAGAAGCAGCCACTGCTGCTCAGCTGCACCAGCTCGCTTCCTATCACGGGGCTGCTGATTAAGAGCTTGCTTTAGGAGCTGAGTGAGCGCGTTTTCAGGAATATTTGATTAAATCCAAGTTACATGAACACCTGAGGAGAGAGTGTAGACAACTGACACAAATGCAGCCGATATGAATTCATTCAAACAAACATTTGCTGAGCCACCACAGGGACCTTTTTTATTGCTTTTGTATTGGAATCCCTTTTCTGAGATGGCCTTATTTGTTAAAGACATCCATACATGAAAAATGCAGTACGAATACTCAGATTTACAGCTGACTTTGCAGCCCTGCTTCATGGGGATTTGTCCTTCCACACTAAGGTAGGGGGAAGATGTTCCTGGTCAAAATGTGGCAAAACACACTCACAGATTAGATGTAAAATGAATTTACTTACAGGGTGTTTGTCATTCTCACCATTTCTAGTGACTAATGTCATTGGTGAAGTTAACTATCCTTAATTCAAACTCAGAGAAATGCCAAGATAAGTAATTGTTTCTTGTTGGCATCTTAATTTTGGAGCTTAGCTCAATCTATTTGGTTGCTTGTCTCATGGATCTGATAATTACTTTATTTGATATCCCTACCCTAGTCTGTAATCATTCTGTAGTTTCATTAAAGACAACAGGATATCAAGATAAATCAATGAGCCTTTTCTCTTCATCATGAGGCAAGCTCTTTCTCCTGCAGAGGAAGAAGCTCTTTATCACCTTGGAATCCCTTTACCTGCTGGTTTCATCACGTCTTGGGTTGCCGCTGAACTGCCAACCCATGAACTCCCCTGTCTTGGGGTGCAGAAGTTGATGGACTTGGCAGTGTTAGGTTCACGTTTGGACTCCATGACCTTAAAGGTCTTTTCCAACCTAAACAGTTCTATGATTCTAAGAAGCTGCTGCACATGTTGTCAGAAGAAGCTGTAGCTGCCGAGTCCTCTAAAAAAAACCCAATATTGTGCTCTGGTAGTGTCCTCGACCCTTCAAAAACCAAAAGGGGCAGGTGGAGCCTCACGTGCCCAGCTCTTACTGGTGCTGGAGGGGAGGATGCTTGGTTCCTGCCATGGTCCATCTCCGGCGAGCAGGCACTGGGCTTGGGCAGCAGTGGGCACGCTGCCCACGTGGGCTGTGGCTCCTGGCATCGCTCCACGCTGGCCAAGGCTTGGCAGCAGCTCTGGTTCTGGACTTGATTTCCATTTTTATTACTGCTGCACTTCAGAAAAAAAAAAAAAAGCGAAAAAAAAAAAGAAAAAGTAAGTTATATCTGTGTTCACATTCACGTTTCCGTTGTTAGCCATGACCTAACATGCCATATTTTGCTGTCGCAGCACCCAAGTGAAATTGCATTTCTTAATAAGGAAACTCGGCTACACGGAGTTTGGAAGGTGCTCTACAGAAACGTAATAACTGCTTGTTCACCTGTCAAAGTGGAAAGTAAGTTTGGTCGTTGCTTCGAGCACAATTTTTGCTGCTTCTGTGCCATATTAGACTCAGATTTAATATTAAATAAATCAGAATTCATGGGAAAGACTGCTCCTTTTTATAGCATTAAATGGATTTTGAATACTGCACTGAAGTGACAAAAATGGCACTGAAGGCAATGATTGCATAGACTGCAGACCTTTAGGCTGCATTTGAAAAGGATTTAAATACATTCTAAAGTTGGCTTTCAAATATTTGTATATTTTCTTACCCCTTCCTGCCCCACTCTCCCTCTTCCCCAAAAGTCATGAATATAATTTAAAATATCTTGGGAAAGTCTTGGCATAAATATATGTAAATTTTAAACCTTTCTAAAGAGATATTGTCAAATATTTTTCTTTAAATAGCTTCCAACATCTTTGTTTACTTCTCTTGCTTGCACAGTTCGCAGAAGTGCAAAAACATAATCCTCCTTGACCCATTACAGCTTTTTTCCATTTTATCAAACATTGATTTTTGTGTGTTTCTACTAGAGCTTGAAATTAACAGAACTGTGCTGATCATTAAAATACAAATGATCATAGCAGTAGCCTTTTCATATGTAGATCACTTCATATAAACATCTAGATGGCTATCTGTAGCTGTTACGTATCCTTTGTATTTACATGGAAAAATGGAAAGAAACTCGCTTAATTCAATTAAATGGTCTTTTATTTGTTAAAAAAACCCAACCAAACAACACTATAAAAAATGTATTTATCAGTGGGATGAAATACTTCGGTCTTTTTTTTCCATTGGCCTTGTTGCCCTGCTGCTGGTGACCCTCTGGCAGGGGTTTGGCCGTTTTGGCAAGGTGAGGACAGGCAGCACCTCTCCCACTGCTGGTATTGGACTGGGGTGGCAAAGCAGAAATACAGGAAGCTGCCTGCTTCCAAAGGCACTGGCTGCCATCAGATCTGGCACCCCATGGAAAGCCTTCACAGTAGCAGTGATGGAGACCAGGATCCAAGTCAAGAAACTTCTCCTGCCAAATGATGCAGGAAATCAAAGGAACCATAAGTTTTTTGGGAACAGGTTCAGTATTAGAAACAGAGGGATAAAGTACACACCCACCACCCTTTTGCCTGGAGAGATGCAAAGGTCCTCTCAGGAAGGTCAGACCCTGGTTGGCAGCAGTTTGGTGCTGCATCTCCTTGCCCTGGAGAGGGGCTGGTGGATGCTGGGCTCTGCTGGTGCTGTCACTTCATGGGGTTCCTGCTTCGTGCAGAGCAGAAAAACCTTTTACTTTTCCAGCGTGAACATTCATACCTGTCTCACTGCCTCCCTGCTCTCGGCAGCATGAGAGAGACTGCTCTGGCCAGGCAAGATAACTTCTGGTGGTTTCTAAGGCAACCATCACCAGCACATCCATTCAGACACATTTCAGGAGACAGGAAGAAATCAAACCCACACCCAAACCCCTCCTGCTTTTCCAGATCTGGGTAGTAGAAAATCATGCAACGGTGTGTGCACACACACCCCTCTGTCGCCTGAGCACCTTCAGGAGACCACTGCACGTGTGCACAGATGCTCAAGGATAGAAGTGAAAGTCAATGTGCTGAAATATACTGAAAATAGGCATTATCAGTTAAAAAGCAAACCGAAATGAAGTTTTCAGGCATGTGGACAGACCGATTGTCGCCATCCACTGAGTCACTCGTAGCATGTCAGTATGAACAGAGCATCACCCTCTCTGTAATGAGGAAAATCCCATGATGGACATGAGAGCCCAGAGCTGAATTTTGTTGTTTGACTCTGTTTTTCACAAGAAACTGCAAATCTGGGTGCTCATAACTTGTATTGGCTCAGCTAATGCTTGGAGAGATGCGCTTGCATGCAGCCCCCACGGAGCGTGCATGTCGTGTCTGAGTCACACCATTAAGGGTCCTACGAGATTATGAACTCTGTGAGATTATGAACTTTGAGATTAGCAGGTTGAAACTTTCAAGAGTAAAACTTAAGCAACAGTGGCTCTCATGTTTGGATAGGAGGCAATTTTGGCTGAATTTGGGCCAAGGAGGTGTGCTTCCTAGATCAGTTACTTGAAACATGATGTTAAAGGAGTAAATAATTTCTCAGTAAATGTGGTCTTACCCATCAGAGGCACAAACCACAAAGAAGTGCAGATGGCATTGCTTTGCAGGATTCCTGATGGGGATTTTTGATGTGAGTCAGGTTGGGAATGATGTTCGCTCTGCTTTGGCATTGACTGCAGTGAGAAGCATTTAAGTTTTGTATGTAAAAGCTTCAATGACTCAGTGACGCTATTAAAAATAAAAGAGAAAGAATTTGGTTTAACAAAACAACCTTTATTCAAAATAAGTGAGCTAAGGTGAACTTCTGTCCTGTCATTTTCCTTTGTTCCTTTAGGAAAAAAGTACTTGACTGCTTTTTGTAGCGGGAGGGGATAATCATAGAATCATAGAATGGTTAGGGTAGGAAGGGACCTTCAAGATCATCCAGTTCCAACCCCCCTACCATGGGCAGGGACACCTTCCACTACACCAGGTTGCTCAAAGCCTCATCCAACCTGGCCTTGAACACTTCCGGGGATGGGGCATCTACAACTTCTCTGGGCAACCTGGTCCAGTGCCTCAGCACCTTCTGAGTGAAAAATTTCTTCCTTATATCCAATCTGAATCTCCCTTCTTTCAGTTTAAAGCCATTGCCCCTTGTCCTATCACTACATGCCCTTGTAAAAAGTCCCCCTCCAGCTTTCCTGTAGGCCCCCTTTAAGTACGGGAAGGCTGCAATAAGATCACCCCGGAGCCTTCTCTTCTCCAGACTGAACACAAAACGTCCCAATGAATCTTTTAGAACAGCAAGTTTGGGGCTGGAGGAGGAAAGAACAAAATCTATTGGGTTGTGAGTGGTCTGCTGCTTTCTTAGGCAAGCAGCGAGTTCCTTGGGGAGCTGTAAACAACAAACATTTTATCCTTTCTGATGGTTGTCCGGTGGTTTGGCGTGTCGTACCCTGGTGACAAGCGGAGCGGTGCAGCTGCTCGCGCACAGCCCCATCCCAAAGTCACTGGGAGCTTCAGCGGAGATCATGGCCAAGGGGCCAGCGTGCGACAGGCTGCTCCTCTGCAGGGACAAGCCGGACACTCGCAGGGCCG
The DNA here is from genome assembly GCF_009769465.1 of Tauraco erythrolophus. Classification (NCBI taxonomy): domain Eukaryota; kingdom Metazoa; phylum Chordata; class Aves; order Musophagiformes; family Musophagidae; genus Tauraco; species Tauraco erythrolophus. The sequence continues at coordinate 4,853,470 of NC_141480.1, read as the reverse complement.
GCCGGGATCAGGGGCTGGATCTGCGAAGGGCTGGCTGAGCTCGCGGCACGCCGGGCAAGGTCACCGGGGCTGAGACCCCAGGCTGATCACACTGCTGTACCTTGGATAAAGGTTAAAGAAAAAGTTTTGTACCATGTGAAGGGAGTATTGATTTCCTGAAGCCAGCTGGGAGTTGCACTATGGCTACATTTTCTTTTACTGAGATAGCGTCACCTTTCATCCCCCCCCCTTTTTTTTTTTTAAAAGGACCATGACGTTTCTTTAAGCAAGCTCTCTGCAGTCTTTAGTGGTTAAGTGGTTAGCTTTCCGTTTCTGTGAGTGATTGAAATGAGAATATGATTTTAATGTTCCCTGTTGCACCACCCACTGGTTCGGTGTCTATAAGATTTCATTAACTTTAATGATACAATAAAAAAAAACCCCAAAGTGTAATACTGCAGTGGTGATAGAAAGGGAGTAACTCAAAGCAACTCAGAGCACTCCTGTTGTTACTGCACTCCGTGTGAGATCTTGTCTTTAATTCAGAAAGCAAAGTTGCAGGGTTCGTTTGACTCGTTTTGGTACCTCAAAGGGCAGTGTTCCAGGACTGTGTGTGCCAACCTCTCTCTGTGGGGATAATTTTGACTTTCACTTGTATACACTTGTGTACACTGACATAATGGATACGGGTGCCAATAAGCAGAAATCCGGCCGAGGAGATCAAATGACTGTGATCGAGCTCTGGCGGAAAACGCCAGGGTAAACAGCATGGCTGTGTGTCTTGGGAAAGGCAGGAGAGGCACCAGCAGTGTACACAGGGATGTAAATTAAGAGCTGTAGAGCCACAGCCCGCCCCCTCCACCCCCAGACTTCAAACAGTGATGCTTCTGATTCGTAACTTCAGCTTAGCAGGCCACAAATGCCCACAACTTCTTTTTCAATACGTGGTTTATTCAGCAAGCCAAGGCGGCCACAAAGTTATTGCACACTCTCAAACACTTCTTGCAGATAAGGTTTTGTCATTATTGAAATTTAACACTTAATACAGCCTTGCCTTGAAATTGTCTGGCCCTGTCACAAAACCCTCACAGCTCTCCTTTTGGTGTGACCGTTCTGTAAGGAAGATGATGATTTGTAATTTATTTTTTTGCAACAGAATTACTCACTGACTGTGAGTGGGGAGTACAATTTTGCAAGGCTGATTTAACTTGTTTTCTTGTTTCAAGGACAGATATAATCCTATATTTACAAAGTAATTACATGGTCCTTGATGTATAATACTTAGTCTGTTTGTGGAAGCTATTCATCATATAATTAAATGAATGGTTACCCTTTACAACTTCTTGTAACAGGTAAAGAGTCCTCCTGTAACAGGTAAAGAGTCCTCCATGTTCATGCACGGCTAAAAATACAGCTTTACCCAAATTGCAAATGCTGGTTGAAGTGACCAACACTTTTGCTGCATTATAATTATGTATTCTTTCCATTGCTTTTCTTTGAAATTAATTTAGGTGCATGAGTATTTAACTAGACTTTGGGCTTTTTTTGTTTTTTTCATTAACTGATGTGCTGAGGAGGGTTATATCTGAAACCAAGGATTAGAAAATAACAATTTTGCAACCTCCTAAAGTGCCCACGTCACTCATGTCTGTCCTGTAATGCCCAAAGCCTTTGCCAACTGTTTAGAGCATTCAAAATAACGATAATGATTTTTTCATTCATTTCCAAAAGAGTGGGAGAAAATGGAGGAGAGAAACCGAAGTGACCTTTTGTGGCAAGCAGAAATGTGCCAATATTGAAACACAATTATCTGAAGTGCCTGTGGGTACCAGCTTCCTGTTGATAACCTGTGGTGCTAATTACCTGCAAGAATTCAGGGTAGATATTTGTGACTTGAATTAATTGGCTCTCAGGAAAGACAGCACTTGCAGAGGCTACTGAGAGGAAGAAATATAGAAGAGCAAGATGGAAAAGATGCTTGTGATGATGGTGGGGCCTTTTGGTTCCAGTTTCCACGGTTCTCCTCTACAGACTCAGCTGTGCCACAGCCCGAGTGCCTCAGCAGGTCTGTGAGACACCATGTTTTATCGCACTCCTTTCACCTTCCCAGTGATTAGAAAAGTGATTTGGTAGCTTTTCCACCTCTTTGTCCCTCTATAGCCTTGCAGACCTGTGGGGCAGAAGCAAGGTGGCCAGTTAATCAAAATACAATGTACTGAAAAGGTCAAAACAGTAGAGCAGACTCAATATATTTTTCTAGAATGGGAGGCATTAATATTCTGTGTCTTCATGGACTACAGCGTAATGTCAAGGACTGCAACATCTGAGCAGAAAATAGAAAAAAGGCAATAGATTCCCTTGACAAAGATTTTAATTAGAATGAATAATGATACAAAACAAACTAGTGGGATTTTTGTGTGTCTCATTTTGGAAGATACATGGAGTTCTGTTAAGTGGCTCAGAAGATACTTTGTTTTGAAAAAAAATACAAATAAAATAATAATTTGCACAGTGCATAAAATCAGCAACTTTGCTTTTGGAGAAAAAAGTGTCAAAATTCCCACTGAATTTAGTGGAGGTAGGACAGCATCACTTCCGCGGCGTGAGGTGCCCATGGCAATTCTGCGCCTAAGCCTTCCTTGCTCATCTTCTTTAGCTGAGCTAATTTGCACATATCCTGGTGAAGAAGTAACTTGGCGTTATGTTTTAAAAGAGATTAGGTAGGATCAGGTTTTTCAAAGAGCTTGGTGCCTTCCAGGGTGTTAAAAAGTCAGCGAACTTTTGTGAGGGCTTGAATCCTGCTGCCTCTGAGCATCTCGCCATGGAGAGCCCCAGAAGATGCTGCATAATCCAGGGAAATTTTGCAAAGCTAATCCTGCTACCATGCTGAAAAAGCAGCTTGGTTGCTTCCACATAGCTGCTGAGCTACTGAAAAACGTGCTTTAAGCTTCAGAAATGCTCTACAGCCCACAGCTCAGCCCCTGTGAGGACAGCTGATATTCCTACACAGCGACAGCAAAACGAGGACACCTAATTAGATACCTCCGTCTGCTTAGTTAATGCAACCTGACCATGTCCTGAGTGATGCTCCCAAGGTCACACCACCAGCCAAAACCAAGACTGGGCTGGGGCTGTGCTGACACAGCCTTTCTGACCTGTGACTCCTCTCAAAAGACGTATTTTGGCTCCCGCTCCCCCCGTGAGACCCCTCTCCCCTGGGAGGGGTGCAGCTGGGCGAGCAGCGCCCAGGCAGGCGGTCTGACCTTTTCTTCTGCCCCGGTGACAGATGTTCCTCGCAGACATGTCAAAATGTGTTCTTCCTACTCCCTCTCTCCCTTTCAGGGTGTCTTTTTATTGATTAGTCCAGGCAGGTAAATCTGAGCCTAAAGTAATTACCTTCTCTTTTGTTTCATAAGGTCCCTGGGCCCAATATTTTTTAATGACTTTCCTCTCCTTTAATGGATATCAAATGACTCCTCATGACGTTCATCATTTCTCCTCGGTGACACTGGTGGCTGGTTACAGCTGGTTCAGACAATTCTGGGCAAACAGGCCTTTTAAAGATAATTAACATTCAAAAAGGTCAGTTATCCTTGCAGGTCTGCATGCTGATGTTCAGCTGTGAGTGAGGGAGTTTAGCTACCCTTTATTATAAACACCCAATTGAAAACCCAAAGCACAGCCAAATCCATTTGTAATAATCCCACACAGGTATGGCTTTTGCTGCATAGTGTATGAATATTGAGCTTTTATTTTTTTTTTTTTCCCATTTCTTCCACCAGCAAACTGCTCAGCTATTTCAATTCCTGTGAAATATTTACAAATACCAGCTTCTGCTGCCTTCTGCCTGCCTACCCCAGAGCTCCCCCCCTCAGTGCAATATTTGCATTTCTTTGTCCCCAGATGGCATCAATGAACATTTAATTGGGGCTTTTGGAGCCCAAACATAGGAACCTACTCCCTGTTTGTCTCAGCCTACCTCCACGTTCCTTTCTCGATGAAGAGCACTTGCTCCTGCCCTGCACATTTATCAGCCCCAGCTTGGCTCCTTCCAGCTGTGATTTATGAGCAGCGTGTACCCAAAGGAAATGTCTTTGAAGGTCAGATGGGAAGAGCCGTTGCAGCTTGGCAGGAAAAGCAATAGTTAATGCAGCACTTCCACGTGCTTTCTAGTGTGTCTCTCTATATACACTATGTGTGTATGAATATATAGGCATGAGAACAAGCAGAAGTCCAGCAAGATGTGTAAGACATATGGGTGCTTTCCTGAACTGGAGCTGTCGTGATGTTCTTGTGATGCGGTTTCTTTACCAGAATATATTTAAGGAAATACAAGGCCTGAAGACGGTGATTAGATGGTAGGATAGTTTTGCACATACTGTCTTTCTGTTTTGGCTGAAGAAAATGGCTTTTTTTATTGCATTTTAAAATGAAATCAGGACAGATAAAGATTTAACCCAAATTGCTGAGGTGAAAGAGTCCCAAGGCTGACTGTATGGACAAAGCAGCTTTCCCAGAGAATGAGTGCTTATACAGTTATGCATCTGACCCAAATAAAAATGCCCATTAGAAACTGCAGATGGAAGCACTTTCTGAATACATGTCCTCCTACAAACTGAACCTGAATTGGGATTTTTCTTTCTTGAGAAAACTCTGTCTGAAAACAAATGGCTTTTTTGCTCTTGCTGCAAGGGTAGTTCATTAATACTGAGCTTCTGTGCTTTATTTTTGCAGCGTTGCATGTCTATTTGCCAGGTATTGGTCAAAGCAGGCTTCTCTGTGGACAAAGAAAACAAAGGGAAAACGTAGTTGTTAGCAAGGGTCATGAGTTCTGGCCAGAAGTTAAGTATCACCATGTTTGCCCTATCTTTGATTTTTCTTATTTTTCAGCCTGCACTTTGCTTTGCACAAAACTTTTTAGTTCTCATAATTCTGCATCCAGGGAATGGCAGTGGCTTCAGCAGAGACATCTCAGGAACAGGCAAACCCTGTGGAGATACCGGGTTGATTTGGTGATAGTCAAATAGCTAATATCACGATGGCTAATACATAAGTTGCTGAGTTGGATCATTAATGTGCAAGCTTACAGATACGTAAATGATAAAATGAGGGACACATATATTTTTGTCCAAAACATGCCATTTATCTCTTTTACTTGGGTCACTTCGGAGAAGATAAAGCCCAGGTCTTGGACCCACCATGGACCCTGACACCCGCAGCCCTGAGGCTGGCCCCCAGCCTGCTGCTCAGCGTGGCTTTGGCAGCTTTTTCTAGTGGGGTTGTAAAGAAATACTGGCTCTGCAGAAGCTACATGCCCTGCCAGAGCACAGCAAAGGGCTCAAGGGCTTTCGATTTTGGGGCGTCCAGATGGTTCCAGCAATTGTGAGCGTCGCGGTGAGGGATGGTCATCTGAGAAAGAGATGTGGAATTCCTTTTATTTCACAGGACTGAACAAATCCATGAAAACATGCAATCTCGTCCCGTTTATACACGCTGTCTTTATTTGAACTGCTGCTAGAGGTAATCATTCAAAGCTGCTCAAATTGCGCTGGTGACTTTGGGAAAGTCACTGCCAGCACCAGCCTGGACGCTGTCGGACAATATGTTACAGCAGGAGTAGGTGTCAGTTCTCCAGTTTCATTACTGCTGATGGTTATTACTGTCTTCTGGAAATCTCCCTCCCACTGATGGCTAATCAATGAGCTTGGCATCGCTCCGAAAGAAGTTGTAGGTCGGTAGTAAAACTGCAACAATTAGCAAGTTTGCCTTTTGCGCCAAATTTTGCAGCGTATTTCCCCACCTCCTCCCCAAATAGTCTGCTTATTGAATTGTTACTTTTTTGACACTAACAGATGGTTCCTAGTGGCTGGCATCTGCAAAATTTGGGAACAGATTGATGAAATTGATAATGACCGGTTTCGGCAACAGATGGCTTATAGACAGATTTCTGTGTAAACTGACAATGTTGCATTTAAAGAGAAGTTTCCAATGAACCCACACATTACAGCTATGATTACAACATTATTTAGACACTGAAAAATGGATCTAAGCTTAGCGTAAGCGCTATGTAGTGTCTAAGACAAAGGTTAAGAAAGATTGATTAGATAATTAGCATCGCTTTATTAGCCTTTCACCACATCTGCACGATGTTCTTACATAAACATTCCCTGCCTAAAATCGCAGCGATGATGTTTTAATATTTATTATACAGATAGGAGAGAACTCAATTCTCATTTTATAAAATATAGTTGCCTCAGATTTGCAAACTCCGTCTAACAGAAAATTACACACAGCAAAATCATAAAATAGCAAGGGTGAGGCCCGTGCCGTGGTGGGACGGAGGCACGTTGACTGCAGATGTGGCTTTTCAAGCCTGAGCTCACGAGTGGAGAACTATCTCACTTTGCAGTGTACACAGGGCTGGAGTATTGCTGTGGCTACAGAATTGCTCTTGTGTGTTGGTTCTCTGCTCACCAACAAGGTGAAATGTGCTTTCAGAAATGCTATGATGTGCCCTTCTGTCTTTTGGACAGCAATTGTGGGAAGATCCTTGAGATGTGGTGGTTCTATCACTTTGACAAGGGATTTTGTGGTTTCCATGGCATGAGAGGAGTGCAGGTTTGCAGCATCTTCGCAGCTGCAGGCATCTGAGACGTGGTTCCTGGTGCTTGCTGAACCCTCTGACACCTCTGTGCGGTGTAGTGCCAGACTGGGATTGCTCCTGGGTTTGATGGTGTCATTGCATTTCCTATATCTGAGCAAATGCTCTTTTCTTTGATCACCCATGCCTTGGGTGAAGATTGAAGATTTACTTCAACTGTGCTTCTGTAACTGTCTTGTTGGTCTATCACCTGTGTTTTAGCTGGCCACAGAAAATGGCTTTGGGCAGTCTGTTGGCTAAGATAAGTGCCAAAGACCCAACCAAAGCAGGGTCGCTGAGGAGGAGAGAGTGCTGCTGTGCTGCTGAGCAGTGCTCTGCAACTGCGGCCTTCAGGCTCTTGTCTTGTTACTTAATGTGAGCGAGTTCGTAAAGGCAACATCTTCAATGCTTCAGGTGAGACACACAGAAGAATGGTAATGCCCAGCACACCTTTACTTGCGTTGGAAACCTTTTTCACTTCTGACACATTGATTTATCCTCCCCAAAGCTGCCTAGGATTTTGCTATCCTCCCCATGCCTCGTTGCCTATTGTTTCAACAGCTCATCAGCGTGTCTCTGCCAGCACATCTCTGCTTGAGATGTTTTCCAGCGAGACGGTCGCCTCTGTTGCTTTTCTTCAGAGGCTCAGGCTGAAGCACTTTGCACTGTGATCAAAGCCCTAATGGGCTACAGCCTCTCCCTGGTAAAATGCAGGGCACGGGACCAGCACACTGATGACCTTTGAGTTGGCAGAGTATCTCTGGAGTAAAGGCTGAAAACTCTCCCGTCGATAAAGCAGTGAGTGCAGGTTCATTCATCATGGGCTCTCAGCACATCAGAAGCCCCGCGGCGTGCAGGACACTAAGTAAGAGTTGTGTGATGGCTCGGCCTCGCTTGGCACTGCTTTTTCCTACCTCGATCAAGGACTCTTGACACTGTGAAACAAATTATTCAAAACTTGTCTGGGCACCTTAATTTGTGCTGAAGCTCTCAGAGGTCAATGGTGCTGGAGCTATGAGGCCAGTCAATGAAGATGTATGCAGTGTGCACTCCTCATAAATTCACCTGCCTAAAAATGTCCCATCAGGGTTTTCTTAGGTGAATGAGGACAGGGATGACTCTCCAGAAGGACCATATTTACATCTTTACTGGTAAATATGTTGATTGCTACCTTGGCATTATTAAACCAGCAATGAAAGAAGTGAGATACAGTAGAGGGTACCACCACATGAGAAACTCAGCTTTTTGTTGGTACATTCGGTGTCATGGGATGGTTTTGTTTGTTTCCTGCAACTGTATTTTTAAATCCAAGCACTCTTCCTGTAGGCAACATTGAAATAGTTTAACTAAAATGAGTGTAAAACCAAATTAAACTGGAGCAAAATCCATTAAAGAATAGCAGTTTAACTGAAATCGGTTTCTCTGGTGGAAATGGACAAACAGATTTTAAAACTGAGCTGCATTAATTGAACTAGGTAGTCCTGGAAATAAATGTTTTGTTGGTGTCTTACAATGCAGAAGTGCAGTTAGTTAAAACCTCTGAGCCCTTTGCCCTGCGGAGCTGCATGACACTGTTTTCTCTCAAAAGACTTTTTAAAAAATTTGTTCCTTTTTATTTTGCTTCCTTTTTAAACAAACAAAAAAAAGTTCTTTTTTTTTTTTTTTAAAGACCTGCAGAGATACAGGTGGCTAGGGACAGTGTTAGGGTGTCCCAGGAGTAACAGCTTCAAAACTACCTTTTCCTGAGTGGCAATTTCTCAGAGCTTTATCTGAAATATTCTCATCTCTGGTTCTGAGACAGACTTTGTGATTGATGTGTAATTTTCATTGGGTTTGAGTAAATCTGATGATTTGATATCAACCTGAAATTGCATTGGTAAACACAGAATTGAATTTGGCTACGACTATTTGCATCTAGTATCAGATTGTGGAAAACAGCCATCCCCCCAAAAAAAGTGAAATATGAAGATTCTTGAAGCCCTTAATCCTTTTTGCTCTTATTTTCTTTGTCTTACATGAGGTTCATTCTGTGTGGAAAAAAATTTGTGCAAGACAAAAGTATCAATATGCTAAGGTTAGTTTATTTACATAAGTGCTGCTTTCACTGTCTTCCCTAGATTATTTTCAGTGCAAATCACTGTTGCTTGAATGTGCAGTGCTTATAATGATTCAAAAGCTATTAGGGCTTCTGCTCCAAGGGATGATCTACTTCTGTAACAATGCTCAGAGAAATATTCTGCTTCCTAATTTTTGCTCAAAGGCAGCTAATTTGGTCTTTTCCTGGTGTCAGGAAAAATGAGGCATGCTTGCTTTATTTTTTATTTATCTGGATTACTTGGGCTAGGCAGAGTGAGGGAGATGAGGGCAGTTGGTAGGAATGGAGGCATCTGCATCCCCTTCTTAGCTGCAGGCATCTCCTCTGGCATCTCTGTACCATCATCAGGAGATATTTTCGTCTCTCCTTCAAAGAAAGAAAGGCTGAAGGCATTCCTGCCCTTGTTGTTTCCAAGGCTACTCAGGTGGCAGCCTGGGTTTGAGCTTGGAAGCTCGTTCAAGCCTGGGTCCATCCTCCTGAGCATGAGAAGGTTCCATCCTAGGACTGTTTGAGTTTATTCCTGTTATTCTGCTTTCTCATGGGTTCTGGCTTCCCACAAACTCAGGAAGACGTTTTCAGCATTCATTTGCCTTTGGTGATGTTGGCTGGGACATCTTCCTGGTGTCAAAGATAAATCTCTTCCCAGGAGATGATCTTTTTGATGAGGCAGGCTTTAAGGCAGCTTTATTTTCTCACAGCCACCCTGCATCTCAGCGTCCCCTTACTGATCAAATGCGGCAGTTCTGGGAGGGATCTGCACGTAATCACCACGTAATGAGACGTTTTCCAGCGAGCTACGAGGCAGCTTATTGTCCAGTTTGATGAAGGTAAGATAATTCCACACAAGGATAAGCTGGAAGCCAAGTAAGATACTGAGAGTATTTTTTTCCACTTGTGAAAATGGGAGAAGATATTTTACATCGTTTATGATCTAATGTCGTCTTTGCCGTACAGGACTGAACACGGATTAAGGTGTTTCTTCTCCTTCCCTTATTTTAAATGCCCAATTCTTCTCTCTGTCCTTATCAGATGACAGGCTCCCAGGCTGGGAAACTCATGCCTAGAGGCAATGGGAAACTTAGGCTGATTTTCAGGAAGAATGAGGGAACTTCTGACAATAATCACCTCCTGCTGTAGAAATAAAGCAAAAAAAGACTTGCCTGGAGCATCAGTGGTGGTCGTAAGAGTTTTGCACCCTTGGGCTTTTAAAGGAAAATATATAGAGCAAAGGTAGAATCGTTTCAGGAAATTTTCACAAATAAGATGTTGGCTGAAAACGGTGGCTTCTGCACAGGGTGAATGGATACTTCTTGGGTTGTGTGGTGACCACGTAGCTGCAGAGAGTGGCACGCAGTTATCATCCTGACACAGCCAGCTGAAGGTTGCACGGGTGCTCCCTCCCTTGCACACTCACGTGCACACCCACACAGTCGCTGGTACGCAAAGGAGGTTTGAAAGACAGAAATGATGAGAAAATGCATAAACTCTGTCACATAAGAAATTTGGGCTTCAATACAAACTTGAGGCATGCTGCTGTAAGGAACACTGAACTGTGTTCTGGGCTCCTAATACACCTTAAAAGGGGGTGTATTAAAAGGGCTGCCAATTCCTATTACTTTTAGCAGATTTCAGGGACTGCTTTCTGGCTACTGCAATGAATAACAAAAATAAAATATTCATTCTCTTTTCCTATTTGCTTTTTCTAACCTACTGAGTCCCTAGAGCACTGTGGAATTGAAGTGCATCTCTGATTGATAGCAGCAAGAAAGGAATGGAAAGTCATTTTTAAATTGCTCTAAGTGTAAGATTTACAATTTAAAAAAAAAAAAGGCAAGGAGCATTGTTTCTTGTTAGTGAAGTAATTTACAGTTTTAATACATAAATGGTAAGTAGCAGCCCAGCAGAACAGAGTAGGTCTCAACAGGAGTCTTACCTAGACTGGGCTGCAGGCTGAGGTCCCAGGCAGCTCTTGTTCAGGCTTGGTAATGCCACATTGGAAGAACTCAGACGACTACAGGTTTTAGGGACAAATCTCTTTTTTGGGAAAAGCCAGCATTGTACAGTACATTTCACTGGAACAGCTGCTCCAGCAAAGGTTCAAGAGACATTGAATGTGAGCCAGATTTTCAGCATTTATTAGTATTGCAATATTTTCTTTCTGCCTCTGTAATGGTCTGGGTAGGTACCAGACATCTCCTGGGATGTTTATTCCTGTAGAAAATGTGTTCACATCCAGAGTCAAAAGGACTTAGGTAACAACAAATTATTCCGGTGATTCTGATTTCTGTTTTTCAGATACTGCTGGCATACAGCTTCTGAAAGGGGCAGGAAAAAAGGCACCTTCTCCTCTCCAGTGCCTGTGACTTGCATAATCAATAAATGCTATTATTGGCTGCACTTCTAGAGTCTCAAAAAGGGATTTGCTTTAGCTCTATTAGATACTTAATTAGCAATTGATTATTAAGAGAGTTTACTGATGAGTAACAGCTATTTTATATATATGTATAACATTAGTTGTGTATAAAATGTGATTTTTAAAGCCCTCACTGCAACATAACGTGTTTTGCTTCAAGAAGCAGTTGCAGCTTTCAGGGTTGTACCAAGGCACCCAGCTGTCCTCACAGCGGTCCCTGGCTACTGTTTGCCTCCGGCTGATGGACGATCTCCTGCGAGGGTTAGAGGGACCTTTGAGGGACGAGTCGTGGCTACAAGGGATGCAGCAGGGCTCTGTCCCTTTTCCACCAGCCAGTTCCCGTGTGCTCTCACCCACTCAGGTACTGTGGCACTTGCACATGGGGCTCTGGGAGAGGATGCAAACTGGTGTATAAATACTGCCTTTCAGATTTGGAAAAACCCAAATGCTGAGTCCGAAATGAATAAATAAGGCTTCTCCGGCTGCAACTGAGCAATGGCTGCAATGTGTTGCTGCTCCATGAAACTTAGTCCCCCCGTACTCTTGCTATGATGGCTGAGACCACGGACGAGCACCCCAGCAGCAGCGCCGTGATGCTCAGCACCCACCCTTTGCCAAGGTTGGCTCATCCTCCTGCTATAGCTCCTGTGCCCCTCACCTGCTTCTGCTGCCCCATGTCCTATTGCTTCCTCCAGCAGAGAGCTGCCCGCTCTGCCCTCCCCTGCCTCGCTCCACTTGCATCAAGGTTTTATGTGGTTTATGTATATGTATACATACTTTTTTTTTTTTTTTACTGTTTTGGCTCCATCATTTTGTCTCTCAGGACTGCATTTAGTACTGTCTTGCTTCTTTCTTTTTATGTTCCCTACGTCCTGAATTGCTCAGTATATCACCGGATATCATCCTGTCACTCTTTACCATACCCATTTACTGCTGCCACTGCTTCAGGCAGTGGCTCTGCCTAAACAAGCAGGCGGATAAATTACCCGCAGGGCTCGCGTCGCACCTCCCATGATCCACGGGCCATTTAGGAAGTCACGTTTTCCCTGGACATGAAATGATCTTTTCCCACTATGGGCTGTGGGATAATAAAGGAGGTGCTTACAATACAGTGGGCTTAAGGTGACAGAAGACCAGGAGTGATTTACCTACTCCACTTTTATTTATAACTTGTGGCTTCTCTTCGAGGGGGAGAAAAAAATGGATGTTTTTTTCCATTTCTGGATTATGGAGCGGAGGGTCAAAACAAAGTTTTGACTCGATGATCCCATGACCTGAAATAACGTGACAAGAGGAGCAAAATGACAAATTACCCTTTAAAATGTGTGCAGGTGTCACTGAGAGTGAATTGGGCACAGAAATTGATTTCATGGTATTTGCCTTCTACGTGGAGGTAACGGCCTGAGCAATTTATTCAGATTGTCAGTAATTTGGGGCACCTACATCTCTCCCCAGACTTGCAAAGTACCAAGAGAGTTTTGTACGCAACATCCCTACATCCTCAGCTCTTGGGAACTAATGTGCTGTTGCTGCCCGCAACCAGCAGTGTTATTAAACCAGGACAAAAATGAGTATTTACCATTCACGTTTACAACTTGCATCACCATGTCCATTTTCAACGAAACTGAAGATATGTGAAAAAAAAAAAAACCCACCACTTTTAAAAGATTTTCAGGTGGAAGGAAAAATTTTTATACTGTAATACTCAGTGGTTCAGACCTGGCATCCAGGTGATGGGTTGTGTCTCTCCAGCCCTGGGGCAGCTTTCGGTACCCTCGCATGTGCTTGGGAGAGCACCCAGCAAGGGGCTGTCCCGGGGCAGGGTTAATCCCCTTTTTTCTGCTTGCTGCTGGGCTGAAGGCACTGCTTAATTCTCACTGACTCTCCTTGCTGAGTTTAACAGAAACGTTTGGAAAATGAACAAGTTTAATCAACATTTTGAAATTTTATACTGATGGAGAGAAATCTGATTTTACAGCTCTGGAACATTGTCTCCCAATTTCTTTGCTGTTTAGACTGTCTTTATCAGCAAGTTTTTCCCTATATGGATACTATTTCCCATAGTACCATGCTAAATAATGCACCGAAGCCTTGTAAAGTAATTAATAGCCAAAAGGTATCAGCAAGCTCTCCGTTACGGGGTGATGGAGTTGCACCTTCCTAAGTGACATCTCTTCTGTCACGTTTCAGGGTAGTAGGACCATCTCCTGCTCAGTAAAACCTCTTGTATTGGTCTTGGTGTACCTGGAGCAAAGCTCCTGGGCATGGGCTGCTGGTTGCTGTTCCTTGCTTCACTGGAGAAGGATTCTGAGCTTCTATGTCCTGCATGAGCAGAGCCAAATGGCTTTCCCAGTGATGCTGGCGTTGCCATATTGAAAAGCTAACTGTGCTTCTACATCCAACATAGCTACACATGGAGGGTGGGAAATAAACTGGAGCTGTGTCCCAGCATGGATATGCGTGATGGGCAGCAGGCTGAGGAGGGAGTGGAGACAAGAAAAACAGCTGCATGACCACAGGGGCTGCTAATCTCTGCAACTCCTAGATATGCAACTTCTAAAATCTTAATTTCCAAAACTATGTATTTTTCATCTGTTGATCTTGAAAACTTAAATAATTTAATTGGTTCTGAGATTCTGGAAAACAGACATCATCATCATCAATCATACACTTCCTCTGCTTGCCTACCCGTTCGGTGATATTAAAGAAAAAAAGACATTAGCACTTTTCTGGGTAGTTACCTTCAAGCACAGCGGATGTTTGTGCTGCGGTGTTATGGCCATCACAGCACAGCAGCAACTTTAATTGTCAGGCTCTCTATGAAATGTAGCATAACTCCCTTTGCAGAATTTGATACCGTGGCAAATGTACCTAGTGAATAGATTTTCTTAAGTAGATAAAATAGGTCATATATTTTTAAATCTTAAAGGATGTTTTCATCTGTTAAATACTGTTTCCTGTTTTCAGTCATTTAAGAGGATTTTCATCATACAAACTGGATCCTAAAAAAACCCCCTCACATTATGAATTTATCTCTCTCCTAATAAAATCTTCATTTTTGCTCAGTTTAACACAGCAGGTTTAAACAGCTATTTAGCATGACAAGGATAAATCTATGTTTCTTATTCACAAAATAGGTCAAATGTATTAAAAAAACTCCTGCTCTAATGTGACTTAATCATCAGATACTAACTTTGCTGTATTAAACACCCAGACTTCTTTGGGAAAACATCTTTGGAATGAAAAGTTTTACAGAAGTGCTGTCCCATCCACGATACCCAGTGTGAATAGTACAGTTGACTGCAAACACTTAAATATTTGTCCTTCCTGCATGACCTACAAAAGCTCTCTCATCTTCTCGAAATGAAATACCTGGGACAGAAACAGATGTGACGTTGTTTGGGGTCAAATCTTGTGGCTCTTGCCGTACCTGAAGGTTTCCCCGTTGCACTGACAGCCAAGAGCTGTCGGTACCAGGGACCTGCAGCACTTTCCTATGGCCACATCTAGGGATGCGCTTCGGCAAGTGCTTGATCCAAAGCACAGAAAGCATCTCATTGACTCTATACAGAGCTGAAAAACACTTGTGCCATAGAGTACATCGCACCGTTGGCTCAAACAAGAGCTGGCGCCTGGCTCTGAGCGGCATGAAAATGACAGTCGGATGAGCTAGCTGTAGCGCAGCAGTTTCATCTGGATATGTACGATACCGGTATTTAAAAAGTAACTTCAGCTTGGTGAGCTCATTTTTAGAAGTAGAGCAAGTGTTCTAGGAGCAGCTATTTGACCTTTGCCTGAAATGCAGTGAGCTACCGTAACTGTTTGCTGGATGGTTGTTCTTTTTTGGTGGTGGTTGTTGTTTTAAAGAACTACAATTTCAATCTAGATTTGAGTTTTGTGGATGCAGTGATCCCCCCATTAACAGCACAGCCTCACCATCCCATAGCTACAGCTATAGGAACCTACAGATATAATCTTTAAGTACTTGTTGCCCAGGGAATTTGGGATTGCTCTGATCCCTGCCCAGGGATGTGGGCAGAGGGCTCCAGGGATGCTTCGCTGGAGTTAGAAACGTGGGATGTGTTAAATGTGAGACTGTAAAAAGAAAGACCCTTTCTGTCTGTGATAACCTCATTCTGCGTGGAAGGCAGGGCAGTGAAAGGTCTTCACTCCTCAACACGAGAGTGGTTTGCAAGACACCTTAGGCAAAACCAAACGAAACTCATGATAACAGAAAATGGTATGTATTCCAGAGCAAAACCCCATGGCACAGTGCCCGGAGCAGCCATGGCTTTGCTCCATCCTGTCCCTCTGCATCCAAGTGAGCTTGAACCTGCTTCAACCTTGCAACCTGTGACTGTTCCACCAGTAGCACCCAAGTGATGTATTGGATTGGTGGTGACCGAAACGGCACAGACCAGTCTGACTCTTGGCGCCTGCAGGTTGTGCTCAGGGCGAGGTGCTGGGATGTGCTGAGATAAACGAGTGTGACTTTGGTGATCAAATTTGCAGCCACCTTCACAATCGTGGACATGCACAAATGGGACTGATGGAGTTTCCTTTGCCTGCTAACGGAAGCATGAAACAAATTATTTTGTGTCCAAAGTTTGTAGTAGAGCCGTGAGGGACTTCTAATTAGAGAGCTAATGTGCACTTTCCCAGTGATTAGGTAAACATATTTTTTGTTATTTATAATAGCTTCCTCACATGGATTCAACTAATTACAAAAATGTCCCTTGTAGAAACCGTTTACAGTTTTAATTCCAATTATTTTTTGATAATTCAGACACATTTTTCCTACTATTCATCAGAAAGCAGAAAGTTAATCCATTCATTATCACGCCGAATGGCTGATTTGAAACCAACCATGGATTACAAAGTCAGTCTGAAGGTGAAGCACAGGACTTTATTGTGCAGAAAGCTGGAGTGTGTGGGGGGAATAGCTGTAAAACCCCCCAATAAGAGGACTGAACAAAAAATTAATTTTTAGAGCTGAAGAAGAAAAGCAGTGTTACATTTGCAGCTCAAACGCTCCAGTGTTGAATGAGCCCTTTTGTAATGGCCGTTGCAGAAAGCCAAAATATTCTCACTGAAATTTCTGCAGCTCGAGGAGCGCTGTTCAGTGGGCTTGAACCAGCTCCCAGTAACGTCGGATCCCCATTGACTTGCGTGGGGGCTAAATGACTCCGGATGCAGGTAAAAGCTGCAGCTTGTATTTGAAAACACTGGGTGCTGCGAAGTAGAAACTTTTGCCCAGGGGTCCGTTTCGCTCACCCTGTACCCAGCCACGTGCCAAGGCTGGTGTTTCCCAGGCTGCTACGAGCCGGGTGCCTCCAGCTCCTGCTAAGTGCCAGCCTGGGAGATGCAGGGCAGGAGATGGCCCTGGCTGTTTCCCTGCCAAAACAGAAACGGTTTTGATTGAGCTGGTTTTGTATGAGTTCTAAGGAAAGCAGCCGTGGTGGGAGGGAGCCCTAAGGATGCTGGAGGGTGAGGCTCGTTGCTGTTGCATCCCAGAGACATACCCCAAATCCCACATCAGTCTGGTGGGAACTGTAGGTATGCGTCATGTGACAGCTTTGCCTTTAAAAATATTAGTTTTAACTCAAAACATAAAGGGACTGAAGATTCAAAGGGCCTTTATAAGCACAGTGGGATGACAGAGAATCTCCTGTGATCACTTCTGATCCAAAAATTACAGGTCAGGTCCTCCTGGTATGCATCTCCTTAAGTTATGTGCTTTCAGTGGAGCTGCGGTGATTTACAGCCCTGGCCAGGGAGCGAAGACATTTCTTTTAACCTAAATGACCTTTTTTTTAATGTACCCAATCTAGGAATTAAACATCTCATCTGATCTCCCATTTATAATTTTATTATACAAAGCTCTAAGACATATACAGCTTTTTTCTCTGAAAAGTGATTATGCTCTTTGTTACAGAGTCATATAAAATCCTACAAAATTTGCTTGACTCCCAGTTTTGTACACTAAACTTCAAATTTAAAGCCCTATAAAACTAGTTTATTGAATTCAGAGTGAAAAGCTTTGATTTCTGTACATAAAAACTTTTAAGAAATGCATTCTTACTATCTCGTACCCTCTCCAAATATTTACTTAAATATACTTTTCAAAAAACAGTTTCAACCTTCAGAAATGAATTGCTGCCTAAAACAGGTTCGACAAGCCATGAATACAGCATTCAGGTCAGAAAATACAAGATGTTTTAGTTTTGAAATGCATCCTGCAAGGCAGCTACATATCTTTTGAAGGTGTAAACTCAGAAGTTCCAACCCAGCCTGGGTTTCTCTGCTGGGCAAAAGTGACAAGTGCTGTTTGGGAACCCTCTGACCTGACATTGGGGACTGAGACACATTGGGAAGGGCTTTATAGGGAGGGAGGAAGAGGAGGGATGTGAAGGATGTCGCACGTGAGCACAGTTAGGGCAGATTGGGCTTTTTGGTCCTTTAAGGACACACCTTTTAACCCAACTGTGCTTTTGTCGCAACCACTGTCGTCAACGCTACCGATGGGCTCCAAAGATAGGCACGGAAAGGAAAAAGCAGAAGACAACAAAGCATGAAGGTCTCAGCCACTTCTCTGAGGGCACCAAACTCATCCAGCAGCCTTCGCCTTTCCTGGACGTAAAAAATGGCTCAACGAACATCTGTTGTCCCACCCTCCCCAAACCCTTTCAAGCATCCCCACTCTTCCAGCCGGCCTTTTTTTGTAAATCTGTCTGGAGAGAAGTGCCATGTCTCCCTGTTACTGGCACAGTGTTGCCCAATTAACTGGAGCTTTTGCTGAGACAGGACCTGATTTGCTTTCAGCAGCAAACAGTCAGACATGGCTGCTTTAGACCTTATTAACACGGATCTTCCCTTGCAGCCCTGCTGGACAGAACAAATCAGATCATGGGAGCAAAAT
This sequence comes from Tauraco erythrolophus, assembly GCF_009769465.1. Lineage (NCBI taxonomy): Eukaryota > Metazoa > Chordata > Aves > Musophagiformes > Musophagidae > Tauraco > Tauraco erythrolophus. The sequence goes on along the minus strand of NC_141480.1, from coordinate 4,835,424 downwards.
GCTCTGAGGCTGTAGGGGTTCAATGACAGAAAAGGCATAGGAAAACAGGTCTAGGGGCTGCAGGAGAGAAACTGCAGCTGAATTCCTGCTGAATATTGGGACTCAGTATCCAAGGGTGAAAGGATTTCCTCTGGACCTGAGCCACCGCTGAGCTGCCACTTCTGCATATACTGTGCTGTGTTCCAGCAGACTCCTTCCTTATGTGCCACGTCTCTGAAAATGAGCTCCTGACCCAAAGCAGACTAAGGAGAAAAGCCCTTTCTTCATCCTTCACCCTGGGATGAGATTAAAACTGGGAGGATGATTAGCTCTGTCATAGCTTGGAGCTGCAGACTGGTAAATTTAGGTTGAATATTGTTGGGTTTTTTTCCTGGGGGATGCTGGAACTGTGAAAGGCTCTGTGCTAGAGAGCCAGAGCATGGACTGTCGCATCCCTGGCAGCATATAAGCATGGAGTGAAGGCAAAATGATGGCTCAACACAGTTGAAGCATTTTCCAGCATGTCTTCTGCGTTCAGCTGTCTTATGGAGCTGTATAAAGCAATAGATGTGTTAAAGATGGCTTTCAAAGGCATGGGTGGCAGCAGGTCTGCACTGCCAAGCTCTGGACCTGAGTTAGAGACCACTAAGAGAGCAAATACAGCAGATGTGTCATCTCTTCAGCTTTCTGGAGAGCCATCATCTGTAATAAAGGGCAGACTGCCGCAGTAAATGAATAGAGGCAGGTAATGAGTCCCAGAGCAAAGCAGGTTGGATGATGCCCTTGCAGGATGGTGGGAGGGTTTGTGCTTTTTGGCCATCATCTCTGATCATTCTCCCACCTTGCCAGCCTGGGCACGACAGCCTGTAAAACAACAACCAGACAGTAGAAAAAAAACACTCACTGCTGTTAAAAAGCAAAGGGGCTGATGAAGTGGGAGCTGAGGGACCACACTTACCCGTCCCACCTGAACAGGGAAACTCTTGGTGACAGCACTTTGCTAGAAAAGGGTCTGTTTGTTTCACAACCAACCCCAGCGACGGGCAGGCAGGGCTCTGTCATCCTCATCCCTGAAGATGATTACTCTGAAGGGAACACCGTGCCCGAGGTCTGCCAGAGCCAGCAAGGCTCAGCCACCCTTTCAGCCCATTGACGTTGCTTTAGGAACCTCCAGTGGGACCCAGCAATACTGGCTGGTAGGGCAGTAGCACTGAGGGAGCACATATAATTTCTAAAAGTTTCTAACGCTCCCCTGGGAGGAGGAAAACCACACCAAGAGCTGAATTGATGTGGACATGACGAGCAGGTCAGCAAATGCTCCAGATGCAATATTGTGCATGGGAGAGACCTGAAGTACAAGGCTCCGTAGGAAAAAAAGCTTCACAACTTTCTATTCTCTGCCCTAGACTCACTGTGATCTTAAAATTCTCTGCAAACATGAAAACAAATCATGCTGTCAAAAAATCATGCATTAGAAACAAATTATGCTCTCTAAATGCATCTTGGCAATATAATTGATAAACTGTGAATATGTGAAATAATTGAAAAAGTGTGGGGGGGACATGCAGGATAAATGACTAAAATAGGAAAGTAATGAACACGTGTAAATAAGAGCCACAAACAATAAATATAAATTACAGCGTGACAAACTGTAAATAATCAGAGCGTTTCAGGCCTGAAATGTGATTCTTCTTCACGGAAAACTTGTGTTGGCAAATCTGCAAAAGCCTTAGAGAGGCAAAGAAGAAGAGACGAGGTTATTGGGGCTCTTTGAAATGGCAGGCACGACGGATTAGCCCCTGGATTCATTACTCAAAGGCTTCACCGGCGCTGTGGAAGTGAGACGCGTTCCCAACCCACGTCCTGCCTCCGCCCCAACGTACAAACGATCCTGGCAGGAGTGATGCCATCAGCCCTTCACACCCCGCTACAGATGAAAAAAAAACACCCCACATGGCATTTATCTTCCTCAATTTAGCCATTTAGAAGGGGCTTTTGATGACTAACTCTTGTCTCTTGATTCACTCTGCTTTCCTCCTCCCTCCCTGATGTCTTAGGAATTCTTGTGGTAATCAGAAATAAATGGGTCACTGTCCCCAGCTTCTCCTGCAGATGCACATACCAAGACAGGTTTTTGTCCACTGGGTAAGATTTTAACCTATCTCTTTGTTTCCAGGTCCTAAAGCCTTTCCAGATCCCTGAGATTAAATTCTCATCAAGACGAGCCCGTGCCAAGACCCTTCAGTGTGAGGGGGAGTGCAGCCTGAATTAGGGATGAGGCTCAGCCACTGCTGTGGAGGCTATAAAACAGCCAGAGCTCGGTACCAAGGACGGACCAAGCGATGTGGGAAGAGATTTGAGATGGATGAGGGCTGGCGGATTTACACCCTGGCTTCCTGGATGACTCTTGACTTCTGAAAAAGAAGGTGAGGGATGACAGACCTTCATTTGCTGTTTCAGCATACGGTTGCTTTGTCTTAGAATGTCTTTAACTCATTGCCATGGGCTCAGCAGGAAGGTCCCTGCTCACCTGCCCTCCGTGGGTGGACTAAACCCCTGAGCTTTTGGGGAAGTTGCTGTGGGTTTATGTCTAGTTAGATGCAGGTGGGTTAGGTCTGAGAAAACGTTTCCTTAGCGGGCAGATTTGCAGGAAAATACTAGTTGCTCACTGACTGGAGCTCATTTGGGAAGCACCCTCAGGAGCAGTGCTTAAGGCCAAGATTGCACCTTCCACCTGGCTGCTGGCTCGCAGACGATATCACGTGGTAGAAATACAGCATGCTCCACGTCTAGCGGTAATAAGAAGAAAAGAAATGACATTAAAATGCAAACTATTGTCAGTGGCTATTTCCATGGATACTCCTCTTCCATTTAATAGCACAGAATCCATCATGTTATGCCTTATTTCAGCTGTGATTGCTCCCGAGAAAAGATGTAGGTCACATCGTGCCTTTGAGAAGAGCTTGTGGTGCAGTTTTCAGGTAGCGAGGGTGAGGGTTGCTTTGCCACTTTATTTTACAGCTGTGCTGGCACTCACACTTGGCCAAAAGTGGCAGAACATGTCTCTAACTGAAATGGGCTCCGTGCAAGGCAAGTGGCAGCTGGTGGTGTAAAGCAAGAGAGAAGCAGCCCTGGAGTTCACAAGCATGAGGAGATGCTGCCAGGGGTGTAGGAGGAAAAAAGGGGAAAAGTTTTGAAATTTTGGGGTACAGGTGAGATCAAGGTTCACTGTCCAAATCATGCATCTCCATGGCAGCCCAGGACCTCTGGTAAGTTAATGCTCTGCCGTGACTTACACCAGAGCCTGGGGGAGATGGAGCAGCCAAAATGTCCTGATTTTTAATGTAACCCTGCAAGCAACTGTTTGGGACAGAGCCTTGCTCCAGTTTAACAGAGGATTTCATGAGACTCAATTAGCAAGGTTATTAATTAATCAATTATGTAAAACAGATGAGCAATCAGATATCCTGTTTGACAGCGATACAGCTCATTGTTAAAACTTAATTAACTCACAGGCTTGGGGACAAAATTAAAAAAAAAAAAGAAAAGAAAAGAAGAAAAAACCCTCCAAACCTACAGAAGAATCAGCTAGGAGAGAATGATTTCAGCTGAGGATGGAAACTGGGCTGGAGCCCAGACGGGATGACAGCCCTGCTCTGAGAGGATATTGGAGTTATTTTGGGTAGTTCAACCACCAGCTTGATGTTTGTCTCTACCACTACAGCCAGCTGAGCCAAACTGTGCTTTCTTGCTTGCCAAAATAAATCCACGGTAATTCCTTGTGTGTGTCTGAACAGTGCCCACCTTCCAAAGCTGGCCCATGTGGTCCCAGGCGAGGCAGGAGCTCAGCAGATGTAACTGCACCCTCTCGCTGTTGCGGTGGGAGTGGAGGTGAGCTGCAGCATCAGCGTCACTAACAACCACCAAAGCTCACTGTAGGTGTCGGAGTCCTACGTGACTTGTACCAAAAGCAATGGGAATATCGATCTTCTGTAGCAGCCTCTTGTAACCCGAAGTATTTCAATAGCCTACATTAATCTGTGAAAACCTACATCTTGTTACAGCCTCAGTTTTATTTAATTTTACTTTAGGCTAGTAGTTATTTAGGTCAATTCCTTGCCAGGTGTGATAAATTGATACATCATTTGTGACGGAGCAAGGCTGTGTCTGCATGCTCCTGCTCGTACGGACTCTTACCTGAATATATTTGCATTAACTGGATTTGTGTTATCCAACACAGAAAAATCAGTGTCAAAACCCACTAGGCTCTCAAAACTTGCAAACAATTTCAGAGGTAATATGTTTTCAAAGCATAAACCGATGTGCTCCTGGACCTTGCCTCTATCAATACGCTCTGGGGTTGATTTTTCCCATGTTTAAGGGCCAGATTGCAAATGCGTTGGCTGAGAATGGCAGGAGAGTCATGCTCCAGCAATGATTTTTATTGAGTAACTATAGATGAGAAAAGGCAGTTACTACCTGGCAGAGACCCTGCATTTTAAGTTTTCTTTACAAACTCCCTCTCTGCCCAACCCTTTAGCGTGGAATTGCAGGAATTTATAGCCATACATGAAGGAAGTTGATACTCAAGACCAGTAGCTGCCAGACACCGTATTTCTTCCTAAATCTGTTATCTGCAGAGGGGTTTCTTGCACAGCTACAGCTGGGAGGGTGGCTTCAGAGCCACTGAATGCACACTTTAAAGCTTTTTACATACCTCTGCCTCATTACTGGGCTGATATAGCGCTGGCAAAATCTGAATTTGCTTCTGGCCTTGCTCTTCCCTTTCCTCCCAGAGTGCCACTGTGTGGTTTGTGTTTTTTTTTTTTAAATCCTAGTTTTCAGGGACTCATTTCAAGCAGTTCCTATATATTGCACACAGGGGACAGGACCAACCCCAGGAACCTGCCTCTGCGGTCTGTGGTTGTGATGGGCTGATCCTGAACTGCTCAAGTCAGTGGGAATTTTCCATGGAAGAGAAGTAGGCTCTGTCCCAAAAGCAGCAAGTAGTACTGCTCGGTCCATGCTCAGTGGGTCTGTCCCTCTTGTTCACAGCTTTCCTAAATCTATTTGTTTAACCATGTACTTATTTTTATTTTTTTTCTTTTTCCACGACTGCATAAAGCCTGTTTTTCCCTCTGCCTTTCCTACCCCATCTGAAAAAAGATGGTCTAGTTTCAAAGATGGGAGTGCTCACAAAGTCAAAAGCTTATTAATAGCTCTCTGCCTCTTTTTAATCTATTCCAAAAGCTGTACAGTGTGCAAAGCTGTTGTGACATGATTTTTCTTTTTAATATCTCACCCTTTGACTGTCAGCATTTAAGGAAAAATGAAACTAATCATCAGTGAAGGCTGTAATGCTACTGTGTTACAGCTGGTGTGGATCTCAACAGAAATGTAAGAGAGAAAATAAAAGACTCTGTGTGTGTGTGTACATGTACGTGTATCTCACACTGGAGGTTTCACAGAACACACCAAGAACAGTAAGGTCATTAGCAAAATATTGGTAAAATAAGGAAAACGTCTATACATTGGAAAATCAAAGAAAAAAGGGCTATTTCTTTGTAAATGGTTAATCTTGAAGCTGCTGGTCTGGCAGATTTTACTCAGGATGCAAAGCACAGTGTTTGGGTGAGGATGGACTCCACTGTCCTCCAGGTAAGAGCCATCACTGCTGATGATTTCACCTTAAGCCCAAACTGACCTTTTACCATTGCTGGAGCAACATTTCAGCAGTGGACACTCTTTTCTCCCTAGGAAAGCCGAGGCTGTATCCCCTGGCAGGGAGTTAACGAAAAGTAATCCAGGATTCTCATCCAAAACAGAGGACAGAATCGTGGAAAAGCTAAATATAAATCAACTCAGCTTATCAGGATGTGACAGGTGGGACATAATAATCACTGTGAGTATTTTAATGTATGAAACCATAGTATGCACATGTAATACAAAACAAAGCTTGCAAAATGCCTGCAATTTTGAATGTGGAAGAGTTGTTTTTGTTTTTGTTTTTTTATAAAGAAAACTCCAATCACTAACCCTTCTCAAAACTGAAAACTCATTTGCAACTCACACACTCTTAAGGTCCGGATTCGCTTTGCTTGACGTCCATCCCTCCGTGCCACAGTATCTGACACCTGGTGCAGCTGAATCACTTAAACATGAAAGATCAAACACTTCAAAGAGTCTCAGGGTGGTTTTGGAAAGGGAAACTCCATTTGTTCTCAGAGTCAGGTAACGCAACAAGCTGGAAGTAATGTGTGGTACTCACAGTAAAAATAAACTAATGAATGCAGTCAATTTAATAGAAATTTAAGGCAGGTTCTGACCCTTTGTGACACAACTCAGCTAATGGTGTATGGACAGACAAGTTATAAATGTATTAATTACCTGATGAGATGATAATTGCTCAAATGTTTGAAAATATGTTTCACGCTTTCATGTGGTACTTTAATATTGCATATATAGAGGAAAGGTGATGGAATAACATTTTTAACTCTGTAGTTAGCAATGTAATAATGTTGGCTGTTTAAATTAGTTAGTAATATTAAAGAGGAGCTCTAATTTATTAATAGAGACACCAAACTAGATATTTCTAAGTGAGGATGGCTTCCCTTCAATTGTATTGAATATAATTTTGTCTTCAGGTAGATATGGCCACTGTAGAATGTGGCTGTGTTTATAAAATTGCCCTGGATACCTTCAGAAGAGAGAGAAAAACATCACAATTTGCAGAGTGGGGAGGAAATAAAATGGAAAGCTTCCCCCTTAGCTAGTTCCATAAAAATCGATTTTAATGTAATTTGAAAAGTTCTGATTTTGGTACAGTTATTACTTTCAGTTTGGTTTCATTTCTGCTTTTAAAATACAGCTTTCTAGAGACCTTACATTAACTTCACAGATTACAGCTGACATAGAACAGAGGTATAAGGTATAAACCAAATATAAAAGGCCATCCATTTCCATGCATGATTAAATGCTGACTTAAGGTACCACAGTATTTTTGATCCCCAGAGTTTAATAAAATTCAGGACAGGCGATAAGGAGTCACAGACAAATTAAAATTTATTGAGACAGACAAAAATGCAACTATTTCAGACTACAGTTAAGCATTTACAGTTAACCAAAGATAGCAAAATGCTCACATTCCACTTAACTCCTTATGGAAAAAGCATTCAGAATTTACTATGCAAGCCTACTTACTATGGTAGTCTACATCCATCTACAGTAGGGACACCAAACTGAAACACGTAATATTTGGATCTCTCCTTACAGATCTACGCATTTAACAGTAATGGACATCAACAGCATTGAGAAAAGTATAAAAAGACCAAAACCCACCTACTGTAGAAAGGGTTTTTTGATGTATAGGAACTGTACAAAGCAGTCTATGTATTAAAGGAACCTGAATGGCATACAGGAGGGACTGCAATAAAAGCCAACAAATGTAGGAAGCTAAGCTTGAGCGATCTGGTGGTCTGTATCAAGTGGTGACCTTAGATCTATGTCATTTGCTGTTTGAGGGGAAAAAAGCTACAAAACTTCTAATATCAAAATATTCCCATGCCAGAAATGTACACTGAGACTAACAGACTAGGCTGGCGAGGCAAAGAGAAGCATTCACTAACAAACAGTGTTGTTTTAAATATAAACTTTACATTTTCAATATAAACTGTAGAATAAATATTAAATAAACACTTCAAATGGTTTAAAATAATAGTACAGAATAGCTTAAAAAAAGACAAAAAAAAAAAAAAGGAAAATGGATTCTTTGTGTTCACAGCAAAGGCCAGTAATGACCCAAAAAACCCAACTGTGCTGAAATCTGAACTCAAGGAGATTTTGATTTAACCACAGTAGTTAAAAGGACACCTTGAAACATAAAGCAATGCCTAACAGTATTTCGTAGTCTCTAATATGAAAAGAAAATAAGATTAAAAATTGGTTTGTGTCTCTAAAAGAATGGGACAACTCTGATTCCATTTTTCACAATGAGAAGATGTTTGGAAGGTCAATGACTTGATGCAGATGGGAAGTCTTGCTTTAAAAAAAAAAGAAAAGAAAAAGAAAGGAATTAAACAAAGCTGGAAGCAAATTAATCCTTTACAAAGCATGAAGAATGGAAGGGGCTTGATCTGGAAGAGCACTGGCTCTTGGTAGAATTGCTGGTTTCTTTTAAAGAAAAACATTTTATTAATGCATCTTGCCAAACTGGACACACACACAGATATGTGTATAAATGTATATATACAGACAGACATATATATATATACACACTTACGTCTATATAGGCTGCAGATCCCCCAACCACTGGAGGATGCCAGTGGATCACAAAAGGGCTTTGCTAAATTGCTTCAGAAGATTTGCAAACTTGCTCTTAAAGCAATCCATAGCCTGAGCTGCCCTTCCAAGCACAACAGCCTGTTCCTGGCTACGCTGGGACACCTTCTGATTTGACACGACTCTCTTTAAACTCCCTTGTAGTTGTACCCAACTGAACTAGTCAATAAAATGGCATTTTTTTTTCCAGTGCCAGCCCTGATTCAGAAGAACATTTGAACACCTGAAGCAGGTGATGGATCATCTGGTTAGGGGTGTGATCCTGAATCTCAGTGGGCTTAAAAGGTGAGAGTGTGTGTGTGTGTGTGGTGTCTGCGTGTGTGTGTGCACACGTATGTGTGTTTACATGCAAAGGATGTTGTGCCAGCAGAGGTCAGCTGAACCAGCCAAGGCATCTGCCCTCTTGCCTGGCTGTGCTGGGCACGGAGCAGTTGGACTGGTACCCACAGCACGTTCGAGCTGGTGAGTCTGAGATGATGGGAATCGTTTTATAGTTTAAGCTATGAAATCAGCCAGCTCTGGTTCGGAATAGTTGCATGCGAGAGATTACAGCTAGGAGAGGACCAAGGGTGTTGAGAAATGGATGGTGGTGGCACGTCTGCTTATGTAGGCTGAAGGATGTCCACATTCACTTTTAAAGACTTATTTAACAGCTTTTATTGAACCATCTTGCATGTTTGTACGTGACACAGAAGGGCTGCAATCTTGGAGCCTGCAGCAGCCTCCAAGGGCTCGGTTAGGCAGGATTTACCCTGGTGAGGTGCTGGGCAGGAGAAGGGATTTACTACGTGACCTTTGAAGTAATGCATAGTTCCAAGATAAGCCATGGCAAAGGGATGAGGGACTGCAGAAAAACTAGTTGTGTGTGGAGAATGAGTCCAGTCAGGGGGATAAGTAGAACTCTGGTGATTCTGGACCTCGGTTTTATGTCAGAGTGAAATGGCAACTCTGTGCCTTAGGCAGGTCCTGCACAGGACAGCAGAGCTAGACTCGGAAAGTATGGGTTTAACTAAGAAAATACCGGAAGAAAACCAGCCACAGTGTTTGAGAAGCAACCTACTGATGGTGTTCAATTGCTTCTCATGCAATCATATTATTTACGGAAACAAAAACGCTGGTTGTATCTGTTCTTCTTGCAAGTCAGCATCATTTTCTGTGAAAGGCAAGTAGAAAAAGTGTGTGTGTGTGCGCTGTGCAGCTCACGGGCAGTGATTTTAAAATAAATTTTCAAAAGCTGTAGGAAAACCAAAGGGATTTGTGGCAGGGAGGATTGCAGGCCTTTTGCAAATGACTATGATGGCAGATTTCTGGGAGGATGCGGGGGCGTGAAACGAGACACAACAAATTCCTCACGATTTTACACATCCTTCTGCATCAATAACAATTACACAGGCTTGCTCTTTGCTCTCAGGTCATTGATCTAGATAAATAGGAAATGAAAGAGGAAAAAAACAACTGAGCCCCTGCAACACATAGTGTCGGAAAGGAGTTCCTCTTCTGATCCTGTCTGAGGTCCTCAGGGTGGGAGAGGGGCTGCAGAGCTCTGCCAGGCTCTGCAGTGGCCAGTGACTTAGGAAAGGGGTGAGGACCGCAGCCCTTGGGTCAGTGTCCCTGGAAAAGTGACTTCTGCCAACCAGCAAGGTATTTTCCTGACTCCATCCTGTCTCTGCCTCTATAACCAACACCTAACTCAGAGGAAAAAAAACCTCGATCTCATTAGTTTCCTGTGTAATAAGCACATTTTTCATTCTGCAGAATAACTCACAGGCAAACACAGGCACTGCTGAAATACTTACATCTGCATCCTAATGCAAGAGTGGGGTTAAGGTACCTCTTACTGCTTCTGAAAACAGCAAAAATAATAAAAGGTCACCACAGTACATTACTGCATCAGAGAACTGCAATGGGAAAGGACACAGCAAATAATTTCATGTCAATATGCTGTGAAACAATTGCAGAGCTATGGATATATGGGAGATGCTGAGGGAATCACAGATTGTATTTTAATACTATTCTCCTTTACGTGTGTGCATTACCAGCGTGCAACTTGTCACAGTGAACAAAGGGGTTATGCTTTTGAAACATGACCACCTAAAGTTGCTTTTTTAAACAGGCCAAATAAATATTAACTACTCAAATTAAAGAAACGACAGCTTATTACTTTTGATGGTTAGTGTCTTTGGACAGCTTTATAACTTTGGAATGAGGGGTTGCTAAGAGTAAATGAAGAACAGGCGGATCCATAGTGTGTGAGCAGGAAGCACAGGCTGCCTGCACGACGTTAGTGCAACTCTTAGTGCTAAAAGCTGAGGAACAGCTACAGAGGTGGTTTATGGTGCTACAAATTCACAAAACACTCTTTTCTTAAACACTTTGAAAGGCAGATGGACTCTGTTCCCTGCCTGTAGGGCTTGGTCCATGGTTCTCAGCATCTCTTAAGATCAAGGGAACGTTCCTTAAACCAAATAAACAGCGTCAGTGAGCTGATCTACGCTCTGGTGGGAGCTTTGCCTACAGTGTGGGCTGGACTAAGCCTGTTGGACTCATTCTCAGAGAATCTAAGGAGGAGAAAATCCCGCCAGTGGGTTTCTTATTGGATTAAATCTCCTTGGTGCTGGGCAGCCAGAAGTCACTACCCAAAGAGACTTACTCTTTACTGGAACGTAACAAATAAGGACTAGAAAATGAGGCACCTAAGATTCCTTCTTCATAAAAGAAAAATAACTGCTTCTGACATGATCCAGGTAACAATTTACGACACAAATTCTCTAACACGAGAAGGACTTCTAAGCCTTGTATTGGTTTGTTGAGCCCCTTCTGCGATTCTTCTTTCACAGGATGTAATTCATGAGCTGTGCAAGTGAGGATTAAGACATGAAATGTTTTCGAAACAAAACTCATTGACCCTGTGGATAGAACAAAAATCCCCCAAACCGACTGAACAAAAGCAGTATTCCAAACAGTCCTTGCTGAAAAAAACAGTTGTCTTCCAAATTAAATAGATAATACAAAATTAAACTCAGTAGAGAGGGAATATTTGTGCCAGGTACTCTCAGATACAATTGCAGAGATATGATGTGACTTGCAATATTGTGCAAAACGTGAGTCCTCATTATGACGGGCACTACCATATATAACCAATTTCATCATCCTTATCATCATCTTCATCTTCATCATCTTCATTAGCTGCTCTTACATGAATCTTCAGTTTCCCTTCTTTGTCTTTTTTTGCTTCAGGCTCCTCTTCCAAATCATCCAACAACACAACAGATCCACCACTGCCAAAATCCCCTGAGGTTTCTTGCTCTTCTTCTGAAACAGGTGAGCAGGAAAGGTCATTCCCTCACATGACACCAAATCCCTCGCTCATCACTACCCTTGTCATTCAAGCCACTCTCATTTGCAACGTTACTTTAAAAAATTCATTGGTTCAGCTATTCAGGAAACAACCTTTACGTTTCAATTTTCATCCTGAGCTGGGATAAATTATATACCTAAAGTTATTTGCATAAAAACCTATGCATTGCTCTCCTCCTAGAGACTCAACCAATTTTAAGGAGAGTACTGACTCAGTTCACACGCATGCAGGCCAGAAAATCATCACTCATTTGCAAATACTTTCATCCCATCACAACTCTATAAACCCAGCTAAAAATATTCCACAAATTGATTGTATTTGAGTGCATAAACCATGCTCTGCACATGTAGCTACTGAACCTAACATCTGTGATGTGATTCTGGGCGCTTCAGACCTTCCAGGTCTCTGCTTTTTCTGTTCCTTCTCAAAGAAGAAAGCTGCACCCACAACCATCGCTGAAGCACTCCGAAGGAATACAGCTGGAATCTTGCTTGCCTAGGTGTAACAGCTAATTGGTGATTTCACATACCTAAATAATATTGTCCTGCCAGCGATTTTATTGGGCTTGGTTGTTAATTTATAAAATTTTACACAGGCCTTCCTTTGTCTGGAAAGACATTATTCATGAAGTCGCAGTAAATGTGCGTTCCAGAGCATACAGAACAATATATTTAATAACCATGCATAGCAATCCCATAGCCTTAATTTTAATCTAAAATACTACATTTTCCAGGCTGGTAGCAAAAATACCATCTTATCAGTGGCTTCAGCAACCCCAGTCCAAAGGACCAATATGTATATAAATGCCCCATTTGTAGTCTGGATAGGAAAACACGGGAGCGCTTTGAACACTCGTAGTGATGTTTCCCTGTTGTCACTTCGGTTATCGTACTCCATCGTACAGCAATGGCAGGGCTTACAACACTGTTAATTCCTTCGTTGTCTGCGGAAAGCACGTCATTACTCACCACAGCTCACTGTCCCTTGCTTTCTTGAGCCGGCTATCTCGTTCCCGTACTTATCGACACACCAGCACTGCCCTGTGCTGCCATGGCACTGAGTGGCTTTGTAATAACCTTCTTCGTTGCACCGTGGGATGAAAGCACCTGAATAAAACAGAAGGTATAATCAGTAACGCAAGCCTCTGTAGGAGCAAGCAGGTATACAGAGTATTGCGAACCCGCCGCTTATTTACGTGAAGATCTTTCCAACGTTGGCAAGAAAATACATGTGATTGTCTGGTGCCTAAAAGGGAGCAGAAATTATATATGATTAACTATTTTCAGCCACTCTGGTCACTGTGCAGCGCATAAATGTTGGTGCATGTACAGCTCATGGAGGGTGATGGCACGTGGTCCTAGAGATAGGGTTGGGTCTGCCCCTGAATGACTAACGTTCCCGCAGAGCCCCTTTCAGATTTAACTCCTGGTTTTAAGCTTTGCTTCTCAACTGGATTATTACCCCAACTTCATTAATTCTGCATTTCCCTTCCATTTGCACTCCTTCAGTGTTTATCACATAAGTCTTTCCACAACACTGTAATTATCCCTGGAAGGTATCTGCCATCTGCTTGCTATTCATACTAATCTCAAGCACAACTTCCGACTTGCCCAAAGTTCCCATGTATAAAAGCAGAAGTAATACATGAGCATAACCTTTACAGAAAGGCACAACAGGATTTGAAGTCAGAAAGTCTTTGGATTTGAAGCCCAAGATTTGTCTCACAATAAAACCAATATAGTTCAGTCTCGTAGAGTGTGGTTCATTCTGGCTTCTGCAGACAGGGAAGCTCTCAGGAGAAACCCATTTTACTGTTCCCACCATTTTCAGCAGCTACAGCAAACGTACTTCAATATGAAAAGCCCTCTTGTCCTTCGAGATGAGTTAGCTTGATTCCCAGGGGAGGTCAGTACAGTCATTTTCCCTCCTTTGCCAATTGCTTCAATTTGAAACATGGCAGAAACCCACCTTTGCCCCCAAATTTCTTGTCTCAAATGATTTTTGAGAAAGTATTTTTCTCCTTTGTCAAAGATACCAGTGATTTACTAGTCACGCAGTAAGTTTTTTAACTAGTTCCATGTGTATAGCACCTCTTCAGACAGTTCATGTGTCAAAGGGGCTATTTCCACTACATTTCTCACCGAAAAAAATGAATGAGAAGATGCTGCCCAAATGTCATGAAATTTGCTATATAAAAGACATAAAAGTGGAAGTCAGTCAATCACCTACACCCCCCCCCCCCCCCCCCCCCCCCCATATAATGTAAATCCTTGAATTTCCAAACTCGTTGCACTGCAGATCTTGTCTAATGTTTGAGTGCTGCTAACGGAGGTCTGAAAGATGGGAACAGAAACCTTTGAACATCTGCAGAAAACCTTGTTCATCTGATCAGTTTTGGAGACCACTTCATATCCATTAGTGAGAGTATTTTAAGTAACTTCAAAGCATGATCTTGTAGCAGGTTTGCTTATCGGTACCACCACTATGTTAATGGACAAATGTAAGCACAACGATGACTACCAAAGCCTCATTTTCACTATTTATATAAAAAAAATGGTTCTAATAAGCATTTATATGTATTCATCTTCGCAGGTTTTCATAAGTTAATGCTCAGTGTTCAATCCTTTATTTCAATATTGATTAGGTGTTTTTTCATATTCATGCTCATGTCCTCTCTCTGTTAAGCACTCCAGGTGTTTATTGGACTATACACAACTTTGGGAAAAGTGCTCAGGTGCTGATTTTGAGCTGGTGTATATCAGTGTAGCTGTACCAGTGTCACTGGAGTTCCTGTTATATCCAAGGAGCATCCAGCTCCAGGGAGGAATCAAAGGGGGAACCTCCGTGGCATTGCAGGGTGAGCAGAGAATGGCCTCTGCGTTTTGAATTCTCTCATGCCTTCGCTTTTCCTTGGGCAATGCAACCTTTCCCTTCTTTGAAACAGGCCTTTTTGCACCGTTTCACTGTGTTTCTTGTAAGGTATTAAAATGTTCCACGCTGCCTGTAGAAGCCATAAATTTAAAAATAAATTATGGCCCGGGCTCACTGCCAACATAACTGTGTGTGGAGAGGATTCACACTTTGGGTCAGAGCGAAGAGTAGAAGAGGCTTTTCCTTCTGTATGTGGAATTTGTGCCAATTTGTATGTAACACCGGAGCTTTAAATATTTAGCTACGCATACTAACGTCACAGCATTTGCCAACCATCACAGGGGAGATTACAGCATGTCCTCTCCAATGTGGTAGGTGCAGGTGATACTCTCGTGAGGATGAGAGTCCCTGGGAGCAAATGCTGCACAGCGTGATGATCCGTCCTGCAAACCCTACACAGACCAGCCCCTGTGTTCATTAGGAATGAGCTCTGCTATGCTGGAGCATGGCATCCAGACAGCCCCTTTAGTGGGAATGTTTCACCTCGTAATTTGGTTTGGCGTCAGAGAACATCTGCAGGGTTTGAAAGACAAAGGAGTTCACGTTTCCTCTCCAGAGGCTGTTGCACAGACAAGTGTGGAGTGGACCAGCTTTACTATTAAGCACTACAAAACGTTAGTCATTGCACTGAACTGCCTCAGGCTACTGAATCCTGCTTCCTCCATCTCTCTTTGTCCCATGGAGCATTTAATTATTCCATGCAAACTTGAACAGCACTGTTGCATCTACATCCTCTTTACGGATCCAGACCTGTATCTCTTTTTTTTTTCTGCATCATTTCCTTACCTATATAATACTCCCCTTCCTCAGAGGACACGGGGAGAATAATTATACGCTAAAGATAGTGAAGCACACGGGTAAAAGCCCGACAGAATTCAGTGCTAACCGGCACACGGCTCCCTGTACCAGCTATCACGTTAGCTGGATTCACAGGGCTGAGACAGAAGAAAACAGTGACGGGAGCAGAAATTTATTACCTTAGTGATGTGGGAGAAGCATTATCAGGCCGCACAGTTGTATGCTCTAAAAGTACACTCTCTGCAGTTAATTGTACTCTAGATAAATCTGGTAGGAAAAGATGAATAGTGCTGTTTACTTTTTAATTCAGTCCCCTGGGATGCTAGACTCTATTTGAAAGCCTCCAAATTCAACATATCTAATGGCAATGGCTTTGAAGTACTTCGTTGCAACTGGCATGTGTTTTGAAAAATATAGAGAGGACAAAATATCAAAAGTCATCATTTTTTATCAATGAATACAAGTTAACAGAAATCTTCTTCAAGTGTACTGTCCAGGCAGTAAATGCTGTGCTCTATATGTCAGGGACAGAGAAGGAAAGAGAATATTTAAAGGCTGGTTTCTCTGAAAATATTCATCTCTCTTTTCAAGCTTTATTGTTGCTACAAGCGTGCTTTTTGTCACGTGTATGTTTTGGTTTCCATTTGCATTGTTTTTCAGCCAGTGAAGAGAAAAGACAATGTTTTCTGCTGTATAAACAGCTATGAGACCAGATTAAAATCTCAAAGACAGGTGCCATTATGCAGGCAGACTTTCAAGGTAGGTGAAGCATAAAGTTCCTCTCTATATTATAATTTTCTAGCTTGTGGAACAACCTATGCTTGACACTTCTTGATATGTTGAGCTTAGCCACTTTTATCCTTCATTTTTTTAAATGCAGTTGACTAGAAGTTATTTGTGGTAAGGGACCATTCCTACTGCTTTTACTTTGTCATTTTACTCCTGCTATTGTGATCAGATCCCAGTGATGAGTGGTACAACTGCCTGCATGTTGTACTACCTGCAATATAGTCATCATTTTTCCCTGCACACTGGAACAAACCACTTATGTTTCAACCCAGATGACATTTATTGCATATGGCAAATAACAGCAAAGCATAAAATAAATACGGGATAGCCAAAGCTATCTATTAGGAACTGGGCTTCTTATTCTTTTAGGTGGTTTTGAAAATCATGACACCCATGAGACATAAACCACCGTGACTTCCTCCACCACAACATGCATTCGAACACAAATGCAAAATATTTACCTAATGGAGCATATATATAACTAAGCGATCAATCCTCCCTTTGCTCCCACAGCTATGAACAGCAGGAGCTCCAAAACTCCTTAATTTTTATGTGAACTTGCTATGAAAGGATGATGGTACCAAACCATAGTCCTTGTGGCCTTTGAGAATGTTTTTTCTTGCTTTAAACCAAAGAATCCAGGTTGGGATTGTACATAAGGTACCTGAACCTTGAGTCCAAATGGCAGTGGCCAGCGGGAATGGCAGGGTTTGGCAAAGACCAGCTTTGCAGAAGCTCTGTTTGCAGGGTCTGCTAATGAGGATCTAGGATCGTCAGACTACAATCTGAAGAGTGACCTGAGAAGCAGACTGCAATCTGAGAAGCATTTCAGCAGAGCTGACATGTGTCCTCTGTGCTGCAGCTAGTGATGCTGTAAGAACCTGATCCGAGCTCCTGCTGCTGGCCTGGCAGCCTGGCTCTGAGGCAAGCCAGACTCTCCAAAGGTGAAATGCAGGGCTTTCTGCAAACAGACACTTTAACCAGTACTGATATGCCCACGTGATTCACTCTTAAGTACAGGAATGCACTGGGACAGAAGTTTCAATAAGGTACCACCACATAAACGCCAGGCTATGTAATACCAGGTGATTTTAGGGTATGGAATAAGTTACTTTCAATTTACTCAGTTCAACAACTTGAGTTTTTAGCAATTAAATGGGAAAATGCCATATGGGAATTTAATTCATCTAATTTTAGATATCCATCAAAGCAGTGTAAGTTATGAATCAAACCAGGCTCCCAATAGTCAGCGAAGAGAGGGGTGGGCATTATCACATCTTACAGCACGGAGCATCCTGCAGGCCTGCCTCAAATGAGATGATACAAATTCCTGTTTTCATATACATGGGATATACTGCAATATTTTTAAGGATGATTAGACAAAATTGAACCCCGAGGAACACATGCATTGCACCACAACTGGAAGAAGACATGAACCCACTGGATATGCACTGTGGCACCTTCAGTCACCCGTCGAAAATAGAAGGATTGAGTATCAAGCAGCGTCTGTACTTACTCTGACCTAGGAGGTGATGAAGGCAGTATTAAGCTCTGTGCAGACAAGGCTTTGCATTTCTGGAGAGCTGTAAATTAGTTCTGAACCGGTTGCCACGCTGACACCTGTTCCGAACGTTGCTATCTCATTATTTGTTTAATTTCATAGTGTCAGGTCTACACTCCATGGTACATATTCCCAACTCAAAACATTAGTCTCTAATTGAAAAACCATTACTGCATATAAAGTTACAATAATCACAGAAGCTTTAATTAGTTGAGTAAATGAATAGCAAGTGATCGAACTTACCCAACAGACTCTTCCCTCTACTTAGCTTTTGAATTCTATTCATTTCATTCTGGCAAGGAAGACCTAAAATATAATGTATGAGAATCAGTTTCCAGATGGTACGGGACAGACTCTGTAATGACTGGCTTCACCACTGACATGAAATGTAGACTACTGTACACCTGGGAACGAAAGAAGCCCATATGCTGGTACTGTACTGCAAAACAAATTTATGACATTAGCTCCACTAATTAAAAAAAAAAAATCGCAACACACTGGAGTTGAGAATAGTGTTTGGGGGCCGTTTTCATTGTTAAACCGTTTTTCCTCTCTTTTCACCAAACTGACACAATGCCAGCTCTCTGATTTATGATTTGCTAATTGACTAATTTCTGCATTAATAAAAGAGTAAGTTCTTGAGCTTTCTATCAGCAATAGACCTTATTTCTAGACTGTGTGCACTGGCACTTAAGACTTCTTTGTTTGTTTTAATGATCAAGGGATATTAATACAGTTCACCTGTGACATTAAGCCTTGTTACACAACGCCCTTTCACACCAGTGCTAGAGAAAAGAGCTTTTTAACACAGCTGATTGCCAATTACCAAACTATCTCTACAACCAGATCAATCAAACCTGAAACACAGGAGGACCCAACCAACTTCTCTTCCTACTGCCAATGGCACAACTCACCGCCCGGCTTCTGGAAGCAGTAGCACCACTCGTTGTTCGAAAGCTTTCCATCTTTGAAGGAGTCACAAGAGTTGAAGAGAGGCTTGACGCACGGCTCATACTTATCCAGATAAATGGCACTGATCTCCGAGGGATCCAGCAGCAGGTCATAGTTCATGTCAAGTTTGTTGAACATCCAGCCTAAGGAATCCTTACAGATTGGTAGTATGCTGGTGTCAAATCCTGTAAGAAGAGAGGCAAATATCCCCAATCGAACCCCAGCATGCTCAACGCACAGGAATCATTGCTAAGCAGAAGACTTTCTAAATTTTTTTTGGCTAGACTCTGAACATTAACTTGACTTGCCCAAAGCTGAACAAAATTCTAAGACTTGAACTGATTGTGTAAAGCTTAAAACCCAAGCACGGCTGCAGGCTAGAGCATTACTGACACTCTTTAGAAGGCGTGGGGTGGAGAGGGCTGAGATTCATAGCTGATTACTGTAATTCAAAGTTATTTCTACTCAAAAAATTCTCACCTTTTTTTTTCTATCCTCAGTCCAAGTGGGCTGGCCTGAGTTCCAAGAAACTGAAGTGTGATGACGAAAGGCTGCATCCACTGTATTTTCAAACTAAATTGAGTCTGAATGAAATTTAAATCCTGTTTCCAGACCCGTTTCTAGTTCCCTGATCAAATTCTTTCCTACTATGCTCTCACTTTCCATCTCTTGTCCTAGCTTTTCACTCTTCAAAGCCCTTCCTCCTGTGATGGACAACAACATGCTCTGATCTGGACTGTGAGCTGTCAGGGGGAGGCAGGGAGAGAGAAGGGACGAAGGGCATCTTTTGCTTGCCCCACTCTGAAGAATGGCACTGCTTCAGCTGCAAGCTCCAGAGAACTGCATGTGCTCTTCTATGCCATACCAGCACCATTCCTTCTTGTGGCCTCCAGGATTGTGCAGCAAAACACAATTCTGCTCTTCTAGCACTTTGAAAACCATCATCATCATTCATTTTAATAGCTCAAATCCTTAAAAGACTGCAGCAGCAGCAGCAGTATCACAGAAAGACTGTCATGCATATAGATAGCCACAATGTATAAGGGATACATGTTCCATTATTCTGCAGGCTCCACAAAAACAGTGGCATTGCTTTCTTTCACAAACAAGTCAGGGCACTATAAATCCATACTGCCACTGTATTTTCAATGCTTGGTACAAACATGGACTAATTTCCAAGTTATCTATGATGCAAGCAAATACATTTGTAACATAGAGCTAATAAATCTGAAAATAAGGATATTGTTTTCAACAAGGACTCACAAACAGGTTACATTGGCTGGGGATGTACAGGCACAGAGGGACCCTGAACCACGTACCCTGGGCACCGCACGCTCACACAGTTTCAGCTGCGTGTGATAACCTGCCTGGGCACTATTCATTCCACTATGGGCCATGTCAAGAAGTCTGACGGGCTTTTTCCTTTCGCTGCATCTTTCATTGAAAGAGGTCAAACTTAGCCTTATCTGCTGTAAGTGTCAAGTCCCATTTCAGGATGCTGCTTTGTTAAAGCAAAACCTAAGATGTTGCTGGACTCACGCTGACAGTTTGTCCAAGCTCTGCAGCCTACCTGCTATTTCAAGTATTAATCCAAGGGAGGGCAGTGCTTTGTGCTGGAAGCTGTGCTTTTCGTATGCAACTGTGGCTGAAGGTTGTCAGTGAGATGGAGGAACAATCTGAAGGGTTAACTAATGGGACGGTTTATGTCATTCATAATACATGTTTCTCTGAGAAGGGAAAAAGGTAACTCATTTCCTCAGGGCTAGAGGCAGCTCAGGCGGGGAAGAAAGAGATCATGCTTGAACATTTCATCGTGTTTTTGTGCCGTTATCCCCTCTAATGTTATCTAAGCGAGTTTGAGCACAGTGAAAAAGGCTGTGTGAACAGAGTGGGGAAGAAGCCTGCTTGCCTTGCTGAAGCAATTAGGAATATTGACTTCAATTACTTTATTCATCTGAAGAAGGTAAGCAGGATTTGGTCACTGCAGACTCATTGATAAGAATCCCTCACTTTGTCTTTACAAAGCACCGAGGAGCAGAGCACGCAGTCCTGCCTCGTGCCGGTGTTCGCTGTGCCTCATTCCCCACCACGGGGCAGGGTAGAACTAGTCAAACAGGCAGGGGTGGATCATTCAGTTGTATGGTGGAGCAGGGACCAGTACACGCTTCGGCTACCCCAGTTTAACAGTTTCCAGGGGAAAAACAGCTGGATTCCCTTGGCTGCTCTTTTCCTGCACAGATGCCCTCTCTGGCGATGGTCTTTACGCCCTGTCGTGGCACTTACTGCTGCTACGGTGAATAACTACAAGGTCTGTTCTACAACCACTTGAGTACTGTACGTGTTGCTCAGCCCCGTGGGTCTCTAAAGGTCACCTCCTAAGTGGCAAGGATCAAGGCAGGGAGGAGGAGATCCTGGCGTGAACTTGCCCCTGACAGTGTCTGTGGATTATTTCTGAGTCTTGTTTTCCTCCCTGCTGGGAAGTCTTTATCTGTGTGTACAACATGCACCCAGGGACACAACAGTGCCCTCGGTACTGAGGTGTCTGAGCAGATCACAAGATAGTGACTGATGTGAATACGAAGCTGCTCTGTGACATACCATCAGGGCGTGGATGCAAGATACCATCATGAAAGGTCACTTACGATGACAGTTAATTACATTAGTTGAAGAGTTTTTTGATTGTAATTTCTTATAAAGAAGGGAGCTTTCACTATTGTGACCAGCGTTCCAGGTTAGGTTTATTAAGAGGCTGCATTATTAAGCAGTGCTTCATTATTAGACAGCGTGGTCTGGAAGTCTTTAAACATTACAGTGGTAGGTGCAACAGAAAGCCCTCAGCTAGATTCTATGATGGTTATTGTCAGTGAAAAGGTTAGTTCTTTAATTGCCCCTCAGTATGTGGTTGAAGGTGAATAGCATTATCTACCTCTACTTCATATTGTCTCCTGATAAAGCTACTGCCCATAAATCACTTTTTGCAATGCTGCATTTGCAGCCCAAACCCAGCAATCCTGGATGATCTTGGCACCCAGCAACAGGAATGAAAGCAAAGTGTGCCTTGAGTGTGCAACGCAGGCACTGACTCAGTGTCTAACCAGGGCAGCTGATGGAAAACAGTTCTCAGAGCTCATCTGCCTTCACCGGGAGGTCACTGTGCTCCCATCAACTTGGTGAAGCCAAGTGATGTTGAATGAATTAACTCCTTGTTAGAGTTTTTTGAAATACTTGCTTATAAACACGATGTGATTATGTTAGATGAAATAAACCACATACTGTAATTCTGTGATGAATTAAGTGCTTGGTTAATAGGCTGGACTTCTAGCACAACAGACCTGCAACAACAGTAACCTCCATAAGAACTTTTCTGCATCTTTCTGTGCATCAGCGCAGCCCTGCGGTGCCCATGGGGAGAAGCAAGAGAATGGGGCAGGCTTCATAGCCCTCCTGCTCTTGGCTCCTTGGCAGAGGCTGCCAACACAGATGCCAATTAAAGTCAGTTGTGGTGGTGGTTGCTCTCATTTGGACACCTGCTCACAAGGACCTGGCTTGAGACCACTGTGTTTCTCATTCCAACTGACAGCTGTTCAGTGTCCTAACAACTTTCATTCACTACAGATTTGGAAGGAAATCAAACCAGTGACCTACATGTGAAAGTCTCATATCCTATTAATACCTAAAACGCTCCATCTCCTCTGAATTAAAATGGAATTAAATTTAAAAAAGTCTTTAAGTGAAAATCGTAATTAAAAATAAACACACCTTCTGGCACATAAAATTATTTTCCCCCTTCAAGAGTTGACTTACATGAGTAAGTTTTATTTTATTAAAGTACACTACAATTAAATTAACAAGGGAATAATTAACCTAATTTCCCCCATCACTTAAAATAAAGGAAGGAGAAGAAAGGTTCCCCAGAAAAAATCCTTTATACTGCATAGATCTCTAGTAAAAGAAAAACAACTCCCACTCCAACCAAAGAGACTATCTAGCTGCAATACGGGAATGTTACGAATTATCAACAGGCTCAGGAGCAATTTGAATCTGATCTTACTACCTAATTAGTTTTATTATTTCCTTATGTCAAAGCATGTCCCAGAGTTGCTTATATTATTTATTGAGGAGATTCCAATTGTACAAAGCCTGCAGAAAGACAAAGTTCCTGGCCTACGGTGCTTTGCTGGGATCTGGCAGATAGCTCACTGAATGATAGTTTGAGATTTCAAACACAATGACTTGTCCTCATTCTTTTTCTTTCAAGAGAGTGTGTTTTTTTTTTTTTTAAAGTGTACTTTTTTCCTTCACCTGGGGGTGAACTTAATACACTCAAAAAGCTTATTTACACTCACAGTAACATCTTGAAAATTTAATGTAGCATAGAGAAATCTCTGCTGGAACACCTTCTCTAGACAGCTGATGTGTCCAAGGCATCTTAGTCATCGCATCCCACCATCTGTTCCTTTTACTGCCACAGGGGCATACCCAAAACGGATTACTTTGAGGATGCGTATGCCTTTTAAGACTCTACAGGCATAACCAAACCAGTTCAGTTTAATGAAGTGATCAGCCTGGTGAGGAGGGCAACACATGCAGAGCAATAAAAAAAGGGCAATGCATACATCAGAGCGTATTTCCAGAGCTGTGTGTGTCCTGTTTGGTAGGATTCACACAAATATTTGTTTTCAGCTTGGGTATGTGAACTTTGCTTTGAATTTTGAGCCTTGTTTAAGATGTCTTTCATTTTTACAAATGTTTGAAGTTAGAGGAAGCCAAATACTGCTGTCCTTACTCTGTGTGTATATTCAGTGCTTCCAGAGAGAACTGGAGCTGCAGAATTTGACACATGCAGATTAATTCATGAAGACTGTTACAAACTCTTAAAAAGAAAAACAAGCCCAAGTTTTGTGGCATTCAGAAACGATTCAGGCATCTTAACTTGTAAAGTTTCTTTCTTTTCTTTTAAACTGACATACAAGAAAATAAGAAAATGTGCCAAACTAAGTCAACAGTCTAAAAATGAACATTGTTGAGATCAAGTGTTTAAGATCATCAAGGCAGCCTTTCATATAAAAGCTGCCAGGAATCAAACTAAACTAAAAAGAGATAACAGCTCCTCTGTGAATCAGAGCAAACACTGCAGAATTGCCAGGAATGTTTTTCTCACTGAAATTGCTTCAGCAAAAAAAAAATAAAAGACCCAACACCTTTAGGAATGAATTTGTTCTTAGGCATTTGCTAAGTTCCTCATGAGCAGCCCACAGGTCATCTGCATGAAAAACATCCTTTTGACAGTCTGATAAAATGATATCTCATGTGCTCCTGGGCCCCAAGGACTTCAGACAAAGTTTTAAGTCTCTGGCGTTTTCTGTCATGGGGTATGAAATTAATTCACATCTTGAAGCCATGATTAGCTGTACATCCAGTTGCCTTTTTGCACTACGGTTTGGCTTCCCCTTGCATGATAACACCCTTTTTTGGAGTAGCGTTTAAGAAATAAGTAGAACACGTGGTTTTAAAGATACTGACTTTGTTGTAAATACTATTAAAAGTAAGTGACATACGAAAAAGATCGTTTACACAAAATGTGGCTTCTTTCACCACATAGTTTTAAGATACAATTACTTGGCATTAATGAGGTTTGACCGTAGTTTTGAGCAATGTAGCCCAGGGTATACACTGTCTCTTTTGGAAGAGGCAATTTATTGCTACACAAACTCAAACGTAGCAGAAAAGAAGAATGGCTGTGGAGACACAGACCAACAGCAAATGCCCATCCTGATGTGCTGGGTCTGCTCTACTGCATGTTTAGCTTCTTCAGCCTCTCACTACAGAGAAACTAGGGACTGGGGTCAAAAAAGTCGTAAAAGGGAGCAGTTGACTGAACCCTTTAAATTTGTGTGTGCAAACCCTGGTTTTGGACACCTTGTACCAGAGAATCAGGGCAGTGAAGTGAAGGTGAGTCACACACCAGGATAAAATTTGCACATTCTACTTTGCAACCCAGGGGCCCGCGTGTTTTGGGACATACTATTTAAAAGGATTAATGAGTCCTTACAGAAAATAAATTCGCATCTGCTCTCTGATGAACATGACCTCTTTTGATGCTGTTATCTGAATCTTTCCCCTCCCTGGTGGGTAAATGACATCAAAATCAGTCATGTTGGCTAAACCCACAGAGAGCAAATGTCCTCTAAAATGCTCATTTTCTTCCTTTCCTAAAAAAACCCCAAACATCAAAGGAAGCAAAGATGGTGTTATTAAATACCTGGGACACAAAAGATTCCAGCTTTCCACACCATTTAACTATTTCAGCTCACTGACTGCAATGCAGTTGCTTTTATTATCCTTTCTCTTCTACAAGGCATTTGTTAGCAAGAAAGTGCAAAATAAAATCTAAGTGAGTCTTTTCCAACATTGGCATAATTTTCCTTATGCTTGTATGCCATGTTTTTGGCTCACGCCGCTGACATTGGAACAGAAAATGCTGGGAGGTAAGCATATGCCACAGCCCATCCCCAGGAAGTGACTCGGATGCAGTCACGCCGACTTGGAGGATCACGGAGTTCAGCTGTACAGACATGAACTGTGTTACGCCAGTTAACCTCAGGGCTTGAGAAGAGTCCCTGAGCAGTTTTATTTACTGGTGTAGACGTGACCTCCATGGACTTCAGACACCATTATTTGCCTGATTAACTTGTAAAGGTGTCTCTGCCTCTGACTGCCAGTTTTCAGAGCAGCTTGGGCCAGGGAGAGTACAGAACGACCACGGCTCCTTTAGAAAACGGTCCAGCAATTTATTTGCAGGATGAGGTCTCCTGCGTATCTGCTTACTCGCTGGCACCTGCTTGACATGACACTGCAGCCCCAACAGCTGTGCCCGGCTGAACGCGCTCGCAGGCTGGGAAGCTGCCTACAACACTCAAAGCTCAACGGGAAAGGTGTTTTCTTACTGCCTTGTGCCATCTCCGAGCTTGTTGGTTTGATGACACGATTCGCATCCTCGTGAAGAGCGCCGAACCAGTCTTTTAGTCGCGACGCGAGGCTCCTCAGTTCCTTGTCTGTGCAAGCTGGAAAAAGAACAAAGGACTGGTTTGAGTCAAGAGCACCAGCGAAAAACCCTTCTCCAGACAGTCTATCAGAAAAATACTGTTTATGGTTGTAAAGTCCTTGTTAAGAGCTCTGAAGTAAAAGAGAAGGTTAGGGAAAAGGATACAAGTTAAAAAGAAAATGTAAGTAATAATGAATTATAAGTTGTACTCGGGTATCTCCTCAGTAGGTGGCATGATTTGTGATGGAAGAAGTGACACGCGGAGCTATCCGTAGGTTCTGGATTAGAGCTATGTGACTGTTTAACTTCAATGTTTTCACCTTTTAGGATTTCAGAGAAAAGTATCAGTCAAGCAGATGGGGAGGAGGGACATACTTGTCTAGACACACTACTTGAACAAGATGCTAGGAATAATTTATAACCACATTTGGCTTGGTATAAGGCTATTATCACAGTAATAGGAAGTATAGATACTTATTTATATACATAAAAAGGAAAATTGTTATGTTGCTCTAGTTCTCCTGCAAATGAGACTTTGCCACCTCTGAAGGTTGTCAATTCCTTTTTGTTAGCTAGGTAAACCATTTCTTTTCTTATAAATTTTTACTGAGAAATATCTAATTTTCCCATAAATTTCCGCCAAGAGATTGATGTCCAGCTGAAGTAAATATTTTTAAGGAAGAAAGTTGCATTAGTCACCAGTTTCTGTCATAAAAAATATTCTTGTTCCTGTATCATGTTTAGTGCTTAAAATTCACATGCTCAGATAATTTTATTATTCCGGCTGTGCACTCATTCTACATTTTAAATCACATTTCTTGGAATACAGAGCAAGATTTTATGCCACAGAGGCAGACATCCTTCACAGGGCAAGCCACAATATGTCTTCTCCAATTCACTGCACATTATAATATTCCTCCATCCACCTTATTGAAGAACAATTGATTCCCACAGTTTGTCTTCCCAAGTTAAACTCACCGCTCCACTGACTGCAATGAACTCAC
This sequence comes from Tauraco erythrolophus, assembly GCF_009769465.1. Taxonomy (NCBI): domain Eukaryota; kingdom Metazoa; phylum Chordata; class Aves; order Musophagiformes; family Musophagidae; genus Tauraco; species Tauraco erythrolophus. The sequence continues at coordinate 4,808,671 of NC_141480.1, read as the reverse complement.
TGATATCTCAGGGCTGTGGTGAGTATTTGTTCTCAAAGAGTTTTTTGGGGTCAGAAATAATTCTGAAGTTAAAAATAGGACATTATAGCTTTTTCTAAGTGCAAAGTTTTTTAGCATTTGAGGAGGGGGGAGAAAGAAAGATTTTTCCCATTGTTCTATAATGCTGAAAGAGTTTGATAGGTTTTCCTATTAAAGATAAAAATACGCAGATCACTATCCCACTAAGGTTGAGTCTAAGTAAAGAAAAATGAGGTCTTAAAGAAAAAAACCAATTAATGTAAAAGAAACAGAAGACAACGTGATATTAACTGTAAAGTGGCTTATATCACCGAAAAACCTTATCACTTTATTTTCTCACTTACATTAACATTATATTTTACTTACTGTAAACTATCTTTGCAAGTTCAGACAAAAATCATGGAGTGACAGGATTTTTGAGCCCACCATGCCATCTTTTCTGTAAGGAACATCTCACGCTGCTATTGTTCCTTAGCTGTTACTCACAAAGTCTTTTATCAGAGAAAAATCACAACACAAGCAATAGCAGAACAAATTCCATCACTCTGCCTGTAACAAACCCCCATTAGGAGATGTTGCCTGAAGGGGTGAAGGGTAGGAAGAAAAGTAATTTTACAGGTAATAAATATTCAGGAATGAACTAAGTCTAGAGAGGCATGAAAGAGTCCTTATTTTGTGAATTTAGATCCACGAAGATAAAGAAATTTCTGTCATGTACTAATTTCAACGGGAGATGGGCACCTAAGTACATGTTAAACATGATGGGATGGGAGATGCTGTTCCTGCATCCCTGTGGAATCGTTTTCAGTCAATTTTCATCAGACATAACTTTTGCCAAAATATTCTCAGACAACCACAGTGACATGAGAGACCACAGTAGCCTCCTTCTCAATAACTTGTCTTCGCAAATGTTTTCTGAGAAGGAATGTACCGATAATCACATCACCTTTATGAACTAAGAGTAGGCAGTGTCTTTTCTTTCCTTCTGCCAAGCAGTCTCATCCTTTGAAAGTCAATTTTGCAAAGGAGAAAAGAGAAATATAGTGCATAAGTGTTGTTTAGCCAATACCTCGTACATGACAGGTTATCCGTATGTCCAGAGTATTTCACAAATTTATCTCCAGTCAAATCCACACATGGAAACCCAGCTTTAAGTACTAATTGTTTTCAAGTGGTTGAAAAAAAGAGGATTCAGTTGTCCAAGAAATGAATAGCGCAGTTTCATTGTACAAACCTCCTACTTATTGAATACCTATTGTGGCACATGACATCTTTAGGAAGCCAAGGCTGGAACTCTGGACTACGTACACCCATTCTGGTGCCTTCCTGACACCCTCATCATGCCTTCTGTGTAGGTGTACTGAGCTTCACAGATTTTAAGTCAACAAGTCACAGGGAAAAAAAAAAAAAAAATCACCGAAAATACCCTCTAGGGCTCTTTTCCTTATTCGTATTTGTGTTCTTCCAAATACAAAGATGATGCTAGACACCACAGAAACCTGAGGTAAGTCAAATGCTCTCAGGGATGCCCTATTCGCTCTCAAACTCGCAATGGCATCCTGCCAGTGCAGAGTGCCAGGCAGGAGGCTTGGGGCACCCTTGTCTCCTCTCCCAGCCTCAGCACCCTGCAGGATGGCCTTCCCAGGGAAAAACTAACGTCTCTAAAAGAAATGTCACGAAGTGGTAATTTGGTTTAAACGACACTGACTGAGGTAATTTGAATCTGTGCTTTTAAACTGCAATAGAACACAGGATTGAACGCACAATGCAGGTGGAACAGAAGTAGATTAAGTAACGGTAAATCAGACTTGAAATGATTTCTCTGTATAGTCCAGCCAATCAAACATGTCAGGATCTGTAAAACGCCACTCATAACGAAGTCATTGCATTTTTTTTTTTTTTTGCTTGTCTGTAATGCTAACTGTGCCGAGAACCAGCTTTTAACATGTACATGGACATTCTCACATCAGTTCTCTGCCATTACCCAAGTGCTGCAATCCATGACTTACATCAGCTCGGTCATACCCTACGGCTGCTTCAACAGCCACAGGACCGCTGTATCCTCCTGTCATTCCCTAACAATATTCCTCTTGATTTTGTTGGAGTAGGAATAGGCTTTCTGTCCCTTCTATGCCGTAGCTTCCCCGAAGACTGCCTCATTCACTCTCTCTGAGGGCAGCCTTGAAAAGCGGACCCTGGATGATGCTTTCTCTTGTCTTCACTGCCACACAAACCCTGCAGACTTCCTTTGGAATTTGGTCTGAGGCACGACTTGACAGTAAGCCCAGAACTGGAGTCTTCTGCATTCTGGGCAGGATTTTTTTTTGAGAATAAGTGAGATATTCCTTAATTATGTTGCTTAAGGATGATTCAACAGTGGATATTACATTGAGGTTCTCTCTTAGGACTGCAGCCTTTCTTCACAACAATAACTGCTGTTTCACAGGTAAAACAGGAACCAACTGTGCTGTTAATATGTAGCGAATAATAAATTTCCTCATGAGACTTCAAAAACTTAATGCAAAGTTCAGTTAAATTTCAAGTATTTCATGCCCTCGATCTCGATTCTCCTGCACATTAAAACAGAGAGAGTAATATTTTACATTTTTTGTATCAAATTTGATTTTAATGCTACCATGCATGGTTAAAAAGATTCTGTCTCTCTACCTAATGGAACTGCATTCTATTTTATTTAGTTTATTTGAACGATTTCAGAAGTCTCTAATCATTCTGAATTTGTTTGTTTTGGGACACGTTATTTTAGACACGTCAAAGTAGACTGACATTCAGAGGGCGTGAGTTTAATACACGCAAAGTCAGGCGCAGCCTCCAGCTGGGTATCCAGGAACCAGAGCATTTAATGGTTTATTTCTGGTGGTAGAGCCCGTTAGTTACATATCAAACAATTAAGAAGGAGGCTCTAAGGAAGAGCAGACCCAAGATCCTCATATATAAATTAGCATTAGTATAAGTTATAAAGCGTTTCTAAGAACCCTCTTCATGAAAAACACAGTGCAAATGTACCTCTTTACTATTAATATAAGTTTCAAGCAACGTTTCTCAGATGAGAAGAATAAGGGTGTAGGAGGAGTAGATGTGATAATGGGTCTCTTGCTATTTTAAGATCTATAAAGAGAGAACACGTAGGTTGCAAACCATCGGATACTGACATGACTTGAAGCACTGATTTAAAAATCTGGGATGAAGAGAAACACCAAGGGAGGAACCTCTCCATAGCCCCTCTCTAGCAACTGAAATCTGTCCAGTCAACTGTCAACAACCATTTACAACTCTAGTGCTGTGAAAAAGACACAAGTACAAACATATGTAAATACACATTTTGACTTCTGTGTGTATTTCATAGATTTCTAGGTTGGAAAAGACCTTAGAGATCATCCAGTCCAACCATCCCTAATCCCCCATTAAACCATATCCCTAAGTAGATCATCCACCCTTTTCTTAAACACATCCAGGGATGGGGACTCAACCACCTCCCTGGGCAGCCTATTCCAGTGGCTGACAATCCTTTCAGAGAAGAAATACTTTCTAACATTCAACCTGAATCTCCCCTGACTAAGCTTATACCCATTTCCTCTTGTCCTATCACCGATCACTAATGTAAAGAGCCCTTCCCACACCTCCCCACCATCCCTTCTCAAGTATTTGTAGGCCGTAATCAGGTCTCCCCTCAGCCTCCTCTTCTCCAGGCTAAACAGCCCCAACTCCTTCAGCTGCTCCTCATAAGTTTTATTTTCCAGCCCCTTGACCAGTTTAGTCGCCCTTCTCTGGACCCGCTTCCAGGAGCTCAGTATCTCTCTTAAAGCAAGGGGCCCATAACAGTACACAAGATAAGAGAATCTGGCTTCAAGATAAGAGAATCTGGCTTCAATTCATTTCCTAAACCTTTTAAAAAGGGAAAAAACAGAAGATTTTATTGTTATTTTATCGATGGCACCGAAAGTTCTGCCTTAGCAGCCCTCTGATACAAGGTCCCCACATCACTTCAATTGCTTGATCCTGTACTGCCAAGGCGCTCCGATGACACCCGTTCGCGGCCCATGACTTCTCTGCTGCTGGTACGAACGGGGACGGTGGGGCAGGTTGGTTAACATCTCGCTCGTTGACTGGATCACAGCGCCCTGAATCTGATGTGGCAGTGGGACCAGGAGCAGTGGCAGAATCTGTCACTTCTCTGAGTCATGGCAATGCAAACGCAGGAGGAGGATCTACTTGCTGCTGGATCCTACCGACATCCTCGGATCTGAATCTGCAGATGTTAAGAAACATCCCGCAGAAGTGATTTAATAGCAAGCACTGAAAGTGCACATTTATTCCCAAGGGTGAAGCAATTGGTCCAGCAGTTATTTATTCCTAACAAACTGAAAGCACTGTTGCTAAATATCTATTTTCACTAAGCAGAAAACATTAATCTGACCTAATGCAAAGCCATTAGCATGCTGTAAAGGCTCAGGTTTTTATAAGTGTTCTTCCTTATGGACTTTTCCAGCTCTAAAGATACTAATCTACACACACTGGTGGTGAAAATTAACAGTATAATATTTAACGTCGCTCTTTTGGAGAGGGACTTTTAAAAGTGCTCAGTGCCAGAAATCAACATTAAAACTGAACTTGCCTGTGGAAGCTTCAGATTAAATCAATATTGAATGTTCTCTCACATCCCATTTTTACTCCAGTCTAGCAAAACAATATTGTAAAATCTCCAGCCGCTAACAACACAAACCTTATAACTCATCCTGCAGTTGACTCTAAAGAAAACGTCGTACTGAGGAAGTGCATCACTACATTGCTGCTTTAATGTCTCGCTTGCTGCCATAATGTTCTGACACTGTTTGACAAGCAAGGAGTCCATATCGTCCAGAAAAAAGTTACAGCGATACGTGACACTGTATTTCACAACAAGCAAGCTATGCAAAATGATTCACAGACTGTGTGTAGTGTGTTTTATATCATTTGACTTCCCTGTCATCTGTCTAGCGTGTATCTGTTGCCTTATTGTTACTATTATAGTAATCATACAAGTAGTACTACATTATTACCAATTACATATGGAGAGACTGGTTCTTTGGGTTCATATTATTGTTATACAATATTAAATAGTCTCTTAGGTAGAGACTGAGGAGCAAATTCTTTATTCTGTGAATGCCAAAGAGGTGGAGCATATGAACATTCCCTGAGAGCTGGGCTAGTTTCAATTGTTTCTGTACTGTAGAGGAAAGGAAACTGCAAATGCAGAGAAATTAAAAAAAAAAAAAAAAGTAGAAGTTTTAAAAAAGGCGTATTAGCTACTGAGGTTAATGTCCTTTCCATGCAAAGTAAATCTGCTATAAAAGAATTCGGCTTAGGAACACGTCACTAATTTTGAGTCACCTGCTTAAAAAGATGCAAATGTCCTACCATGGAGCAGAATCAATGTGTGTGGTCAAGGTGACCAGCCACACAACATGAATAAAAAATGGAAAACATTGCAAGAGAGCCCATCCCAATCCATAGCCTGAAATTTCAGACTTGGAGTTCCCTGAGCAGCAGGAGGGAGTGGATGCATTCATGGAAACTAGCCTTGCTTCCTGCTTGGCTCGCAAGCAGAAAACCAGCTGCATTTGTAAGACACATTAGTTGTAACACGCAGTTCAGTCATTTGTCCTGTGAGCCTGGAGGACAAGTCCGTTTAGTTTTGATTAAAATGTGATATAGGACAAACCTACATGACATTGCCCAACACAGTGATACTATATTCCTCCAGTTAGAAATAGGACAGGCATAGTTTCAACAACTCAGAAGGAAAAAAGAAGTCTCATTTGTGTATTTTTGAAGACTAGCGTAACAGGTGCAAAGTTGTATGGTAAAAAACATACTTAAAACCACTATAACAACACTATTTAAAGAGGTTTGATGTAAATGTATCATAGCACGGAAGCTGACAGGAGATAATGTTCATCGTTTTTACTAAGTAATAATTTTCATATTATTCTTTGTATAAAAAGAAAACGTGGCAATTTTGACCACGCTCTCTCTAACAAACATCACTATATTTTCTCTCTTGCAGGTAAGTCAACAACTTATTTCACCCTGCTATAATTGCGCCTGTATGTGTGTGGATTATCACAATAGGCTTTAAAACTAAAGTAAAAAAACACGTTATCAGCTTTCAGGCTTCAGGGAGTGGGTCTGCTCCCAGCCATGCAAAACATAAAGTGTGTTCTAAGAAGTGCTGCTGCAGCAGCTGATTTGAAAGTAAATATCAAGATAAGCACAGCGCTGTGCTAAGGCTCTATTTCAAATGCCACCACGTGCACATGCACAGAAACACAAACACGTATATGTGACTTGTAGATGACTCCCAGTGTTTTATCTGTGATGTTTTGGTGATGCAATTGTGGCAATAATTACCTTCACAAATACTTCACCGTTCTTGGTTGGAAGGGGCAATGCTCTTATTGGCTGTTTTCATTGAGGCCTCAGGCAACTTCTTATAACAATAAAAAATGAAGTACTATGCCAATAATTTTATGAAGTAGAAAGGAATGGATTGTTTATTATTACTATGAGGAAAGGTATTGCATTTCAAACATGTCTTGCTGGTTCAATAAATGAAAGTCTTTCATTTAAAATCCCTCCTAAAGTCACCACTGTTTCACGACAAAGTTCTAGGTGGGTTCGTTTGTCGCGCTGCATTTTTGGCATTCACGGGCTGTTCTTCCCCAGGGTTGACACCAATGCTGATAACCACCTCTGATCCTTCTGTCGCTTGTTTTGCCTTGTCTTATAAATACAGCAGCAGATGCCAAGATCCTGCAGTTCAGACTTTGAGACGATTACAGGAGCAGCTGAGTTATTGGGAAGACGAAATGGGTTTTGATCTGAAGCTTCCTTAAAATGGTACACTTAAAACACAAAGCTCAGCTAGAACTGTATAAACAAAGATTGAGAGCTACAAAGCTCACTCTCTAAAGCTGTAGGCAAAGTGTACATCTGCTTTCGTGGTACTTAAAGCTGGTGCCTTTCGTGCTGGCACTAATTGGGAAAACCCTGGAAAGTTCATCTTTGCCAGGTGCTTAAGAAGCCTGGAGGCTTATTTTAAATACATCCAAACTATAACGATGCTGGGGGTCTGTTGGAACTGGGCAGGAAGGCTTGTGCGAGTAACCTCCCTCGTGACATTTTGGCCATGTCAGGTACTAATTAAAATGTCCTGCATGGTTCTTAGCCTCTCAAAATTCATTTGCCAGCTCACCCTAATGTTCTTATTGAAATCCTGCCATGTTACATGAGAGAAGGAATAGATAGAGTTATGTTAACTGAAAACTAAAACAGAGGAAATAAAAATGTCTAACTGAATGGACTTCTCCAGAAGTTCACGCTGTGCTCTGGATGAAAAAAGTCTCAGTAGAGTCAGCATCTCCCCTCCTTCCTTCCTCTCTGTTTTTTAGAGTCTACTCTGAACAGAGGTCCTTGGCATGCCAGATATACGGATGCACCCAGCGTCTTCTGCGCTGAGTCTCAGAGAAGGCACTCCAGTTACCTTGTCGAGTACTGGCCAGTCTTTGCAAGAGGGCTGAGTTCTTAGAAAAGCTGAAGGTTGGTTTGATTTTAAAGCAGACCCACAGCTTACAGTCCATGGGAGGTTTTCTCAGATACCTGACCTTGCTGCTAACAGCTGAGCAGATATCGTACTCGGAGGCATTTGAAATAATAAAGAAGCAAAGCTGGAAAAATAATTAGAAGTAGAAACTGAACTCACTGGGGTCAAAAAGAGTGAATTGAGAGATGGTTATTTTTAGGTTACCAGACTGTGTATGTTTGAGTTGTAGAAGGAACTGTTTCCTACTGACCTTCCAAAGCCACCGCTGAAAGCGTTAAGACAACTTTCGACTTTTCCACCAGGAGGTTGTTTTGCTCCACTTTCTAGAGCTGAACCGAGAGAAATTTTAGATTCTGATCTTCAGTAAAAATGTTTTGAATTACAATAGTTGGAAATAACTTGAGCTGTTGATGATAAGGGCAGCTGCTAGCTTCCATAATGAAAACGGCCTTGAGCTTGAAAGAGCACAAGTCGGGTAGTAAAATTAGTAATTTGACAGTATTTGAGAAGAAATAAGCAGATCTATTTATGTTCAATCAGAGTGGGAAAGCAACAGCCAAGAATATAAATTAAAAGATTATATATAGAGAAAAAAGTAAAAACATAAGATGATTTCCCACAGTGCCTATGTTAGAGCATAAGCACATGCAATGCTTCTCAAAAAATAAGCTGAAAATATGGCTATATATGACATGAAGTTTAAGAACCTTCTAATTTTTACAGTTCCTTGTGCAATCACAGATGGATCTAAACTGAATTAGGAAAAAAAATCAATGGCAAGAGATCATTTTAATAAAGTGTCACAGTAAACAGGGATATTAATTATTATTTGATAGCACTCTTTTAAAATGCATGGATTTTTGAGTGGTTCATAGGATAAAACCACTTCTTTTACACAGTTCTGCTCTTCTGACACTACTCCAACTCTGTAAGTTTGTTCAAATCTAAAATTAATGAGCTCCCAGATGGTTATTGGGGTTTTTTGTTTGTTTTAATGAGAAAAGGTATTATTTTTACGGCTAGCAAGATCTAAATGCCAGTGTGTGCTGGACTGGTAGATGCCTATTCTGGAGGTAAAGTTTGGGCTACCCACCCTTATGGTAATGATCACTACTGCTACCGGAAGAAACCATGTGCAGAAATGCAAAAGCAGCACTCTTATTACGCAGCCGATGCGTATCTACCACTTGGCATTTCCAGAGGGCCAACGTGCACAGTGACTGATCTGCCTTCCCACAGGGAAAAAACCTACTCCACGTCTTTCTTGGAGTCCTGCTATGATTTAGGATACTGCATAAAAGCTGCAAGAGGGACCCAGGAATTTATTAGAAAGACACCTTTTTGCCAGGAACTGGTGCTCTATCACACACACAAAAAAGAGGAAGCAATTGAGTAGATTCACTTCATTTTTACTGGAGTCCACCATCTTTATTTGCTTCCTCAGGGACCATTGCAAAGTGAAAGATAAATCCAATTTGCCCACGCTTGAGCAGGATGGAGAGAGAGATACTCGTGAGTCAGCATATGCCAGCAGAAACTGTTTTTCCCCCTCGTTAACTTTTTTTGCACATCAGCTGATTTATACTTTACACCATGTATATCCCTGTGCTTATTTTCTATGTTCCTACCGAATGTTATCACATCTGATACCACTAGAGCTTCATTAATGTAAAATGTTGTCATGTGGTGAATTACTCTTAAACGAGAAAACACAGACAACCCTAGAAGAGAAAATGAGGAGTTGTTGGACAGCGTGGGGCTAGGAGCATTTGAAGACATCCCACGGGAATTCCTCCAGCAAATTGTTGGGAAAACTGATTGAAATTCAATAAGAAAGTGCAAATGAGACAACATAGCTCCCCAGTGGATTGCACAGATCCCCTGGAAGGAAATCAGAACTCGCTCTGCACTACTGCTCCCTGCAAAATCAAGAAATGCATAAATCCCGCCAGGAAATACAGCGCAGACACACAGCATTCGGGGCAATATGAAACAATCAAGTGAAGGAGTAATTTTAGTAAGGAAATGCAATGTATTTTGAGAATCAAATGGGAATGCATTTAAGATCTGGACAGGATTTTATTGGAACTAGCGTTGCAGCAGCGAAGTGGCATTACCTTCACGGCAATCGGCGCATTAGCAAACACGCTTGCCAGGGATGGTTCATCGAGGCTCAAATGCACCACGGTAACACAGGGATTTAGAAACACACTTCTCGCTGTAGGTGACTTGGAAGGTGAAGGTGGGGCACCACGAGCAGAGGTTTGGCTTCTGATTAGACAACTGCCTCCTGTGGTGTGAGCAACAGGGACTGTGGGAACTCCCCAACTGATGGGACCTCAGCTGGGTGTGAAATGAGGGAGAACCTCTTCCCTTACAACACTGGTGCTCCGGAACTTGCTCGGATTTACACTGAGAAAGTGGTGGAGTAGCTTCATTTTTAAGAAGCTTTGGGCTGAAGTAAATCGCTGATGCTTCAGCTGTTATGGCCTCTGCTGCTGGACTGAAGAGCTGGGGTGCTGCTAAAGCACAAAGCAAACTTCTCCAGGATTAAAAAGAGGATAGCTAAGAGAGCTGAGAGTCAGGGAACGCTGTAGATGAAAAAAGGCTCAAAAGACCCACTGTCTGTTGTTTACCTACTGTAACATGTACCTCTTATAGCTACATAACTTCATTTAACAGTATAAAGAAAAGTATGAGAGGAACATACTGATGAGCATCTGCCTACATAGATGCTATGGGAATCAGTAACTTCAAAAAGTATGGATTGGAGCTGCAAAAATCTCCTACTAACGCGTATTCTGAAGAATCATTTAAAGAAATGTCAATTCTCTGCTTTTCATGTGCATTCATGTATTTTTAAAGTCTTAGAGGGTGGATTGAGTTTTGTGTATTCAAGGATACAATTTATTGAAAACGTCCTGAGTTTTTTTTAAATATTGGCAGTATTAAAATATTTAACATTAAAAAAAAAAGCAGCAAGTGAGATCAAAACCATCATGAAAACCATAACCTGAGTAATTCTGAAAAGGATAAGAACAGCTTGTATGAAAAGAATTTTTTCCTTTTTTTTTTTTTTTAAATAATGACAGATTTGGAACTGTGGCTGAGAAAGCTTTGAAAGCGGCCAGGCTGACAGGGTGTATTGTAGGGCAGTTGTAAGCCTTTGTAGAAGCAATTATTATCATCTCCCCAAAGCACAGACAAGTCCTTGAGCAAAAAAGCAAAGCAAAGGAGAAAAGGCTGGCTGGGAAGAAGACTCCCTTTCCCAGACCTGGATGCTTCCTTGCTGATAGCATAAGCCAAAGTGAAAACAATCTGAATCTAATTTAAACTTTAGTTGTTCTGCAGAAAATTAAATAGCTGGAACTGTACCTGCTGCAAGAGCAGGCAAGGAAGGAGCAATGTTCTGGGCATGGGCCAGCAGTGGCTTGTTTGAATGTAGGTCTGGTGTGGTTGGTTCAGACCCATCACTGGCCAGCGCTCATCAGTGCTCTTCAGAACAGTTATTTGATCAGAGTGGCCATGGATCAATGCTCTCAAAGTGTTTGCAATTAACAAATTTTGTAAAAGGTCCAGCAGGGCATCCTGTAGAGCAGAGAATTCGGAGCTCCAGAGAAAATTTTACGTTGTGCGAATAGCAGCAGCTTTCCAGTGGCAGCTTTTTATATTGGGAATGCTATAGGAACACTGAGGCCACGCTTCTGCAGGTTCCTCTACAGGAATTCATCTTTAGTTAAACCAATATTTTGCCTAGTTTTTTTCCATTTATCAGGCTGTCCAGGTCATACCCCACATTTCAGTACATGTAGACCATACTACTAATACTAGACTATGGGCCTGATTCTGCTTTTCTAAGGTTCTGAATTTACTTGGGTGCAACTAAAAGTTGAGTCCAATTTCTCCAGGTGCGGTACTCTGAAAGACTTTTTGAATATATTATTCAGTCTCCCTCCAAAAGTAGCCTTGTGAATTTTAGATTTCATTATTCCTTCAATGCTCCTTAAAGATATCTTTTCACACTCTGGCCCTTTAAATTCTATTATTTTTTTAAATTCACTAGAGAGTTGGAATGCACTTTTCCCATTTTGCCACAAGTTCTTCGACATTAAAATATCTGTAGACTTACATGCCTTTAGTACAATATTTGCTATCTCGGTTATTTTCAGAAAAAGTAGTCATTACATTAAAGGAACGAAGTCCCATTATTTTACTGTAAGTTAATAACCAGTAGGCTGTTTTGTGGGTGTCTCATTGCAAAGAATTAAATATAAATTCCTACTACGTGTGTGATGACGGATCATAGTTCGTACCCACAAACCTACACACTTAAGAAAATCCTAGTTTTCTAACAGAAAGACTCAGACATTATACCCACAACTATCCTTCAGGACGATTGTGTCCCAAATTTTAATCCTCTGCTATCCAATGTGGTCACAGGGTAGCTGATGGTAGAATTGGGTGGTTTGGCTTTTGCGTGGCTAACATAGGATCGCAGTTGGGTTGATAAATTTGGTCCCAAAAGGATTTAATAAATTTGATAATCTAGTCTTTTTAAAAAAGTAATCCATAGAATGGCTTAAAGTATTGATGCTAAATTGGGATGAGTAAATTCAAATGAGTAAAACTATGTATGAGCAATACCAATTAATGGTAAAACCCATATGTAAAGCTGGATAAATTTACGTATTAGGCCAATTAAGACTATTCTGAGCAATCTGATTTGAGAAAGCTTTAATGTTTCCCTTGAATCTAATGATAATCTTTCATCTGGAAAAGAAACACTCGGGCAGGTACACAGCACTCGTAACGGGCACTAACGGAGCAGCGTTTTGCGGAGTCATCTGTGGGGGCTGAGGCCACTAACTGGAATAAACATTTTAACAGCGATGCCAAAATATCCATTTTGTTTCTGAAAACAGCTTAAGTAAAACACAACAATTATGGCCTGTACTAAATAACAAAGATTGCTTTCTCCAGCTTTCTTCATTTATCATTTCCTCCTGGCTAACAGAGGCAGTGCTGCACTGCCGCTGCCATCAAGTCCTTGTTTTCAGCGTGTGCTTACAAATGGCTTGGGCACAAGAGGATGCTTTTTATCCAGGGAGGTAAAAGTCACTTTATTCCTGGTTTCTAGGCAAGAGATGATGATCAATAATAAGCATGCAAAAGATTTGCACAAATATGTTTAGGAGTGTTAATATAAACATTTCTAGTAAGGGAGTTGGAGGGGCTACTTTGTGGTGTTTATCTAGAAAAGCCGTCATATTGAGACACTAATGTCCCAATTTAAATTTTTCCCCAATAAATAAGTATGAGTGTGAAAGGCTTTGAAGGGGTTTGAGGAGAAGATGTTGACTCATCACTGATGATGGAGGTCGGCTCATTTCTGTGTGGAGGGAGGGAAGAAGTGAAAACCAGGGTAATATGTCACAGGCTTGTGAAGGAGGTTTTGGGGTGTCACTCCTGTCCCAGGATTGTAAACTACAGTCCAAATCCATGAGCCTAATAATTACCTACATGAATTCTTTCATGAACCTAATTCAGACTTGCATTAGGTATTCCCTCTAGAAGAAATGCTGATGTGTGTTTCCACAACCAAACACAACACAAGCCAACCAAGGATCTGAGAAGAAAAATCTGCTGGTACACTTGCATGGTTCAACACAACTGTTTAAATACCAACATTATTTGTAGGTGAAAGCATTTGCTTTAAACCTGGCTAAACTCTGTGGAAGAAAGCAGACATGAATGATCTGTTGGTACTTCACACAGTTCGACAGTTTGATTACTGTTTTATCAGGACTGTTTTGCAGAACACAGCATTTCTTTTATTCTATGGTGAAGGTGAAATGCAGAGAAAGAACTAATTATACAATGATCAAGTGGACTAGTTGAGATTTATGCTCACATAAACTGGAATGGTGTAGATTTCAGCTCACTGCATAGTATTTTCTTGGCTAATTGGTTGTAAAATGGGTTTAGAAGTCAACAAAATATTTTCAAACTAAGGTACCGCAGTCAGGACAGTGAGGTTCTGCTCTTGTAACAGGCATTCCTCCACCTTGTTCCCACACAGGATCAGTACCAAAGCTTTCCAGCATGAGAAATGAAACTTTACACTTTTTTTCAAGCATAAAGTTCTCAAATGTTTTTACAAATACCAGTTTTTGAAAATCTTTTCTTCATTTTCTATAGCTCTACGTAACTAAACACAAGAAAAACGCACTTATAACGTTAAGAAAAACTTAAGAGAAGTAACTGGGATTTTTTTTTCTTTTCTTCTTCCTGAACCCTTCACTGGCAGCACCAGGAGATTGGATTTAAGTATCTGTGTAACAACAGGTGAAGGACACACAGAGTCACTCTTTTGCATAGCAGGCAGAACCACAGTTACCTCCATATCAGTAATAATGCAAGAGGAGCCTCCTTCAGTGGTCGTAAAGGCAGGCAGTGAAGAGAAAAAATCACTCTTGGATTCATATCCACCTGTCTGTACAAAGCACTGCTGAAAGCCCAATTATTTTGATGGATACCGAGGAGAGAGAAAAAAAATAAGGACTTATGTAAATTACAATGAAAGAATTCAGAGTATTTCTAAAAGTATCTCAGGAATTTACAGTAAATAACGCTTTCAAAGGAAATGCTAATCATTCTGCATTGAAAGCTTCTGATCTTACCATCTTTACTTCAGATCATATTAGTACTCTGTTACAAGAATGTGTTCTTTGAAGCATGTGTACTCTATCTTCCTTCTATTCATCATAAATACCCTCTCTGTGAAAGTACACTTTGCCACTGTGCACACATTTTTCTTTCTAAGATTTAATTCATTTCCTAAAGAAATGTCATGCAGAAATCAATCTTGCCAGTACAAGTTCACAAGGCCTGATTCATTTAACAAATGATTTATTGACAACAGTGAGATAGAAAATAATGGAATGTTGTTATTAAGAGCAACATTACACATTTCCAACAGCGTATATAGAGAGGGTATACACAGAGGATGCTAATATTCTTTCATGAACAAGTGATACATTGCAAGAAGAAAGAAGAGAGCTTGCCTTGCTTAATGGCTGGCTTCCAGCTTCTCTTCCAGCTCCCTCTTTGTACTCACAGCTAATGTTATTGCATAAATCCTGACCTTTGCTGTTGTTGCTTTCATTGAAAAACAATAGCTTGTAGAGAAAGAGATAAGAAAACAAGTGTCCTGTTACAGAAAATGTAATTTTGATTGGTACCCAAACATAATCAGTTCTTCGGAGGAAACGTGAAAGTTCAACCAAAATTGCATATGTAACAGCAGACCACAACTGAGTGTAGTAGTTAATGGTTTGACAGCTAATCTGGGAAGTATTTATCTAAGCAGTCTCACACATGGGACTTTAATACTTCTCCTCCTCTCTTTTCTTCCTGTCTCTTTTTGACCCAATGCCAAAGAGAGCAGTTTTTGCAGCTCTTTAGGCTGAACACACCTTGGATTTCTTCCCATGGTGTAGATATAGATCCTTTTTATTTTCTACTAAACAAGACATGGAGAAAAGAATCAATTCCCTGCACTACACATTTATCTATATATTCCACAAACACGGTGAGATCCTAGGGTATCTCATAAAAATAAAGCAGATTTCCCCTGAGCTGTCTTCTGCTTTCATATCCATCATGACTAGAGTGATTGAATGTGACCTTCAGCATGATAAGTGCTTTGGTGTCCCCAAGCCAGGTGTTAAATCAACCAAATTTTAGTTCAATAGCTCCTGGAAGAGAGTCCAAGCCCTAATGACAGATGCTCAGGCTCCCGACTCAAAGTACCTGCACACACCCCGGGCTGAGAGCACCTCGTCCTAGCCAGAGGCACAGAAATAGTTTTGAAATCTTGCTTGTCCCTGAGGACCAAGGAGCTGGAGCTGAGCTGGCAGGGAAGGGTCCCATGTGCTCCAGATCCAAAGGCCAGAAGCCTCGTGGGGAGCTTGGCACACAGGGGCCCCTGCAAAGACCATCTTAACTCCCAGAAAGCAGCAGTGAAACATCACTGTGCTGAATCAGAAAGCAAGCAGTTCTGAGCGCAGTCTGTCCCACCGCGCCGGTCTCCTAGAAACTTTGATCCTTTGCTAGATTTCTAAATCCCAGCACTGTGTAGTTGAGAAGTTGGTACCTCTAACTGACCCATCATGCTAAATGCTATACAAACATAGGGAAAAACAGACCACATATGAAAGAGTTCATGCTCAGATTTTCTTCTGGAAAAGTAAAACAAATCCTAAATCCTTCTTTGTATTCCTGAAGAAATTAACTGACAAAGAACAGGAAAAGAAATTATTTCTACAGATTTCTAAAGCGCAAAAAGTGACTAAAATTTGACGTGCTTCATTAAACAGATGAAAATATAAAACATTTTGAAAATATATAGTTGAATAGGATAAATTATTTCCACAGGACTCCGTACAAAAAAAAGGGAAAGATTAAAATCTGTTCCCAGCAAGATAATTTAAACCTAGAGTAATACTTTCCATCCCTAGTAATCAGTCTGCAAATAGGATGATTTAACTGAGACCCTCAAAATCTCTGTAACAAATCAGCAGGAAAACCTGATGAATTCAATTGTACTATATTGCGCCATCAAAATTATGGAATGAAAATGTCAGCTCAACCTACGAGGCCTTTTGACTGTGTAATAGAATTTCAGAAGTGATTTCAGAAAAAAATCTCAAGCACCTATATTTCACGAAAACCAGTCTATATATTTTCCTACGTCAGAGGTACGCTGAACAGGAATCCCAGGAGACACGAACTCAGGCACTGGTGTATTTACAGCAGCAGTCACAAGGTAGCAGCACGAAGCATTAGTCTAAAGAATTTCTTAAAGACCGCACAGAGGTGGAGGTGAGGTGTCATCAGTCACCAGGACACAGCCCTAAGCTGTGGAGGCAACATAACTCACCGCAATTAAGTACTTATTGGGAAGTAAGTTCAGTTCTGGGGTAGCTTGTGCTAACCTCGAGCAAAAGCCCAATAAAAAGAAGAGACTTTGTTTTGGATTTACTGCAGACGTGAGAGATGTGTTATATGAGCCAACATCAGGGCACAATAAGACCAAGGAACGGAGAAAAGGCTGGTAGGGCCATGGAGGGGAACCTTATGTCTGGAATTGTCTCACAGCTTACAAATTGGTTGCTCGGTTCCCGAGCTGACCTGCTTTCGAACAAGAAATGATTGTTTTCCCCTTTCAGTACCCTCTATATGCACACTCTGAAAAGAAGCAAAAGAAAAAAGGATATATACCAATTCTCTACACATTACATTGTATAGACAGTATGATGGAATATGTACACACACACAGTAGCTTCGAATTCTCAAAAGTAAGTAAATTCATATTCTAGGAAATAAATCTACAGGTCAATAGGTGAAGAAAGACTAATAAAGTCATTCTTGAGCTCCTATGAGGGAAAGAAGCACTCTGAGATGAACTGAGATCTGCAGTCTAGTTGTAGCTGAACATTCACAGATTGTTCAAGAGCTGGATTTTTTGGCTATTGATCTGTCAGTCACTTTTTCTGTAAAAGGAAATTCAGCTATCCACGTCTCAGTGACCCTTTTTCACCTAGTTGCTTTTGTGGGAGTTGTGTTTGTTGTATATCCACATCTTTTATGATATCTCAGAATAAAAAATTTCAATAGCTGCTGTGTTAAATTCTAAAGATCATTATTCTACTTGTTTAGAAAATGAAAATGATACCTGCTTTTCTCTCCCCTTGCTCTCACCATCAGTTCACTTTCAGATAGTTTTGTTAACTGGTGTTGCCTGGGCAAACACTACAGATGTTCCCAATTATGCCGTTGTCCCTGCCATCAGAATAAATTTGTAAAACTCTATTGAATAAAAGCTCTCTAGTACAGGAATCATTATGACTTCTCCCTTTAAAACGTGAAATCATTTCTAATTACTTAGTACGGTTCCACCATAAACCCCAGGGACCTCCCCATCAACTGGAAACTCACTGAACTCCCTGCCCGGTACCTTGGGTCCCATCCCGCAGCACCATCTGGATTTCCTCTTCAACTCAGCATCCACTCTCTGCACATCAGTAAAGCCAGACTCATCCATTTCAAACGACCCGTGTCTGGCTAACATTGATGTCAACTTTATTTTATAACATTTATTTTATAACATTGATGCTTTATTTCTTCAGCTCTCAGCTACCTTCAACGCAGTTTTCTTGAGAATCTTGTTCTCCCACAGTTCTGCCTCCCATATTTTTCTGTCTGTCTTCCACATGCACTATTTGTGCTCTCTGCAGCAATCTGGGACAGGTCCTCTGTCCTCACCCTTCTCTTGTGCTCCACAAACACGAACTCTGTTCGTTTTCCAAGACATACATGTGAAAGACTGATGGATTGACTTTTTCCCTTCAAACTGAATTTTCTGTCCGTGTTTCATACGTCTCCTCACAAATGCCAACTTGTCAGCTTAAGATCCACACAGGCAGAACTGATCTCATCGTTCCTCTCTAGTGTTCAAACCCCTTCACTGGTGATCTTCTCCCACCCTCTTTCAGTTACCCTTAAGTGGGGCTGTAGCCTTTCCTGGGACTCTTTCAAACTTCAGCTCTGCTTAAATTTTTCCCAAAGTCTCAGTAAATGACAGTTTAAAACATGACTTTCTGATCCATTCTCACACGTAAGGAGCTCTCATCAGCTTTACTCCTGACTATTCTCATGCCCTTTTCTCTGGCCTTACTCAGTCCCACCATCTCCATCCAAAAAGCTTCTGCAAAGATAACGCAGCCCAGCTCCTCTCGCTGACCATGCCATCCTCTGCTGCCTGCATTTTCCACCAGCCTCCCAGTCCCCATCCCATCACACACAAGCTTTAAGTCTCTGTTTCAGCACCCTTCACAGTTTCTATTTTATCCCTAATCACACGTCTACTAAGCCATCATTGACTTCTCTCTGTTAATGATGACAGCCTTTATTACCCAGTTGCTAAATTTTGAAACAACTATCTTCAGCTTTTCTTGTCATACCTGTCAGAAACTCTCTGTAAACACCTGCAAAGTCATGTTCAGAATCCTTCTTAAAACTCAGCTTCAACATGATGCCTACACAAAACCTGACAAACGTACAACAATTAGGTACTGAGGCACTGACTGTAAGACTGCCCATACTCTTGACCTGTATTGTCACATTTTTAATTAGCACTGCCAGTATTGTTTCTTCTCTTTGCTTTATATAGGTTGTAAACTTTTTTCTTAGAAACCATCTTTTAATTCCGTTTATATGAAATGAACATAGGAAATATCTGACTCCCTTCCTATCTTCAACAAGTAAATTGTTAAAAGAAAGCTATCTTAAAATAGAGAACTATATAATCCCTTCCAACTGTATAAAATATATTTTTCAAAGGATAAGAAAATGAATATAACAGTTCAGCACAGTGTCAGAAAGAAAACCCACTAATTGAGATGGATGATGAGGAGGTAAAGAGAAAAACCCAAATTCATGGCATCATTTACTTCACTGTAAATCCGGAAAAAAACCTAGTGGCATCAGTGAAATTATTCCATATTTGTTTAACCAAGAGGCTGTACAGGATGCAATTCAGCCATCTGTGCTTGGCCCATCTGTACTTAGAAAAGTACTGTACTACTGCACTGCACTGCTCCTGCTGTCAGACCTTGGAGCCATGACAAGGTACGCCAAGGAGCGCGGAATGGGAGATGACAGCACATCGACTACCATCTCTCGCTCACATTGTCTTCTCTTCGATCACTTACAGATGCACTTTGAATCAAAATCACTAACTAAATCTTCCTAAGTACTCCTTGAAATTACGTCCTCATTCCTATATTGTACATGTATTTCCACTCTTCTAAGAGAAAGACAAACTACTACCATCAGTCAATAGTTATATACAAAATTAAGAAAATAAATAGTGCTTTAAGCAACAGAACTAACAAAGCCTACTTTGCTTCAGATTTGTTTCCTATGTCCCAGCAGCTTAAGCCCATATAACTCTCCAACGCCACACGTTCCAAAGCCATCCTCAAATTCCCCTTGAAACATTTCCCTTCCCACGGAACTCCTAAATCTCCAAGGAGCAGCTGTGGGGACTTCTCTGCCCTCTGCATGACCACCAAGCAGCCCAGGGAACTGATGAGCCTTTCCCTTGGATCTCTCTTTTCAGCCCATCTCTCAGCTTTGTCCCAAACCAGCCAGGAATCACCACCTCTGCTACTCTGAGTTGACTTATAGGCTCAACAGGTACGAAAGGGAGTCCAGCAAACAGGTTGCACGGCTTTGGTTAAAAATGCCTCCAATATTTCTCAATGCAATAAAGGAAAACAATTCTTGAGACAGATTTCCTCTCTGTGGCTTTGTTTATTTTGAAATTGGAAAAAATCGTTTTGAAGCCACTAAAGTATAGATGTTGAAGCCTTTTCACCTCTCTGTGATTGCTGTTGAGGAAACAGCACTTTTGTACTTAACGAGGCACATGGACAGCACGTGCAGAAGCACTTGCAGGTCTTTGGCATTGGACGTGACCTCCTTTCTTTAATTTCCTTGCCTCTTAGATACATCAGTAAAGGCAGCTGCAATGAATTCATATCTACATATTCAGAAAACACTGCAGTTAATTAGGAGTGGTCTGATACAAAGCCTTCCTACCAGAGAACTGCACATGCACTGCAAAGAAAGTAGTAAAACCCACTTAGCCATGAATTAATACATAACGAACAAGTGACAATAATTATTTTAATACAGCGGTCCTGACCTGCTTCAACACTGCCTTCCTTTTTCTCTAATCATACTTTTTAGAAGGTTTTGCACTTGATTTCTTAACTGCACAGGCACTTAGTAGTTTGTATTTTCCATTAATTCTCTATATAATAATAAGTATCGCTTTCCCTCCGAGACAGAAGTGTAAATGATTGGCTTTTTTTTTTTATTTTAATGATGAGAATGCACACTTTGCGACTTAGGGCTCAGCAGAGCTCAACAGATCTCATGGACCTTTACTCTGATAAGACTTTGCTACAGAATGAGAGAATTCAGTGAAGTGTGGTACGTGTAATTAAAATTGTGTTATGTGGCTGATGCATAGGCAGATAAATTCTATAAGCACTAAATTGCATTGATTTGTTAAAAAAAAGGTTGTTCATTTCTTTGTAAAAAACTACATCAATTTAAAGATGGTGAAACTATAAATCTGAAATGAATTACAGCAGTTCACAAGTTTCTCAGAATAAACAGTCTACTCCCCTACCAAGAGACTTAACACTTTTTGCAGAGTGCAGTGAACCAGTTCAATAACAATTACAAGCTGCACGGATTGCTGACTGGTGGCATATTAATCCACTTTTTTCCATCCAGAGTATGAACTTCCTAATGGAAAAATACAGATTTTTCTGGGAATAAAGGTCGCAGGTTCAAAATGTTTCGTATGGTTTTTTTTTTGTCATTCATTGAAACAAATTTGATTAGGTGAAAACAAGCCTGGCATTAAGCGTCATGATGTGGGCAGAGCTGCTTGCTCTGATTTGAAACAAAATTTCTGGCTACTTCCCTTGTGCATTGATGGCAATATTTCATCATTGGTAGGAGTCTAATCACAATATGTTCCACATGGAACATTATAAACCAACAATCCTGTTTACTTGTCACATGGGCTTGCAAGTTCAAAGAGACTGGTCTTTTTGGAAAAGTTATCCCTTATCACATTTATCAGTCTGAGAAAATTAGAGTAAAAAGTCATCTGTTAAAATCTTGTCTAACAAAACATTTAACACATACTCTTTCACAGACAGTGGCAATTACTCACAGGGCTATAGAGATAATAGCAAGAAACTAACTGAAATGACTTTACACATGCAGGCTAATTCTTGAATTAAAATCAGATGCAAGTCAGATAAAATTGCATCAGGTTTTAAGCTGAAGCCATCCAGTAAGTTTTTTACTTAAAGGGCATGCCTTCATGCTGTATAAAGCATTATTTCATGCTGCAAAGCATCCTTCACTGATGCACGTGTAAATATAATGAAGTGAATGATATTTATTACATGATCTTTTCCTATAGTTATTTATGGTTAGATGAGGAATAATACAGAATGAAGATTATATAAACAGGATTAAAGATTAGGAAAGTGAGGATGAGAGAGGAGAGGGCTGAAGGGCTGGAGTAGCTCATATATAGAAGAGAAGCAAATGGATAATTTCTAGACAGAAACCGTTTATGAAGCCTTGTGCCCATGAGAAGAAAGTCAGCATCATGGAAATGAACTTGAGGAGAGAAAAGAGCCAAACCGTACGTGCTCAGGTAGTTGTTGGCTGTGAGTTGAAGTTGTGGTTGTGCAGGACACAGTCTGACACTTTGAGGAGTGTCATTTTTTTTGCCAGGAGACTGGGTGGCTGGGATGGCAGTGTATGAGCTGGGGAGCGAGGACAGAGCAGGACGCCGATACGCGGAGCGCGCGTAAGCCCATGGACGGGTGAAAGAAAGGGAAAAGAAAAGGACTGAGGTGCATCAGAGGACAGGAGCACAGCTTAGGAAGGAGGATATAATAAGAGGGATGAGGAGACACAGACATTCCTTCTGTTTCTGTTTCATTTCCACACCACACATCGCCTCAAAGCTTATTTTTCTTACTGATTTTCTGACTAAAATAATCAGCAAAATCTTTATGTGTAACATCAACAATTCTTGAGAGAGTCAACTGAAGTCCTCTATTTCCTCTTTTATTTAGACTCTCAAAGTTCCAGTAGCTAACAGGAAGGGAAGAAATGGAAAGACAGGACTTTGGATTTGGTAATATCAAGCAGTTACAATGTTTTTCACTTCCAAAGCCACAACTCTGGCAAATTTTTTTCCCCTTCGTGAAAAAGAGAACATAAATGGGTACTTATTGCTGAAATCTGAATGCCTACTTTGCCCTTTTTCATATGAATTTTTCATATATGGGCTAATCTTGAAGGAAGCTTCCATTCACTGTTATCATTTATTCGCCTTCTAGCAGGTATCTGTCAGTTCCTTAAATATGTCATTTATTACTGGGCTTTTAAAAATCTTTTCTTCAAATCTATGTTTTTATTTTACTGTGTCTTCCCAGAATTCTTGTAGAGCATCACTAACAGCTTGTTTACATATGAAGTTATTTATGGGCAGGAAAAACACATCTGCTTCCTTCAAGAATGATTCCATGCGCAGATAAACCCAAGACTATAATATATTCTCAATGAATTTGTAGAAAGTTAGCAGAATAAGTTGTTAGAAAGTGCTTTGGGGAAAAATATCTTGATATCTCGTTTAGAATTATGCTACAGTGATATTAATCTTTTCCTTCTTATCTACGTACCTATGAGATGTGTGATATATCAGTGAGCCATTCCTGGAAAATATGTTTCAATATCCTTTTGAGGAGAATATAAAAGGGCAAAATCCAGATTTGTAGCAGCTTTAAGAGAGCAACTAGTTGCTTTGAACTCTGCCCTAATTTACAACCTATTTTTCAAAACTGTTGACCATTAGGTATCACAGAAATATCGTAACACTACTCGTGAAAGTGTTTTTGTGGAAAACACAGCACCATCACTGCAAGAGTTGCCTGACTTGTTAATTTCAAAGTAATTAAATTCTACTGGGTCAATGAGGTCCTTTCAAATCATCCACATTACTGTGTATGGTTTTTTTTCTCATCCCCAGAATAATGTAAACAGGGTACCAGCATTCAGTCCCTCCTTCTCCCAGAAGTGAACAGAATCCAGAATAAGCAAAGCAGGTAACATGAGTGTGCACACAAACTGCATACATTTACATTTTATTCTAAAGCATGGTCTAAGCTAGACGCAAAGTTTTTGTGTTTTCTCCAACTGTAAGACCGTATGGATACCAACATACAGAGCCCATCAACAGAGAAAATGGAAATGAATATTAAAGTCGCCCATGGAGCCCAACAAGGAGGGAAATTTGGTTTTTACCTTGCTTGTTTTTCACCATCAAGTCCAATTAGGAAGAGCTTTGCTGGTGATACTGATCAGGCTTAGAGTGATGAAGCTATTGGCTTAGCTTCCTTAAATTTACACGCTGAAGCTCCTTGTTCCTTTCTGTAACTGCAGGTGTGCCAAGCACAAGGTAAGATGAGTGCCAGTTCCTACATGGGGAGTGCTCAGTCCTCAGCCTGAGCGTGAACATGCCGTGAATGCTGAAAACATGAAGCAGCACAACACTAATGTTGCAGCAGTAGGTTTAGTGTAAAAAGTAATATTTGAATTATTTGCCATTCTCACTACAATCATTAACATAAAATCAATTTATGTTGTGACATTTTCAGTTCTCATTATGATCTCTGTCACAAGAGGGAGGCTTTTAATCCCCCATAAAGTCTTTAAGAGAAAGCAGAATAATATGCACTAAATGCATTATACATTTTCTAATATGACCTTTTCACGGTTCTTCAATTTGACTGCCTAGTCACTCCTGTTCTTTGGCTGCTTTGGTAATCTGAGAGCAGCAGGTGGAATGGTAAATAATCAAAATACCGAATCTTTAAAAGGTTAACTTCGTACTGCAAGAGACTCTTTTATAGGTTATATATACTGTATGTTCATAGTCTGCAACCCAGAAAAGAGCTAAGAAGAAAATGGCACACTATGACTGTTCTCATGACAGTGATAAATATTATTTGGGAAAGGAGTAAGATGGCTGTGTGATAGGTACTAATTTTATTCTATCAATAGTTCACATGTATTTATGCTGCGTGAAAAAATCTACTCTTTATGGAGATGTGGGGAACTTCAGTCACCCATCACCCTTCAACGGGCTGAGAGCCTAAGACAGAAAATGGTTTTGAAATGGAAAGTATATTATGACCCAATGCTACTCCTTTTCCTGCTGTTGTGTTTTGGGGCATTTTTTTTTTGGTATGAAACTTTAAAAGTAACCAAAAGCGAACCTAGTACTCAGTACTTTGTAAAACAAGTGGCAGGTAATCCTCATCTCGTTATTGTCTTCAACTGTGGCAAACTGCAAAGGAACAAGGTCATGCAAGAAAAGAGGGATTGCAAGTGCTAAGAGAAAACAGGGAGAAGCCAATATATCCACTCAAGGACAGCATGGAGCAAAACTCAAGGATATGACCTGACATCTGAGGGTACTGCATTAAAACTAGAGAGTATCCATTTGACTCTTTGATGCTGCCCTGCCATTACTTTCCTATACTCAACCACAAGAATTTACCCAGGAAAAGGGATGGGGAGACAGGCTGAGAACAGAGGTCAGTTCCTGGAAAGATTTCTGTATCAGTAGCAGATTTTTTTTTTTTTTTAACAAGGGCTGGCAAGGATTATAAAATATCACATGGAATGATAATGTACCCCACACCCACAATGCACATAGAAATAAGGGAATGGCTGTACAGGTGTCGAATTAATAAAAAACATGAAGGTGTCTCTATCACAAAGATGTAAAACTTTACCATACTGTGCCTTCCTTACAGGAAATTTCTTAGAAATGAACAACAAAAACCCCAAAAGGGAGAAAACTCCCCTTTCATGGGATTTTAGAAAGAATCCTATTGTACAGAGAAGTGCAGCTCTAGGTGGAAGGGTTTTTTTTAAATGAATATTCTATTCCCCAGGTTAGAGGCATTCGGGCCCTTGCGTAGGTATCTGTAAACCATTCAGTAGAGATAGGTGGGCTTCTTTTTTCGTTCATTCCTTTTCCTACCTCTATCACAAAACTCCTTAGAGTTTAATAACGTACAGTCCCAGCAGAAATATTTCGGGTGTGGCTTCAGCAGTTCAAACACGATGATTTGTCTCCCCTTTGCACAGGCTGGGGAGAAGTCATCTAACAAGGTGCTGCTGAGCTTGTCAGAGAGCTTGGCTTGGAAGGTTCTACGAAGCTCTAACACTACGTCCTACTTATTCATGCTAAGAAAGGGGGGTTGGTTTTCAGGTAGTTGAAATTCCTAGTCAAGTTAACTTTCTGCTTGTGTGTCTAGGAAGACTTTCAGAAAGGGGAAAAAACCACAGCCAAGACACAGAGAAGCTACTCAACTCTTCCCCACTAAAATGGCAATAATCCCTATTGCTTTGCAGCCTACAAAGCAATAAGGAGCTGTTAAGATTAATTAAACTCTGAAGGGAGAAAAGTGTTTAATCAACCACCAGTGCTGTTTGTTGCCACTATACCATTCATAGAAATTATTATATAACGATTTAAATTACAAAGCAAGGCATTTGTAATATAAGAAGGGCATTGCTAGTCAATTTTTGGACACCTCATTCCAGGTATTGAGGACCTGCGTTTTCACAGGATCTGAAAACTGTTCACAAGTTCCCTTCACACTGACCATTCACTCAGTTGTGGGTGCTCAGCACTTCTGCAAAGGAGGCCTTAGAGTTTCAAATCAGGAACCTGGAAAATTAGAAGACGCAGCTAAGTGACTCTCTGAAAAATCTGCCTTGGCAAGATGGGCAGCGTTACAAAGGAAATCAGTGCCAGGAACTGCACAAGAATTAATTTCTCCAGGGCAGCACACATCAACTGCTCTGCCTACGTGACTTTTTTTTCCCTCCCCCTTTATTTTTTTCATCCTTTGCAATTTGCTGCCTTTTGTGCTCTGCAGCTTTGGAGAAAATACGATGTGACTGTTGTGTCCTCTACTATGCAACCCAACATATGGCCAGAACAGGAAAATTCTATACTGAAGGAGAAAAGGATGCTATGGACTAAATGATAGACAAACATGTAATTGAAAACTATATCATATCGCATACAGAAAAGAGATTGAATTAATCCTATCTGAAAGATGGACTCAGCAACCTCTCCCGCTTTCAGATGTACTTTGAAAAAATCAAATAATTATCTGAGAATGACTTCAATTATCAAAGGTTTTCAAACCGCATTCAGGAAGCCCCAAAAGACACCTTTCCTGAAAAAAGTGAAAACAGGATCTTGTATAATTCCCAGGCTTGTGACATCAGGTGCGAGACAAGTAGAGAAACATGGTAATAAACCTTTAAATTCATGTGCAAATCCTGCATTTGTTAATAGCATGTTTGTTCTTGCCTTCCATTCTAGTAGTGGTTAACATGTCTCTTTAGGGCACCTAGGGCAACATACCCCCACATTATACAAAATTCTAATTTTCTAAGAAAGTCGTTTACAGAATCCTAAATATATATAACGGCAATGGGAAGGGTCACACTTCCTATGAATTGGTGTGAACTGAACTGCTTTAA
Source organism: Tauraco erythrolophus (assembly GCF_009769465.1). Taxonomy (NCBI): domain Eukaryota; kingdom Metazoa; phylum Chordata; class Aves; order Musophagiformes; family Musophagidae; genus Tauraco; species Tauraco erythrolophus. Next base: position 4,781,814 of record NC_141480.1, on the reverse strand, counting down.
ACTCCTGTTCTTTCAGAGGTGGCTTTATTTCTGTTGAAAGGAGGAGGCCATCAAACTGTGAATACTCCAGGACAGGTCCTCCACTGATATAAATCAGTACTGACTTTAATGGAGCCAGGTGGATTTACAGCAGGCAGAAATCTTGGCTGGCCTGTCTGTCCAGAGAGTGTTAAAGCCACTGACAACTCAACCATATGGAGAACTCCACTGAAAATAGGTATTCCCTTCAATTTCTGATTTTTGGCATCTGCCAGACCTATCTATATGGTACAAGTCACTAATACTGAGAAATTTAAAAAGTCTATTTGAACTAAAATGATCATGAAAAGACAGAAAAAAATTATAATGATAATACCACTTATTGTATACCATATATGTTAAGTACGCAAAACACTTTACTAAAAATCATCGATTTCCTTTTATAATATGGCCAAGCATGAATTCTAACCACAAAGAAGTGAGAATCCTCACTGCAGCTTTTTGGAAGTGATCACCATGTCCTTCAACAGAGAGCAGCAAATGCTATTTCAGGAGTAATTTGAATCACTCATGTGGTCTATGCTAGAGCTGCTTATGTCTCCTTGATATGGAAGGATAATCAGTCACAACATTGACAATGCACAGAGGAACTATGAGCTGTCCTAAGGTTATTTCAGTGCAGAAGAAGAGAAATGGAAGTTTGTTTTCATGTCCTCTTGCTGATGATGGCTCCATTTTGGCCAGGTGAGAAGGACATTGCAACTCGCATTCGAAGGGCATATGAGCAGGTTCACCCTGAGCAGAGCAGAAAAGGAATAATGGGCATATTCTGAGACCTGGGGGGACAAACAATTGCCCCCAAGGGACAGGACACTGAGGAATAAAAGAATATGGGATGGTCATAGCAGGTTCATTTAGCCTAATGCTCTGTGATGATGGCCAATGCCCAGTGCTGTTTAGAAGAATTTACAGTCCTATCTCTCCAGAACGTTCTTCCAACTTCCCATGATTTTTTCGCTATTTCGAGTGAGAGGGATTAAAAATGAAATATAGATGCAATGACAAAGCATCTCTGAAGCACGCCAGAACTGAAAAGCCTTCACAAGCAAGTGGAGTTACATAACAGCAAAATAATCGCTAACAGAAAATACCTAATATCATGGGAAGTTACTGCACTCATGGGAAGAAAACGATGACTACTATAATTATTGTTATTATTATTATTTGGCTTACAGTTTCTGTGCTGGAAAATGGAGTTTTGAGACAATCAAAATAATTTCCAAATTGAGATTGACAAGCTGAAGCACCGAAATGTTGAAATTAAGCACATTCACTTCAAAGTGATGTCTTTGCTTCAAAAACTGTCAGATTTCATTTTTAAAGAGTTTTTTTAAAAGGTCTTTTACTTTACCATGAAGAATTACCCCCTCAAATCATGACTTTCCAGTCCAGTCAGTAAACTGAAAAATCAATTATTTGTACAGTACTGGTTTTAGGGAAAAAGGCCAGAAGAGAAAACAAGCACATATGAAAGTCAGTAGGGAATCAAATGGAGAGTGAGAGAGAATAAACACGGAAATTATCCATAGGACTGACAGAGCCTTAAAAAGAGCTGACTTATTCCTAAGTTATATTTAGAAATGCATGGGGGAAGAGAGGGGAAGAAACTTTGCTGAAAGTGGGGAAGCTGGCAAGAGTCACAGCCACGTACAGAACCCAAGTGCTGCCACTTGGCAAGAGGGCAGATGGTCTCTGCAAACAATATTAACAGTTCTCAGCAGAAGACAGCCATTTAAAAAAGCTAGGGAGAAGTTGGTCTCCAAAATCTGAAAAGAAATTAAAAGCTTGTGCATGACACAACAGTCCCTGAAGCAAGGTAAGTGTCTACACAAAAAAAGCCTGAGCAGAAATTGGAAAAGAGCCCTCTGGCACTCCAACAGAAATGTCTTTCTAGGGAGGAGAGTAATTATTGTTTTGGAAGAAAGCTGAGTCCAGCAATTAAAACAAGAGCTTTAAACCTCTGCTAGAGGTTTTCTGAAGTTTGTTATATGAATCATAGAAACTGCGTGCATTTGTTTACCTGTGCATAAAAAAAGAATCCCTAATTCTTAGAGGCAAGGTGAGGCTGAACCATTAACGTTAGCTAAGTGCCTAAAGAACTCAGATAAAGGCTTTCAATGGCAGAAAGTGTTAAAATGCCTACAACAGGCATGCTGGTTAGTATTTAAGGGCAGCAAGAGGAACTGGAATAAGAGCACCATCAAACACCTGGACTTTCCTTGCTTAAATTAAGATTATACAGGCTATCTGAGAAGAGTGACATGAGGGAGTAAGCACTGCACAATAAATGCAATTTGTTAGGGACTTTCTATAGCTACGCCACATGGCATCTTTACAACCCAATTTCTTTACACAAAACAAATAATTTTGTTTAGATTTGCATGTGACTGACATGAGAAGGGACTTATTAACACCAATTACATCCCACTTAGATTTCATTTATTCCAAATTAGCCAGTGAGTGGCTATCCTCGTGCCTTAGCTCTCTGTGTAGGCATTTACAAAGCACTTATCATTGTGGCATCAATGCCACTCTTCATCCTTGCTATAACGCCTGGAATATGTATTCAAAACAGTCATCTGTGAAATAAAGCAAGTTAAGTTCAACTTTGCACTTGGTTCTTCTGAAGGAGGAAAAGTCATTTGCAGAAGCCCAGGGCATTCTGCTATATTAAAATAAAATTTCCTGATAGTATCCAATACTGTAACTGCTTTGCCCTACAGCATTAAGACCAGTATTTTCAACAGAACGTGTACACCCAGCTGCTTTGTAAGCGTCAATCTAAATCTGAAAGCAGTCCTTCACAGCCTACCCATAAAACCAGCTGGCTGGCTGGAACTCTTCTGGCTACTTTCTTCTCTTACTCATTGTGACCTACAGCTAAGGACATTTTTCACACTGCAGACCCATGGAAAAGACTCACATAATCTTGTTAAAGGCTGGCATACTCCACTTGCAATACAGAATCCTGCATTTGTCTCCTCAGGGAAATAAATATTTTTAAAGAGGCTTTGGATTTCTAAAACGACTTAAACACAATGGTCACACTAGTAATAATTGAATCAGTTTTCTAGTTCTCACAAAAATGTCTACAGTGAGGAATTTGGATTTTATGTGCCCTTGTACAAACTCATCTACAGCTTTATTTTTTATTGCTCACATGTTCTCAAGGGAAGCCAATTTCCCTTTCAAGCAGCAGTGACTTTCGTAGGGCAAAGCATCCAATTGCTAGAGGAGGGTTTACTTTACCTCTCATCACTGAAACCCTGCTGTGGAATACAATCTGTTTCCAGAAGAGCAAAGAGGTGAAGGACGAAAACAAACGGCAATTACTCCAAGACTGTGAAAGAGCTCGGAGACTGGTATTCTCTCACATCCGAATTAGGGTAAGAAAATATACTGGTCAAAATGTTGCCAAGGAAAATGCTCTATCACTGAGCATACTGAAATTTGTCCTGCTGTCATCTAGAATATAAAGCTATAATATAATAGTATATATTTCCATTTATGGCTGCTTTTTAAGAAAGATTGCACCAATTTGCTAACTCTCCTTTATGACAGACATTGGGCAACGACATGACGATATAATCCGTTTGCACTGATAACTATGATTCCATTATTTCATGGCTATAAACTTTCTTACTACTCTCAATGCCTTGCCATACCAGTGAAATCAGCTTCTGAACTTCCCCCTTGACTATCTACTTGAAAAATAACTGCTTTTCAATCTAAATTCATGCAACACCTTTCTTAGGGATTCCACCAGTCCAAAGTATAACACATTTAATGCATCTTCATGTATTTGAAGACCAGGAGAAATAAACCACTGTATTTTTCACTGTCAACATCACCAGAGCAGCACTGTCTTTAGTATTAGGAAAACAGTTGCCCATACAATACTTTTTTACACACAGCGACAATTTGTGACTAGTGGCCATTTACTCAGTATACTCCAGGTTTTCCAATGAGTATGCTGTACCACTTTCTGAGGTTACTAAATAGTCAGAGTTGGCTTAAAGATAAACCTTTAGATATCTGCAGCAAAATCTTGTGCAAACTCCAGTGGGAAGAAAAACCACACCAGCCCTCAGTCACCTCCAATCACCTTGTAAACATACATTACACTGAGTCACCTCTTTTTTGCAAAATTTCTAATTACAGAAACTGGAATTCCAATAATAATTGGAATATTACTGGGGATTCTTCACAAATATAAGGTGTAAATATTTACAAACATAAACAGTTATTGTGACATTTGCTGACAAAAAATATCCCAAATCAACCAACCAAACGTAAATGTATTTGAAGCCAGTTAGCTTTTTGCTGTAAAATAAGAAAATACCCTCTCTTTATAGGAAGTTAAATGCAGGAGCTACTCTGTGGCCTTCACTACTTTTAAAGTTGTGACTCACAACTTCAGGCTTGCTTAAAACATAAGCTGCTTTAATGCAATTCAGCTTCCCAAGGTCAGGAGGAGGAGTTTGTTGCTGAACCCTTGTTCTTATCGGCCACGTCGCACAACATGAAATAGCACCACCACATATCAGCAGGTTCTGAAGTTCTTTTGAAATGCAAAGACCTGCCAGTGAATCTGCTTCTCAGAAGCTTAATATATTGTTTTCACTTGCATCTTCTTTATCGTCACTCTTTTATACCTGTACTTCAATTGCACACAGCATCCTTCCTTTATTGAGGGCTGCAGTTAATCAGCTGGTTCCATAAAGCACCACATAAATTCTGTTTTATGAATTCTTTGTCACAAGAATGTAGCCAACTGCCTTGTGCCCCAAGACTCAGCAGTAACACATCACCTTTGCACAGCCTTGCAAAACTCTGATGGAAATTACAGCAGCCCAAGAACAGAAACTCCTCAATCACCTTTACTATGGTAGAGCTGGTAATGAAAAAATAGAATCTAGTGATGTTTAACAGACAGGCCTTAACAAATACAGCATGAAAAAGAAAGACAGAAAGAAAATCAGTCTGGGTACGTGAGCAGATAGACGTTTGCAAGGTTGCCTTTCCAACAGAAGAACCTCAACAGTGTGAAATGCTGCCACGAGCTTTTATTTTCCAAATCTCTTACGAGTAGATGTCTTTCCCCTTTCTCAAATTCCTCATTTATTTTACACCCTAAGCTGTGTGACTAAAAAAAAAATTCTATAAAATTATGTGCAAAAATAGACTCTTTTTGATTTAATGCATAGTGACAGATTTGCCTTAAAGCTATATTTATACTACCATTTAAATACCTATACCAGGCTAATAACTTCAATGCACCTTTACAATCACGTTGTGGTGTAAACTTTTAGGACATGGGACTTCTTACTTCGTCTTCGTACCAAGCACAAAGAAGTCAGTGACAGGAGCTGCTTAGCTCTAAACTGAGGTAGAGAAAAAGAAAAACTTACTTTCTCTCCTATTTCAGCTTGAAATCATCTCTGATGAACATTGCTGATCCAAACTTACAAAAGACTCCAGATGAGGTCTTACTAATGCCCTGTAAAGTATTACTGATATTTCTGGAAACGTCTCTCCTGATATACTTGAGGATTCTTTAAGTCTTTTTTCACAGCTCATAGTTGCTCATAGTTATTCTGTGACCAGCTACCACACTAAGGTCATTTTCTCCTTTAGACGTTTCTAACCAAAGAGCTCTTAGATTAAAGCAGATGTTCGTATTATCAGACCCCAAGTGTATAATTACACACTTTGTGCTAATGAACTTCTTCCCATTTCTATTGCTTCAGTTCTCAAGGACATCCCATTGAAAATACAAAAAGGAACTTTTTTTAAAGAAATGTGAAATGTTGTCCAGTATTTTTGCAACCAACTTGAATTCTTTTCATAGAAACGTAAATTGAACAGATAACACTTCCTCTCACTTGCTTCTTTATTGAAAAATCTATTTTAATTATTCATTACCTTCTGGGTAACAGCATTCTCAAATGCATTTACTGTGTATGCTATATAGTAGTCACCATATGTCTTTCCTCCTCATACATTAAAAAAAAAAATCAAAACACTTAAAATTATATTCACTAATAAAAACAAACTGTGCTTTATAAATTCTGATCTATTTTTTTTGGCTGAGAATTTCTAGTTTGCTTTAGGGATTTTACTAAATCGAGGAATGTGGTTCATATATAAGCTTCATTTAACAATCTTAAATGTACACAAGGTGAAGATTGGTATGAAAGATTATTGATTTAAAATGTCCAGAAGGATAGTGTTAATATGTAAAATGAAAGGGAAGCACAATGCATACTTCATAACACTCCTCAGTTTTGTGCTTTTGACAATTTCCCTCCAACTAATCCTTCGCTGCCCACCAATAACATAATTTAGAGAGAAGGTGCTTCATCTATGAGACACTTCTTCCAATGCTTCTCCACCTCGTCAGGCTCAGAAGACAGCACTGCAAATGAGGTACTTGCAACAGTGCACAGGCCAATCTCACTGCACCTTGGAACTGTGGGATCTCACTTTTTCTGAATGGGATCAGCTAGAAATAACCATTGGGTTTGATGCAAAGAACACTCAGGGTCTGCAAAGCTTCCCTGTGATCTCAGCATTTTTCAGGCCACTAAGCTCTTATCAGGAAAAGTGCTATAGTGGTTCCTTGATGCTGGGCTTCTGGAGACAAAGTTGTTTCTGGTGTTTCCTGGGTTTCATTTCAACTGAATAGACCTCAAGCAGAAGCTAATTAATCCCTTTGTGAAAGCCACAAAACAGAACAAGGCACCTTCTATATATAACTATTTCCTTAACCACATGTAAATATTGTACCACAACGTTAATAAAACCCATATTATGCTGGAAAAATACTGGGGCCTTCCTTTTTCGCAGGAGGCATTACAGAGATGAACAACCACGTACCACAATTGGAAAATCATTTTCCAGACAAAGAGATATATTTTTTTTTTCCCCTCACTTTATAGCCCCAAATGAAGCCAAATTTAGCTTGTCTCAACTAAAATGCTCAGGGAACTGTTTTTTCAAAATACCATACCCCTTCTATTTTTTTTTTTTCCATCTTAGACTCTCCAAGAATATTTGCAATCTTTTCAAGAAATGAAAGCCTAAGCCTGAATTTCAATCATGAAGGATCAATGAGGCATTTGTAACATGCAACTCGCTGCCTGAAATGACTGTGACATGATTTTATTTTACCCAGTTTTCATTTTTCCTGTTGACAGGGATGGCCTGATAAGTGAGTACTTGCTGTTATAGACCATACTTACAATTTAGACAATAAGAGAACCTGCCTGTTGTCTGCACCTGATAACTCCTAGATCCTATCATTGTCAACAAACTGAGAAATAGGACACTGTGATACGTAAAATTACCTTTAGACAAGCAAGATGGAGCCAAGGCCATAATTTATTAAATCCAAGAACATAGCCATAGCGTTGTATAAAGGATATTCCCGCAAAGGAAACTAAATTGGTTTTCCATAAACTTACCCTTCTAAATAATTAATCACGAAATTGTCTCACTTAGTGGAACACAGTATTAGAAAACTGTAATTAAAACTAAGTTGGAAAATCATCATACAGTAAACAAGTTGCTTGGAGACAAACTTAGCCACTTTCTGTGTTGCTATTAATTAGAAATATTACAAAGGCATGTCTGGATGCTTGTAGGGGACTAAGGTGCTGTAATTCAGCTCCAAATACAGATCTGACTGTCCAAACTAGTCCTAAGGACATCTCCTGAGAGGCGGGACACCTGCAGGGAAGGTTAAACTGCAATTTTCAGAGTACAAACCCATTCTTCAGAGTTTGAGCACGTATCTGAAAAATTAACTGAACAGATACAAGTACGTTTCAACATTTGAGACAAAGATCCTATGCTGGTTGCCTGGAAACTTCTCTGTTATTGACATTTATTTCCTTGTGTTGCAGGATATTTTTGTGTTTTCTCTGTGGATGATGGATTCCTGTCTGACAGAGATGAACTAGAGCCAAATTGTTCAGATTTTAATAACTCACAAATGCAGATCCTGATTCTCATCCTAGTTCATCTTTAAGGAGGTGTCTGCTTTACAAGAAGCTGATAACACGAGTTTTTTTGATTTACATGCAGTCCATTAAACTGAATTACAAAAATACGTAATTCTTCAAAGGAAAATGAACGTAGAAGTGTCCCTGTTGGGACAGTAAAAGCTGTAAAAATATGTAAGCATATATATTCAGAATGAGGTGGTGATATCTCAAATACCATCTCCCTTCTTCTGCACTAATAAACAGGAAATTAGAAACAGAAAAAATCAGAACTAATTTG